>NW_028270148.1:69821138-70143138 GCF_037043375.1 Chiloscyllium plagiosum | reverse complement strand
AATGTAAAGCAGTGCAAGAACACCAGGATGAAGAGCAAGCACAGTCCATTCAGCCCTTGAAGTCTGCTTTACCATTTGATAGGTTCATGGATGATCTGATTATGGCATCAGCTCCACTTTCCTGTCTGACTCTTCTGTCAATCAAAAATCTATTCAAATCAACCTTGAATATTTTCACTGACCCAGCTTCCGCCACTTTTTGGGAAAGAGAATTACACAGACTAGCAATCTTCCTTCTCTTCATCTCGATTTTAAATGGTATCTCCTAGACCAAGATTCCCCCAGAAAGGGAAACACCTTGCCAAGGCTCCTGAAAATCTTGTATGTTTCAATAAGATCATTTCTAAATTCCAATGCACGTAAGATCAACTTGCTCAACATTTCTTCCTTGTCTAACACCTTCGTCCCAGCAATCAGAAGAATGAATCTGTTCGCTCTATCTTAGATAGAGAGACCAAACCCTCGCAATATACTGATGCAGTCTTACAAAGGTCCTGTACAATTGTAGTAACACCTTCCTACTTCGGTACTCCATTCCCTTGCAGTAAACACCAATAATCCTATGCTTTCCTTATCACTTGTCATATCTGCTCACTAATGCTGTATGATTCGTGTACCAAAGATATAAATTATATAAGCTAGGATTGTTTTCCTTGGAGCAGGGAAGACTGATTGATGGCTGCAAAATTTTGAGGGGCATAGATATAGGGTTGATAGGAATAAACATTTCTGCTTAGTAGAGGAGTCAATTAACAGGAGCCATAGATATAAGGAAAGTCTCAGGAGTTTTAGGGGGGATTTAAGGAGAGCTGATGAGTATGTGTAACTCACTGCCTGAAAGGGTGGTAAAGGTGGGAACTATTACAACATTTAAGTATTTAGATAAACACACAAAATGATATAGCAGACAAGGTGATGTACCCAGTGCTGGGAAATGGGACTAGAGTATATAGATGCTTGATGACCAGAGCAGATATGATGGGCTGAAGGGCCTATTTTTGTGCTATAATAGTCTATGCCTCAATGACTTTACATCCAAATCCCTTTATTGCACACAATTCTGCAGTATCTATTCATTTAAGTAATATACCACATATTTATTTTTCCTGCCAAGGTGGACAGCTTCACATTTTTGCCTACCCTATTCTCTGTCATAAGTGATTTTAGCAACCACAAATTTGGCCCCTTCATTTATGTCATATATTTCGATTGTAAGTAGTCAAGGCCTGAGCGCTGAGTTCTGATCACTAAAAACAAATTTACAACTCAAAAATGATTGTTTATCTCCAGCCTCTTCTTCCTGTTTGCTAGCCAAATCTTGATCCATACGTTACTTACAACGTTATTATTCTGTGTAGTAATCGTTTGATGTAGCACCATGGCAAATGCCTTCAGGAAAGCTGAGTAGATGACAAATATAGTTCCCCGTTGACACCTTTCTTATTACTCCTTTGAATAACTCAAATAAATATATCAAACATAAGCCTGAATTTTCACTGAATTCCTGGCTCCACGAATCTAGGAGAAAGTGTCATGGAAGTTGGGATTTTCATTCTGCGGAAACTAAGATTCCTGATGGAGTAATTGTGAAAACAGAATGGCCACTGCTGGATGGGGAGGTGAGCTGATCACCTTCCTTGGTGTTCCAGCAACTATGACAATATTTCAATAAAAGCCAATAAAACATCAAAGGCATTGTAGTCATCAGGAAGCAAGAGTACAAGACAAGCCTTTTGTCATAGTGATCAGGAGATTACACATTCAATTACTCTCATCATTCTTGTGCCACAATAAGGAGGATCATAGTCAAAATCTTCAAAATATTCAAACTCGATTCTAGTCTTTATTTTACAGATAGTGATGAGCAGATGCCCAGGAGAAAAGAAATTTGATCAGGACAAGGTAACCCCAGAATATCACAAGACTGAAGCAGTTATATTGATCCCATGGGCAAGTAGGATAGATTCAACTTTCAATATTCTGCCGTTGAGTGTGCTAAGTATGTAAGTTAGCCCGCTGAGCTTGAAGGTTTGTTTTCAGATGTTTCACCACCATACTAGGTACCATCATCAGTGAGAGTTTCTGGTGAAGTGCTGATGGTATGTCTTGCCTCCCTGTTTATAGGTCTTGGTTTCTTAAGGTGGGTAATGTCATTTCCAGGTCTTTTCTTTTTCGAGGGAAGGTAGGTAGGGTCTACACTGATGTGTTTATTGATGGAGCTCGGGTTAGAATGTCATGCCTCTCAGAATTCTTGTGCGTGCCTTTGTTTCACCTGTCCTAGGATATGTGTGTTGTCCCAGTCAAAGTGGTGTCCTTATTTGTCTGTATGTATAGGAACTAGTGATAGTGGGTCGTGTCTTTTGGTGGCCAGTTTGTGTTCATGTATCCTGGTGCAAGTTTCCTGCTAGTTTGTCCGATTTAGTGGTTTTTACGGTCCTTGTATAGTATCTTGTAAATGGTATTAGTTTTGCTGGTGATATCTAATGGATCCTTTAGGTTCATTAGTCACTGTTTAAGTGTGTTGGTAAGTTTGTGGGCTACCATGATTCCAAGGGGTCTGGAAATTATTTATGATATGTCTTTGATGTAAGGTAATGTGGTAATTCTTAGAGGCATGGCATTCTAACCAGAACTCCATCAATAAACATATCGACTTAGACCCTATCTACCTTCTGTTGAGAAAAAGAACCTGAAATGACATTACCCACCTTAAGAAACCAAGACCTATAAATAGAGAGGCGGGACATACCATCAGTGCTATTCGGGAGACTCTCACTGATGATGTTACCTAGTATGGTGACGAAACAACTGAAAACAAACCTTCAAGCTCAGTGAACTAACTTACAGACTTACCATCAACATGAGCTACAAATCTTCTCAAAAAGCGCTAAGTGAGTGTGCTATTTAGCCATCGGTATGGTACTAAGTATTAAAAGAAACGTTTACAGTGTAAGATTAACATAATCAATTATATTTAACCTAAGTCGTTGTAAATGCGCGAGGTGATTTAATATCTTTGTTCATGGAAGTTCTGAGAAGTATTCAATAAGGAGGTATGCAATGTTTATGCACGTTAAATGTCTCATTTCAATGACTCATGGAAACTAGTCACCAAATTAAGTTAATACATCGTTTTGTAAATCCAAAATGACTCTGTTCAGCAGAAAAGCCCCAGTGATGATGGTAAACATGAGTCTGTGTTGAGGAAGCAGTTCCAGTTCTCACTCCAAAAATGTAAAGCAGAAAATAATAAATGCTTATTCATTTGGTTGAAGTTTCATGAAGCAAGTAAGCTCAGAACTTACTGTATTAATCAGCTTTCCTCAGCCAATGAATAAAATTATATTTTAACTTTAGCATTACACTCACTGTACCTCAGAGTGTTATTTAAATTGTGCCAATGTTTAATTACATTGCCATATGTCAGATTATCTCATGGAGACTGACTCTCAGGAGGTTGGCATCAAACTAAATGTTGCATTCTTCTGATTTCTAACACCAAGTTATCAATCTCACTCCAGGACTGGTAAATGACTTAAGTTCTGCTTATTAAAAGATCTAAACTAGTATTGCTCATCAGATTAATTTGGTATAGCGAACATATCCGCACACCCTTAAACTTGCATACTATAACTTGAACTGACAATGGCTGCGAATCACAGGAAGTGCAGGACAAAATTAGCAGTTCTGGCAGCTTCTGTGGGGAGAGAAACAGAGTTAATAATTTCAGTCCAGTATTACACTTCTTTGAAAATAATGTGCTCCTAGCCCTTTCTGAGATGCATTAACTGTTAGGGATTGTGTTCTTCTCATGGAACATCGTTGTTTAAGAGCTCACTTAATGATGATTCTTTGATGGAAATTGGTGTTTTACAATGAGCAAAGATGTTAAAAGGTCCAGGGCATATCTGAAGGTCCTCTGTGTCCTGTACAGAGATGGCCGCCCCGAGAGAGAGATGAAGGCAGAGTAATGCCAGAACAGTCAGAAAAAGCCTTCTCAACCTCATTACCCATCCTCCCCTGTCACACTCACTTCATTCCATTTCAACTTTCCTCAATCCTCTTCACCATCCTTCATACCCCTGCACTCTGCTCATCCTCCGATTTGGTGAAAGTGAGCACGGCAGATGCTAGAGATCAGAGTCAAAGAGTGTAGGGTTGGAAAAGCACAATCAGTCAGGCAACATCCGAGGAGCAGCAGAATCGATTTTTCAAGGATAAGTTCTTCGTCAAGAAAGTTCCTGATGAAAAAATTCCTGACAAAGGGCTTATGCTCAAAACATCCACTCTCCTGCTGCTCTGATGCTGCCTGACCTGCTGTGATTTTCCTCATCCTCCTATTCCCTCAGCTCCCCTTTAAACCTCATCACCCATTCCTTACACTCAACTCCTACCCCAATCACTTATCTCCCTCAATCCATTCCATTCTTCACCACCTATTCATCCCTGCAATCATTTTAATTCCACTTTCATCCATCCTTCCATGCTTCTCATCCTTCCCTTCAGGCCCCTCACCCAACTTTGAGTACCTTTACCCCATAATCTTTAATGCCGTCATCACTCATTCACATCTCACCCTTGGCACCCTTTACACTCTCTACCCTCTCAACTCCCTGCAACCCAAACCTCTCATCCAATACATCTCCATATACATATAAAAGTTTGCAAGTCATAATTTTGGTAAATATAAAACATCATTCAAATAGGCAATTCAAAACCATTATCCTCTCCAGAAATTCACAAATCTTTCAAAACAGAGAAACATTATTTGACAAAACACTTGAAAAGCCACTAGCTCGTAGTTCTGTCCAAAATAAACAAACATAATTTGAACAGCCACTTGAAGTAAACATAATCCTCTTCAGAAGCTATCTGTCAAAACCATCAACTCTCATTCCACAGAAGAACTGAGTAAAGTAAAAGGATCTCTCCATTACAGAATTCATTTGTGTTTTTCAAAGCAACCAAAAAGCACATATGTGAATTAAAGATTTCAAACAGCCAAACAGAGAGCTGAGAAGTTCTCTAAAAAAAGTGTAGAGTTGAAGATAGTTTAAATAATTAGCTGTAGATCTCACACAAACAAATAGATTATCTGGTCATTTTTAAGTTTGAAGCAAGCCGGTTAAGTCCAGTTTATTTTAGTCTAACAGTTTAATTTTGTTTGAATATACATGAGTACAACATGCTCCTAAGGTTTAAAACATATCCATTATTTTAGGAAAAGGAAAAAAGAAAATCATTCACATCATAACTTTCAAACTCAGGATGCTCCAAAAAACTTTATGGCTGATGAGGTAATTTTGGAGTTCCTGATTAAATCCATTCCCTGCATATTCACTGTACCAGGGATACAGAGAACACTCAGTTCCAGATTTGATTGGTGGCAACATTCAATTCTGCCCTGTGATAGGGCAGAGCTTATTGTAAGGGTTTAATTGGTTCACTCAGAATAGTTCTATGGTGACAGACGATTGGAGAAAGAGACAGAAACAGGGGCAGACTCCCGGTTAGGAGAGCTAAACTTTAGCAGTCATACAGGGAAGGACTTAAGGCGAATGGAAGACTTCATCATAAGGACTTCACCTCACTGCTGTGTGCTAGGAGCTTCTGTGTTGCTCAGCATCAAATGGTATCACAGGCCATGATCAACAGGCACCAGGTGGATACACCCCTCATGAACAAACATTGGCATTTTGTATTTGTGAACCCCTCATGACCATCATGGCACCTCTCCAATCGACTTAAGATGCACAACAGGATGCACTGGCAACTGGAGTTGAAAGCTCTAATAGGGAGTTGGCACACAGGGACAGGCACCCAGCTCACGCTGGGCCAGGCTGCTTGCTTGCTGTCTTAGCACTTGCTCACTTAGCACTAACCTGCACCCTTAGAGTATCCGTGCCTTACCTGCCTGCCGTGCCATTCAGTTAGCACTTTAGCTAGAGCCAGAAGTATTGATGTATTCACGACCTCTCATGTACAGGCACATAGGCAGGCTGCTTGTTAGTGGGGAGGGGGCTGATATCTTGATGCATGGCACATCGAGACATCAGTTTAAATCTACAGCATGTGCCTGTCAGCTGGCTGTTTGGAAAACACACTGCATGTTTATTTAAACAAAAGGCATGCTGGAAACTGGTTGGGTGAGGTCTTTGATTTAGTCAGGTGGGGAAAGAGAAGGGCAGTGTCATACAGAAGGTCCCAGTTCCACAGTCATTGGCACAATCTATACACAGTTCCAGGTCTTGGCCACATTCAGTTGTCATTTCAGGCCACTCACTGCGAGGGGATATAGAGATAGAGTCAACAGCACAGAAACAGGCCCTTCAGTCCAAGTCGAAAATAATTAAACTAGCCCGACTTGCCTGTTCCTGGCCCATATTCTTCCAAAACTTTCCTATTCCTGTACATATCCAAATGTCTTTTAAATATTGTAATTGTACCCATAGCCACCACTTCCTCAGGATATTCATTCCACATATGAACTTCCCTCTCTGTAAAAAATTTGTTCCTCATGTCTTTTTTAAATTTCTCTCCTCTCACCTTAAAAATGCCCCTCCTAGTCTTGAAATTCCCCCATCCTAGGGGAAAAGACACCTATTTATATTCCTCATGATTTTAATAACTATTACAAGGTTGCCTCTCAACTTTCTAAGCTCCAGTGAAAAAAGTCCCAGTTATCCAGCCTTTCTTTATAACTCAAACCTTTCAAACTTGGCAACATCCTGGTAAATCTCTCCCTCTCCAGCTTAATAATATTGTTCCTATAACCAGGTGATCAGAACTGGACACAATATTCCAGAAGAGGCCTCACCAATGTCCTACATAACCTCAACTGAGCAAGGAAGGTAAGTGTATTTAAGGCCTTTTTAACCACTCTGTCCATATGTGACACAAACTTCAAAGAATTATATACTCAACATTTAGGACCCTCTGCTCTACAACACTACCCAAGGCCTTACTGTAAATTGTATAAAGTCCTACCCCCATTTATTGTGTCAAAATGCAATATCTCACATTTATCCAGATTGAACTCCATCTGCTATTTTTCAGCCCATTGACCCATTTGATAAAGATTCCTTTGTAATCTTAGAAAACTTTCTTCACTGTCTATATGCCACCAATTTTGATTTCATCCACAAATTTACTAACCATGCCTTCTATATTCTCATCCAAATCATTTACATAAATGACAACTATGTCCAAGTACCATCAGGACAGTGGGTAATGGTCAGCCCTGTAAGACCACTGCCATCAGAATCACGTATTATCAGTCGGGAACTGCAAACACAGTGGGTCAGGAGTCAGTTCAGTCATATCTAGAGGCAGCTCATCACAGTCAGATGTCTGAAGAGAATAGAGTATGGTATCGATCCATTGAATGTTAAGAGGGTTTCAAGGAGGTGCAATTTGTAGGCACATTCAGGAGCATTGAGGAGACCAGCCGGAGGAAGGAGAAAGCAGGAACATTTGGTGAAGGCGGTAAAATCAAGGTGCACAGAAGTATGGAGGACAGCATCGGAGAGATGATGGAACGGGAAATAATTGACAGTGACTACCATCATGGCCTCCACAGGAGAAGCAGAGAGGACCAGGATGAGCATCTTTAAGATGTAACACCAGAGTTCAGGTGGTAGGAAAAACAGTTCATAGAATCCCCATGGTGCAGTTGGAAGCGATTCTGCCCATTAAGTCTGCACTGACCCCTAAAGACTACCCCACCCAGAGCCAGCCATCCACCCTAACCCCATCATTCTGCATTTACTATGGCTATCCTACCTAGGCTGCATATCCCTGGAAACTACAATTTAACGTGGCCAATCCACCCAATCTGCACATCTTTGAACTGTGGGTGGAATCTGGAAGACCTGTAGAAAACTCATACAGACAGTGTTTATGAACAGACTCCCTACTGCTCGAACAAGGCAATATATTAATATGACTTACAATGATTTTCAATCAATTATTTTTAAAGGTGTAACTTGGTCAGCATGGATAAGTTGGACTGAAGAGTCTGTTTCTGTGCTGCATGACCCTATGACTCTATAAAAGACATTTGGAGAGGTGCATGGATAGGAAGGTTTAGAGGGATAAGGGCCAAACACAGGGCATTGGGACTAGTTTGTGAAACTCTGTCAGCATGGATGAGTTAAATTGAAGGATCTGTTTCTATGCTGTATGACACAATGACACAGGGAGAACTTGCAAAGTCCACACAGGAAGCAGGAATCAAGCCCAGATCCCTGGCACCGTGAGGCAGCAATGCTTACCACTGTGCCAACGTGCTACCCAGTTAGAGGTGCAGTTCAACGTGGTATGTCTCCATATGAAGGGAAATGGGCTGGCAAGATAAAAGGGGTCATAGAGTTGCACCTGGTTACCAGGCAGAGCCTAGTGATTATGGGCCCATCGCAAACTGCATGCCATACAATCACTTGCCGTTTCTAGATGTGAAATGAAACTGGAAAATGGCTGGGATAGTGCCCAGCGTGGGTGGGCAAGGGCTTCATATCTGACACTCAAGTAGCAAATATATGAAGCATGGGTTTGTAAACCGTAGCAATATTTCATTTCCAAACATTTCTTCACCTAAATGCAATGCATGCAGAGTGAACATGGTTATGCATCAATTATTCGTCAAAAATAGATTGTATCCCCTTGCTGTGAGCTAAATTAACATTCTCATCTTAGTGATGTAGACTTTAGCACCAGTCATTTAAAAGCAGGAGTTTGCTATCTAAAAGTGCCTGGTTACTTATGGAAGTGTGCTTTGGGAGGAGGGGATCCTCACCGCATAATTTGTCATGTTAAATGTGACAACAGGTTCCACTGAATGCAGTAGAAAGTTGAATGATTAATGAGGGTCTGGGATGTGGGTCTGGGATGGGAAAGGGGTAAGAGCATGGCAGATTCTTCCTTTTCGATATAATGTGCCAGTGTGGTGCCTTCACTGAGTTGTTGCAGGTTGTAGGTCTGAAAGTCTGGTTTCTCAGTGTAGTGCAGGCAGACTGGTACTGCACCACCCTGGAATGCTGTGCTCTGTGCAGTTAAAACCAGCAATGAGGAGCTGGGGAACAGGACGACCTTTTTGAGGAAAAGAGTGAAGGTATTGATGTAGAGGGAGCTCTGCTTGTAGATAATCGAGCTCAGCTGCATCAACCCCTACAAGGCAGACAGGACCCAACTGACCCCAGGTTCCTGTCAGTGTGAGCTGGGTGCAGAAGACCATCAAGAATTGCCAAGGGCACATTTGATTCACATTGTGGGAGTGAACTGCAGCCCATATTCGTTTCCTTTGAGTTCCTTTTTGCTGGCTGTCAATGAAAGCCCATGTTTGGAACTGTCTGATTGCTCCCCTGTATGTGATATTCCTCTAGCTGACAATGACAAGATGTCAGTGACTGTAATGCATTGGGGAAACACTAAGGGCAAAGTCACTATAGTCCAAGAGGACCATAATAGAGAGAAAGAGGAAGAGAGAGAGACATCTGGTGGTGGCCTGAGGGTCATCATGTCTCAGGTGAGGGGTGTGATTGAGCAGGTAGGACCATCATGGAGACCCCAGCCAGTGCAGGAATTAAACCATTGCTGTTAACATCACTGCTTCACAAACCGCCATCCAGCCAACTGAGTCAATAAACCCCAATGCAGAAATATCATTTTGGTGAATTACTAATGGCAAAGAATATGGGATTATCTTTTTGCCGGAGATGACCAGCTGCCTAGAGTCTGACAGTCCTATAAATGTCTGAATTTGAGAAAGTGAGGGCTGCAGATGCTGGAGAGCAGTGTCGAGAGAGTGTTGCTGGGAAAGCACAGCAGGTCAGGCAGCATCCGAGGAGTAGGAGAATCGATGTTTCAGGCATAAGCTCCTTGGATGCAGCCTGACCTGCTGTGCTTTGCCAACAACACACTCGCGACTGAATTTCTTCCTTGACCAATTGTGGAGACCCATGTCAGAGATGTGTTCATCAGATTGTGTCCCCAAGTCTAACCTAGATAGCGTATCCACAAAGGTGAAAGCCTCCGAGCAGGTGGAGGATCCAGGTGAAAGTCTCCGACCGGGTGGAGGGTGCGGGTGAAAGCCTCCGACTGGGTGGAGGGTGCAGGTGAAAGCCTCCGACCGGGTGGAGTGTGCGGGTGAAAGCCTCCGACTGGGTGGAGGGTGCAGGTGAAAGCCTCCGACTGGGTGGAGGGTGCAGGTGAAAGCCTCCGAGCAGGTGGAGGTGCAGGTGAAAGCCTCCGAGCAGGTGGATGGTGCAGGTGAAAGTCTCTGAGCTGTTGGAGATTGCAGGTGAAAGCCTCCGAGCTGGTGGATGGTGCAGGTGAAAGCCTCTGAGCGGGTGGATGGTGCAGGTGAAAGCCTCCGAGCTGGTGGACGGTGCAGGTGAAAGCCTCCGAGCTGGTGGATGGTGCAGGTGAAAGCCTCTGACTGGGTAGAGGATGTAAGTGAAAGCCTCTGAGCTGGTGGTGGGTGCAGGTGAAAGCCTCCGAGCTGGTGGACGGTGCAGGTGAAAGCCTCTGAGCGGGTGGATGGTGCAGGTGAAAGCCTCCGAGCTGGTGGACGGTGCAGGTGAAAGCCTCCGAGCTGGTGGATGGTGCAGGTGAAAGCCTCTGACTGGGTAGAGGATTTAAGTGAAAGCCTCTGAGCTGGAGGTGGGTGCAGGTGAAAGCCTCCGAGCTGGTGGACGGTGCAGGTGAAAGCCTCTGACCGGGTGGATGGTGCAGGTGAAAGCCTCTGACCGGGTAGAGGATGTAGGTGAAAGCCTCTGAGCTGGTGGACGGTGCAGGTGAAAGCCTCTGACCGGGTAGAGGATGTAAGTGAAAGCCTCTGAGCTGGTGGTGGGTGCAGGTGAAAGCCTTGCTGGTGTATTTTCTGAGGGATGAGTAGCTTCCTCAGAAATGGTGGAGCCAGGGATCTTCAGAATTAGCCTCTTCCTGGTGTGTATCTCTAGTTACTGCATAAGAGAAGTAATGAATTGTTTAAGAGTGATAAAAAAAAATAGATTATGAATGAGTTAGTACTGGTGAGAATAAGAGAGCGGTGCAGAATACCACATGAGGCTTGTTGGATTGGTTGGCCACTGGGATTTTCCTATCCCCATATGAGAGATCATGCTCCTCTGTTGTCAATTCTCATATTTTCTCCTTGTACAGAGTGAGGAACTGAGTATGTGCTATAATTCCAGCACTTGGTTTTCTTGACCTGGCTGTGGGACAATTTTCCACCAATGAAACAAAAGGGGGGATTGTATAGAAGAGCAGTTAGTGATGATGCAGGAGGAAGAGAGGGGAGAGGAATAAACTGTCCCTAATGAGTGAGGTCAGGAAGGGGCAGTACCTTGGGAGAGTTAGGTGGGTCAGTGGCTTTGAGTGGAGAAGATCGATGCATTGGGAGAATAGGAGCAGATGAGTCTTTTTGAGAAGCAGGTGCAGTGGGAGAGTTAGTGAGTGGTGGTCCTGTGAGTTCGAGGTAGCAGAAATAAGATGGTAGCTCTTACCCTTGCAGAGTTCTGAAGATCACTGACCTTCTTCCTGCATTGCTGGGTGTTTCTTTACAACCCACGATATTAGAATTCATCTCGATTTTCTGCCATCCAGTCCTTTGTCTCGCTACCCAAGGCATCTGGCTCCAACTCTTTTTTGGCCCACAGCCAGGACTTCAGGATCTGCCTCTGCCTCTTGAAACTTCATCGCTGTTCTAGAAAGGAGCCAACAAGACCAATCAATTGCCCTGCCCTCCATTCCCCTAAGGAGACTACCACAACTGGTGATGACCCAGTGCCTTGCAGTAGGTGAAGCCAAGGTCCTGCTCGCCTCTCTTGGTACAAGATAGGTTGTGAATGTGTGACAGAGATTTATGATCATTTTGATGAATCTGTGAATGAAAACATTTTGAGAAAGTGCTATGACCCAGAGACAGACGGCTTAACCAAATCAGCCATTCTATCTCTGTGTTTGCAGCACAGTAAAGATAAAGCATTCAAAGACTCTCAAGTTACTCCAAGGGTTCCTAACCAGAGTGTTGAATGATCAATCCTAGTTTTTGTAAATAACTAATTCCAAACACCGGTTTTGTATCTTAAACAAAAGCCTTAACAATTTATTAAATATACAATAATTTTAACAGAGCAAAAAAATTAAACAATAAGGTAATCTAATTAATGTCTACGCTTTACACCCAAAACATGTGTTTTCAAATGCTAGTCACACAAAAGACAAACAACAAATCAAAGAAAATAACAAAACCAGCCAGATGATTAAATGTTTTTCATGCGTTGTTTCACAGGAATAGATGTGGACTCCTTGAATGTTTTTCTGGAAATATTGATCAGGGTCACTTTCCAGTTCACTCAGGAAAAGGTAGCAATATTTCAGACATTGATCAGGGTCACTTTCCAGTTCACTCGGGGAAAGATAGCAATATTTCAGATACTGATCAGGGTCAATTTCCAGTTCACTCAGGGAAAAGTAGCAATGCCTTTCGAAATCTTCATGCTGTGTCATTAACAGTCAAGTATTCTCAGAAAATAAAGCTTAAAAAAATCAATTGTGGTTCCGTCCTAACAGCTTAATTGTCTCTTCCCAAGGCTTTAATTGCTATTCAACACTTCCATTTGCTTGAAGTAGGATCTCTTCCAGACTTGGTGGATCCAAGTTCCAGATACTGACCTTGTTAATAGCCAACTTTCGCTACCTGTTTAAAAACAATGCTCTTCCCAGTGTTTGTTGGAACTCTTTTAGTAAAGAATCAGTCTGTAAATAATCTGCAGGCCTAGCCTCACAAATAAACTAAAGCTTGTTTGGTCTGTTATTTTCCTTTTACCACAAGATGTTTCTCAAAGTCCACAAGTCACCTTCAGCTCACAATTCCCAATTCATAGCTCTAAATCAAAATTGATAAAAGAATAAAGATTAAAATAATGAAAAATCAGCGAGGATTCTAACAGAAAATATCTGAGTACCTGTGTGAGAGAGATTGTGTGAGCTGCATTGACTCCCAGTTCAACAATCTTCAAATTTAAAATGCTCATTCTTATGTTCAAGTCCTTTCATCTTGCTATCTAGCCTCAATGTCCCCGGATTATTTTATTCCACTTTTAATGCCTATACCTTCAGCTGTACTGGCTTTGAACTTGATATTTCCCTCCCTTTCTATCTCTCGTTCCTCTTTTAAGATGCTCTTTGAAATCTAACCTTTTAGTCAAGGTTTTGGTCATCTAATGGTCTTAATGTCTTTTTATGTAGCTCTGTATCAGATCTTATCTAGTTCCTATTAAGAACCATAGGACATTTTACTACACTTCAGTTGATAAATAAATTCAACTTGTTGTTACAGTACAATTGAATAACGCCTACAATTTTGAGTGTATTACTTTAGTGAGTGAATGAATGCTGTGAGCATCTTATGGAACTGATTCACAAATTTGATACTGGAATGAAAGACCTTGATCATGTGAGAATACCAAATAAATGGGACAACTGCTATTTTGAACAAAGGATACAGAGAGATCTGAAAGTGCCATTCAAACCTTGTATTGGCTTTTAATCAGATAAATTAGGTAAGATTATTTCTGCTTGTAGATGAATAAACAACTAAAGAGCATAAATGCTAACTCCAAAAGAATAAATAGAAAGAGGTTAAAATAAGTATTTGTGAATCTTATTAAGGTCTGGGACAACAATGAAAGCAGAATCCACTGTTGCTTTAACATGGAACTAGATATGTACATGAAAAAGAAGAAAATAAATTATTTGAGGCAATGGTAAGGGAGTGAGTAGGTGGAGGTCACCAAAAGAATGATGTTGATTTTGGAAACTAAGGTACCCATGAACCCTTCAGCATTCACATCTGTTTGGAAGCTGCAAGGGAGTGAAGTTGAAAGTAATTTGTAGTAGAGAAGTGGAGGTTAGGTTTGTTTTTACACTCCAAGAGGAATCAGCAGAAATATGTAGTTTTGATCACAAGGGCTTGAGCTTCAGTACCTACAGCCAGGCTGCTCATGAATCATGTTTATTCCAGCCATGCTCAATGGTGGGAGCTGTGGCACAGTGAACGGAGGAGCAAAACATCCCAATTCAAACCTAATAGAAGCTGGTTATGTTTGTAAGGAAACAACCTTGGCTGGCATTTAAAACTTTAAAACATCAAAATGCTTTACTTTGAGGTGGTGCTCAAAACTACAATTAAATGAAATATTCTGTAACAACAGGCAGTAGACATTTGTTTTCCACCAGGATACCTGTTAATATTTTCCTCAATAACAGCTTCTAATCCTACAAAGGAGCTGCCATGTGCATAGAAAAATAGGCCAGCTAAATGAAAATCCATCTGAAATGGATTGAAGTGGGCATGGATTTCATTGCATATATTTTCTGTTCAATTGAGTGAAGTGCTAACAAATGTATTGTGTGGCATCGCAAATTTAATGACGCAATTCCACAATGTTAAACCTATAGTTCAAAATCACCTCTATCGACTTTTCTAGACAACCGTCTTTAGATGTTTGCTGATGACAGAAACATTATTTATTTTTTTAAATATTTTTTAATATTTAAAATCAGCATTTTAACAACCTTTAAAACAAATTGTGTTCTTTTTATTCAGACGTTACATTTATGAATTTGTGTTCAATTCAGTTGTTAAAATTAGTAGAAATATTGTCCCAAAGGTTTAACACTATCAGAATCCCAAAGGAACAGGCTACTTTAAGGTTGGTGCAGATGTATAGTTCAACGATACTGTCAAAGCTGCAGGCTGCTGGCTTCTGCAAGTAGCTGCTATTCACATCACTTAAAAAATGTGTCATTGTTCCCATATTGAGGAGGGTTCATGCTGTCCTTGTCCTGTGCATCAAGATTATCTCCCTCCTTCATACTGATTCCTTGCTTTCTGTTCAAAGTAATTCCATCATATTGATTTTGTAGAAAATGGATGAAATTCCAGTAGCACCAAATCTTTTGAACCACAGAACTGCACTTTGGTGGAGAAAATGGAAAACAATCTTCTCCACAGAACAATTACCATTCATTTACACAAAAGCAGAATCATAAATACTTGTGGTTTTAGATAGTTTAACATATGATTTTTAGCTTATTCCAAAGAATTTATTGCACATATATTTCATCTTTTAAATACCATATGTGAGAAACAAAAGCTCACTCACTTCAATAATTTCAGTCCGAGACCAAAAATCTGAAACAGTAGTGCCGCTTATTTGTACACTTGCAAGTGGGTGCAATGTCTAATGCCAGGTAAGGCAATGACAAATACACATCAAATCCAACAAACTCTCGAAATTTATACAGTTTGAATCCCCATATTTTTTCTTATTTCATTGTTTGCCCCCTCCTCCGCTTACGTCACTCATTTCCTTAAGACTGATCCCACAACTTCTGTTTATCTGGCCTTGTCCGTGACAAATGCCTATCTCTGGCCCCCATAAGGTTGTTTGACGTCATTCCACTGCAGATGACCGCTAGGCATATCCTTTCTTTATCAGCATTTATTCCTCTCCGGAGGCCACTCTGACCTTTATGACCTCTTTAATTAGGGTTTGTTCCTGTGTCCCCATACAAGTGGGAAACCTACTGTTTATACAGGCCTCTCTTTCACAGCATTTTATCTAGTGCCTGTATTTCTACCATTGTTTTGCCCTCATTCTTGCTAAGTCAGCTCTCGGCCGAAACAATCCCAAACTAATGTGAATTCATTTACTCTGTATCAGAACTTATAACTGCAGAAATAACATCAATTCACCTATATCCCACACCATACAAAGTCCTTTGCACTTTTTACACAAATTGAAGTTAATGTTTTGAATATTTTGAAAGCTATAATCGCACCACTCAGACAATTAACATGTACTCTTTTCTAAAAAAACATGGATTGTTGAAAGCTGAAGCTTCAAGACTGGCTAGAGGTTCAATGCCTAGCAAAAGACCCTTGTTACAATCTGTGTTTTCAGCTGTAATCTCTTTTGATATTTCATAGGGCACTGGAGCTACTACTCTGTGAAAGAAAATTAACATGAAACATGATATCAAACAAAAATATGTTGATTATGGGAAGCAAGATAGAAATCTTTATTTAAATTTGAAACTCAACCAATAAAATTACTCGTGATGTAAGTGTTAGTAGGCACATAGTTAACGTAATTGGGGATAATAGATTACATATTTTTAACACACTAAGGAAAATCTCAGAAGGCAGTGAAAACGAGGATGTATTATATAAGAACAATTCTCCGTTAACTACATGATGGCAAAGTTCTTAAATGTTGGAGGCACCATTCCAACTCTGTTCTGCACTCTTTCAATCACTGTTATCAGAACTAGGATGTCTGGCTAACACAATACAGGTCTTTGTAGACTTCAAACTTTTTTCTCTGCATGGGATGTCTAACCCTCCAACTTTGGGAACAACTTCATCATTGTGAAGAAATCAGTGACATTGTACATATATGTGGGGTACATAATCCAATGCATAGATTCGAATCCCACCAAGGCAGATGGTGAAATTTGAATTCAATAAAATCTGGAATAAAAAGCTAATCTGATGGCAACCATATAACCGTTACTGATCATTCTAAAGACCCATCTGGTTCACCAATGTTCTTTGGGAGCAGGAAATCTGCCGTCCTTACCCAACCTAGACTACATGTGACTCCAGCCCAGAGCAATGTGGTTGACTTTTAACCATCCTCTGAACAATTAGGGATGGGCAATAAATACTGACCTAGCCAATGATGCCAACATGGGTTCATAGAATCATAGAGATGTACAGCATGGAAACAGACCCTTTGGTCCAACCCGTCCATGTTGACCAGATATCCCAACCCGATCTAGTCCCACCTGCCAGCACCTGGCCGACATCCCTCCAAACCCTTCCTATTCATATACCCATCCAAATGCCTTTTAAATGTTGCAATTGTACTAGCCTCCAGCATTTCCTCTGGCAGCTCATTCCGTACAGATACCACCCTCTGCATGAAAACGTTGCCCCTTAGGCCCCTTTTATATCTTTTCCCTCTCACCAAATAAAAAAAGTACCCTAATTTGCTATTCAAATAACATTGAACATATTAACATAAAAATAGGAGTAGGAGTAAGCCATTCACCCACTGGGGCTTGCTTTGCCATTTAAAATTATCATGGCTGATGTCTGTCTTCATTGATCCCATTGTTAATCAAGAATTTATCAAACTCAACCTTAGAAATATTCAATTACCCTACTCTCTCCCTCCACTTCTTTTGCAGGAAGAGGATTCTTCCTGCTTTGAGAATAAAATATTCTCTTCAGCTCTGTCTTAAATGGCTGACCCCTTATTTTTAAGTTGTGTCCCCTAGTTCCAGTCTCTCCCAATGGGGCAATTTTGCCAAATTTTTCAAATTGATACTATGTTGGTACTTGAAAATTTCTGTGAGCCCAGAGTTGTGAGAGCCATGGTGGGGTTGTGGGTGCTGACCTGTGAGAATAGGTTGCAGAAGGTGAGACCTGTGAGAGAGGGCAGAGGGGTGCTATTTGGTCTTGGAGGCTGAGAGATTATGTACAGGCTGTTTCTTGAGTTTTAAATAAAGAGCACCTACTTTTCAGCATACATCCCGTCGGGCTGCTTTAGGATCTGTGAGAGTGTGACAAAGTAAACTTCCCCTTCTCTGTCTTGTCAACCTGCTTACAGTCTTTTGAGTCAATTGACTAAACCATCCGCCCAAAAACCTCTCCAGTATTGTCCCGCTGCTTTCAAGTGTTTCATTCTTACCCCTTTAATCATAGCTGGAGACTAATTTGCTATTTTCTTTACTTCCTGTTTCTGCAATGTTAGTTCTGATGTTCCCCAAGGGTCAATACTTGGCTGCTTCTATATCTGAAGGCACACCATTAGTTTTCACATGTACACTGACAACACCCAGTTTTAACTCACCACCACATCTCCTGACTCCTCTACTTGAACTAAATTATTTGCTGCTTATTCAACATCCAGCACTGGATGACCGCGAGTTAAATACTGGAGAAGTTAAACCGTTGTTTTTGGTCCCCACTTCAAACACCATTCCCCAGCAACTGATTCCCTCCTGCTTCCTGGCAACAATCTGAGACTAAACCTGACTGTTCTGAACCCTGGTTCAAAATTTGATCTCAGGATGAGCATCCGGCCTCATACTTATGCCATCTTCAAGAACACCTATTTCTACTTCTTCAACTTCACTCAACATTGCCCTTGCAGCAGCTCATCTCCTGCTGAAACTTTAAATCTCATCTTTGTTTTACAACTAGTCTTAACTATTCCAAAACATTGCTGGCTGGTTTCTTAAATGTTACCTCCACAACCTTGACCTCATTTAAATCCCTGTCTTAATTCACAGCAAGTTCTCATTCCTGTGTTCACTGACTTATTTTGACGCTCAGCCATGCAACATTTTGATTTTGAAATTCATAACCTGATTTTGAATCCCTCCCTGTTACTGTGATGTCATCCAACCCCATAACTTTCAGAGATACCCACACTTCTATAATTCCAGGCTGTTGCGCATTCACAATCACAATCACTGCCCACTTGGGGGGCTGCACTTTCAGTTCCAAATCCCCAAGCTGTCTACACCTCTTCCCTTTGTTACATTGTTTTGCTCCTTTAAAAATCTTATTAAAACCCACCACTCCGACCAAGTTATTGGTTGTATGACCCAATATCTAGGTTCGAGATTCAGTGTCATAATTTGAATCATAATGCTCTTGTTATATTTCAATGTGTGAAGGTGCTATATAAATTGTTGTTAATTGAACAGCGAGTCTGGCTCCACGCTAATTAAGGGGATGCTATCACAAAAGTCCCAAAACGTGATTGTTGTCACCATGGTTGGGTTCAGGACCTGAATCAGTCCCAACCGAGGTCTGTGGCCCTGGATGGAAAATTTATCCCAGTAAGTCTTGACCTAGTTGCACATGGGTGTGAGCTGACACTGCTAACTAACATAACAACATTATTTATCATTGGGGAGTCAGATACCGCTACGAGAAAGTATCTATGTTTCTCAGTGAAGCATTAGCAAGATAATTATTATTTTGCATTAATTCGTGCACAGATTAAATTACACTCACCAGACAATATCTACCATCATGAGTTCTATACATATACATTAGTGACTGTGAGAATGGCTAGTATGAAAACTGTTAATAACTACCGCGGTATAGGATAGGGTGATGTTTGGAGTTGAGAACTTAGCACATTTTTAAGATAAGTGGAAGAAACTTTATTCCAGCTAATACTGTTTAACCCAGTGGACCAGAATTGTACTCAGTATTCCAAAAATGGCCTCACCCATGTGTTGTACAGGCGCAACATGACATCCCAACTCCTGTACTCAATGCTATGACCAATGAAGGCAAGTGTGCCAAACACATTTTTCATCACCCTATTTACCTACGACTCCAGTTTCAAGGACCTAGGTACCTGCATTCCAACGTCTCTTTATTCGCCGACACTCATCAAGGCCCTCCCATTAAGTGTATAAGTCCTGCCCTGGTTTGTCTGACGGAATGCAACACCTTATATTTATCTAAATTAAACTCCATCCACCACTTCTTGGCCCATTGGCCCATCTGATCCCAATTCCATTGTACTTTGAGAAATCTTCTTCACTATCCACTACACCAGCTATTTTGGTATCATCTGTAAACTACTAACCACACCTCTTTTATTCACATCCAACTCATTTGTATAAATGACAAAAAACAGTGGACCCAGCACCAATTGTGCACACCACTGGTCACAGGCCTCCAGTCCAAAAAGCATCGCTTTACCACCAACCTCTGTCTCCTACCTTCAAACCAATTTTATATCCAATTGGCTAGCTCCCCCAGATCCCATGTGATCTAAACCTTACTAACCAGTCTACCATGCGGGACCTTGTTGAACACTTTACTGAAGTCCATGTAGACAATATCAACTGCTCTGCCTTCATCAATCTTCTTTGTCACCTCTTCAAGACATTCAATCAACTTAGTGAGACACAATTTCCAGCACACAACGCCATGCTGACTATCACTAATCAGTGCTCACTTTTCCAAATTCATGTAAATTCTGTCCCTCAGAATCCCCTCCAACAACTTACCCACCACTGCCATAAGGCTCATTGTTCTTTGGTTCCCTGGCTTTTCCTTACAGCCTTTTTGAAATATTGACAGAACATTAGTCAACCTCCAGTCTTCTGGCATTTCACTTGTGCCTGTCAATGATACAAATATGTCAGCAAGGAGCCTAGTAATCTCTTCCCTAACTTCCCACAAAGTTCTGGGAAACACCTAATCAGGTCTCAGGGATTTATCTACCTTAAGCGTTTTAAGACCTCCAACACCTCGTCTTCTGTAACATGGACACTTTTCAAGATATTTCTATTTATTTTCCCAAGTTCTCTAGTTTCCATGTCCTGTTATACAGTAAATACTGACATGAAATATGTGTTTATTACCTCACCCATTTCCTGTGGTTCCACACTTAGACTGCCTTGTTGATCATTAAGGGGCCCTGTTCTCTCCGTCGTTACTTTTTTGCATTTCATGTATTTATAGTATCTCTTTAGATTCTCCTTAACTCTATTTGTCAAAGCTATCTCATGTACCCTTTTTTCCTCCTGATTTCCCTCTTAAATATACTACTGCTCTTATACCTTTTTAGGGATTCACTCAATTCCAGTTGCCTAGACCTGATAAAAATCTCCTTTTTCTTAACCAAAGTCTTAATTTCTCTAGTCATCCAGCATTCCTTACACCTTTTAGTCTTGGCCTTCACACTAACAGGAACATACTGTCTCTGAACTCTCGTTATCTCATTCTTAAAGGCCTCCCACTTCCCAACTGTCCCTTTACCTGAAAATAGCTTCCCCCAATCAACTTTTGGAAGTTTCTGTCGATTACCATCAAAATTGGCCTTACTCCAATTTAGAACTTTAACTATTTGATCATTTAACTTTTAAAGAGAAGGGATGGGGGCAGTAACAGTAACTGAAAATAGAAAGAAAAGTGAGGATGGTTCTGAATCAGAAAAGAGCAAGATAATTAGAAAAGACAGACAAGTGAAAATCAAAGAATGAAGTAACTCTGAAGAATTAAAATGCATTTATTTCAATGCAAAAGGTCTTACAGGTAAGGCTGATGAACTCAGAGCATGTATGGGAACATGGGATGAGACATTGTAGCTACCACAGAAACTAGGCTGCGGGAAAGACAGCAGCTTAATTGTCAGGGTTTTAGATGCTATAGAAAGACAGAAAGGAGGGGGAGTGTCGTTTTTGCTGAAGCAAAACATTATTCTGTAATTAGAGAAGACTTTGCTGAGGGATCATTTAGTGAAACTACATGGGTTGAAATTAGAAATAAGAAAGAGATTATCACCTCAAATGGGCCCTGCAATAGTCAGAGGAAAATTGGGAAGGAAATATGTGGAGAGATCTCAAACATGTGTAAGAATAATAAGGTTGTAAGAAAAGGGATTTTAATTTTCCAAACATTGACTGGGACTGCCATAGTGTTAAAGGTTTGAATAGTAAAGAATTTGTTAAATGTGTTCAAGAAAAATTTCTCTATCAATATGTAAATGTTCCTACGAGAGAAGGAGCAAAACTTGACCTTCTCTTGGGAAGTAAGGCGAGGCAAGTGACTGAAGAGTTAGTAGGAGGATTCTTTGGGTCTAGTGATCATAGTTTTAAAATAGTTATGGAAAAGGATAAGTCTTCTATAAAAGTTAAAGTTCTTATTTGGAGTAAGGCAAATTTTAATGGTATTAAACAAAAACTTTCCAAAGTGGATTGGAGTAGATTATTCACAGGTAAATAAAGGACTGATAAGTGGGAGGCTTCAAAAGTATGATAGTGAGACTTCAAAGGCTTTATGTTCCAATTAGAGTGAGAGACAAGGCTGTAAGGTTAGAAAACAATGGATGAACAAAGATGTTGAGGTTCTAGTCAAGAATAAAAACAGAATCATATATCAGATGTAGGCAACTGAGATAAACTGAACCTCCTGAAGTGTATGAAGTGTGTAAGGGCATTCTTAAGAAGGAAATCTGGAAGGCAAAGAGGGGATATGAGACAGCCTTGGCATATAAAATGAAAGATAATCTAAAAGGATTCTACAAATACGTTAAGAGGAAGAGAGCAACAGAAGAGAAAGTAGGACCTTGTAAAGATCAACGAGGTCATCTGTGTGTTGAACATTCAGAGTTGGGAGAAATATTAAATGAATATTTCAGGTTAGTTCTTACTGTTGAGAAAGAAATGGAGGCTAGAGAACTCAGGGAAATAAATACTGTTGTGTTGAAAGCAGTTTGCATTACAGAAGAGGAAGTGCGGAGGTCTTAGAAAACATCAGGTAGATAAATCTCCAGGACCTGAGCAACAGTATGCAAGGTTGTTGTGGGAAGTTAGGGAAGAAATTTCGGGGCCCATTGCAGAAATATTTGTATCACCTGTAAACATGGGTGAAGTACTGGAGGACCGGAGGGTGGCTAATATTGTGCCATTGCTTAAGAAAGGCTGCAAGGAGAATCCTGTAGACCTGTGAGTCTGACATTGGTGGTGGGTAAGTTATAGAGTCATAGAGATATACAGCAAGGAAACAGACCCATCGGTCCATTTTGTCCATGCTGACTAGATACCCCAATCTAATCTAGCCCCACTCGCCAGCACCTGACCTATATCCCTCCAAACCCTTCCTATTCATATACACATTCAGATGCCTTTTAAATGTTGCAATTGTACCAGCCTCCACTACTTCTTCTGGCAGCTCATTTCATGCATGCACCACCCTCTGCGTGAAAAAGTTGCCCCTTCGGTCTCTTTTATATCTTTCCGGTCTAACCCTAAAGCTTTGTCCTCTAGTTCTGGACTCCCCCATCCCAGGGAGAAGACCCTATCTATTTATCCTACCCAAGCCCCTCATGATTTTATAAACCTCTATAAGGTCACCCCTCAGCTTCCGACATTCCAGGGAAAACAGCCCCAGCCTGTTCAGCCTCTCCCTGTAGCTCAGATCCTCCAACCCTGGCAACATCCTTGTAAATCTTTTCTGAACCTTTCAAGTTTCACAACATCCTTCCGATAGGAAGGAGACCAGAATTGCATGCAAGATTCCAAAAGTGGCCTAACTAACGTCCTACGTCCAAATTCCTATATTCAGTACTCTGACCAGTAAAGGAAAGCAGAACAAATGCCTTCTTCATTAAGCTATCTACCTGCAGCTCTCCTTTCAAGGAGCTATGAACCTGCACTCCAAGGTCTCTTTGCTCAGCAATACTCCCTAGGACCTTACCATTAAGTGTATAAGTCCTGCTAAGATTTGCTTTCCCAAATTACAACGCCTCGCATTTATCTAAATTAAACTTCACCTGCCACTCCTCAGCCCATTGGCCCATCTGATCAAGATCCCATTGTAATCTGAAGTAACCTTCTTCACTGTCCACTACACCTCCAATTTTAGTGTCATCTGCAAACTTACTAACTATACCTCTTATGCTCACATCCAAATTTGTCAGTGG
The DNA here is from genome assembly GCF_037043375.1 of Chiloscyllium plagiosum. Taxonomy (NCBI): domain Eukaryota; kingdom Metazoa; phylum Chordata; class Chondrichthyes; order Orectolobiformes; family Hemiscylliidae; genus Chiloscyllium; species Chiloscyllium plagiosum. Next base: position 70,119,604 of record NW_028270148.1, on the reverse strand, counting down.
CGATTCTGAAAGATAGGATTTACATGCATTTGACGAGGCAAGAAATGAGGAGGATTAGTCAACATGGTGCAAAGAAAGTTTTGTCTTTTAGAAATCAGAATTTATTGTCATATGTACTTTTACAAGAAAAATATAATGAAAATTGTTATAAGTTGCCATGCCGTGGCACCTATATTAATGACAGTGGTCGTAAGTAAATTCATAACTGACAAAAAAGAGTAGATTTAAGACAAAAGTTCATCAAAGTCCATTTAAAGGCTCCTGGTCTCAGAAAAAAAGCCGATCAAGACATAATACGCACAGCCAGAGTGAGACTACCAATCCATGACGAGAACACCATGCCGGAACGTAAACTGAAAACGCTATGACGCTGGGAAAACTGTGTTGAAAGCCTCCGAAGAAAACTGCCACCAAGAACACCACTTAAAATGCCAGATGGTTGGATCACTTGGCTGGAAGCATCTGCCGAAGAAAACACCACCGGGACAAGACTGCTAGCCATGGAAGAAAACAGTATGATGGGCCATCGGACCACCAAGCTGGAAGCACTGCTGAAGATTTAGCTAGACTGCTGTTGTGGCCTCAACCAGGAAAACCCCCTCCATCAGGACATTGCTCCGCAAGGCCGAGACTACCACTCCGGGAAAGTCTGCCAGTCCAGACTGCCGGAAGTCACACAGGAGAAACTCTCAGCTGAAGCTCTTAAATGAAGGTTAGATGAATTTTGATAATTGAAAACATTAAAAACAGTGAAAGAGAAAGAAAAATAGTAAACGCAAATGGAGCAGATGAGCTAGGGGCTACTAGGCTGAGGAGCCCACATACTGCGCTGCTACTCAACCACCACCATCTTGGATTTTTTTTAATGAAGTAACTAAAAAGATTAATGAGGGCAGAAGTGGTAGACTTCGTTTACTTGGACTTTAGTAAAACCGTTGACAACATTCTACATGGCAGACTCATTAGTAAAGATAGATCTCATGAGATTCAGGGTGAACTTGCCAATTAAATACAAAATTGGCTTAATTGCAAGGACAGAGAGTGATGGCACAGCATTGTTTTTTGGACTGGATGCCTGTGATCAGCAGTGTTCCACAGGGATTGGTGCTGGGTCCACCTTTGTTTGGAATTTATATAAATGGTTGAGGCGAAAATAAAGAAGACACGGTTAGCAAGTTTGTGGATGACACCAAGTTGTTGGTATAGTGGACAGTGACGGGCTGAGGAGTTGCAGATGGAGTTTAATTTAGATAAATGCAAGGTATTGCATTGTGATAATACAAACAAGGACAGCACTTATATAATTTATAATAGGACCCTGGATAGTGTTGTAGAACAGAGAGACCTAGGGATTCAGGAAAGTAAATCTTTGAAATTTGTGACACATTGTGATTAAGCAGGCGTTTAGCACACTTGCCTTCTTTGGTCAGGTCTTTGAATATAGGAGTTGGAATGTCTTACCTTGCTTTTGTATGTCTTGACCATTTGGCCTGCTCCCCTTATCTACTGAACCAGCCTCACATTTTTCTCTTTTCTCACTATTGCTCAGGCTCCCAGCATCCCTCCCCCTCCACTAGTTTAAAGCTTCCCATGTGGTATGAGTAAATCTCTCCAGAAGGATATTGGTCCCCTTCCAATTCAGGTGGAACTCATCACTCTTATACATGCCATTTCTACTCCTGAAGAGACCCCAATGATCCAAAAATGTGAATCCTTGGTCCTTGCACCAGCTCTTCAGCCAAGCATTCATCTGCCCTATCCTCCTATTCCTACTCTCACTCGCACATGCCACCAGTAGTAGTCCAGAAATTACTACCCTGGAGGACCTATGTTTTCACCTCCTGCCTAGTTTCCTATGTTCCCTCTCATCCCTTTCCCTACATATGTCATTGGTATCAATGACATTAATGAGCATAGCAATTCATCAGAAACTGTAAAGAAGTTGGGGAGAAAATAGAAGAAATTGGAAATAGATCACTGTTTCAAAAAGAATCTGGCTTTTTTCCTGGCTGGATAATAAAATCCTGTGGGATCACCATCATTGTGGTCAAGCAAAGAAAATTTTAAATTTCCAACTGGAACATTAAAATACTCATGGTTAATGCCAAGAGTGACCATCCAGAAAAAAATAACTCCAGTTTTGTCATTCAGTTCTGAGGAAGGGTCACCAGACCAGAAACATTAACTTTAATTTCTCTTCACATATGCTGCCAGACCTACTGAGCTCCTCCAGCAACTTCTGTTTTTGTTTTGGGAAATAGTTTATCTGGAAGTGTGTGAAGGTGAGGTCGAAGCGCTGGAGGGTCTTCCCTTTTTCATTAAAACTGGGACAAAGTCCCATAGCACTGAGTAAAGCCTTTTAAACAACCCACTTATGCTCCCAGAAACCCCAATGGCTGCTTCTGATCTGAGTCAGCTGACTTGACTGCAGCCTTGCACACACACTTCTCCCATGATGAAAATATTATCTTTGCAGGGACCTCTTCCAAGCAGGACAAGCAGGAATTTTCCCAATTCCGGCTACATGCCTCAAAGGTGAAAATAAAACCCTACATCACAATAGCAATTGATGGACACCCCATCCACCACCATTCATTTCCAGCATCATGGTTACAGATGGTACAATTCACAAGCAGCTTGCTAAGGCCTCTTCAACAGCACCTGCTATGATATTTACCAAGCCTGACAAGAGTAGTAGATGCAAAAAAACATCATTATTTCTAAGTTCCCCTCCAAGTCACACCCATTACCGACTGGAATATATACCACCATGCCTTTGATATGGTGGCACCCCCCTAAAGCACTGTGAGAGTGCCTGCGCCAGATATGCTGCAACAATAGAAGGAGGCAGATCACTATCTTCTCAAAGGCAAGAACCAAATCGCATGAATGAATGTTAGAATAAAGTACACATGCATTATACTGACAGGTTAGCTTTAGTGAACTGTTGAAAACACAAACAAGAAGTTCCCGTCTATGCTAACTTAAAGAAAAAACTTGCATTCATGTAAACCTTCCATGTCTTCAGTAGAGATCAAAAAAAGCTCAATAACCATTGACATACTTTTGAAGCCAGGTTATTATTCTAATGTTGGAAAAAGCAGCCGCCAATTTGAATATGGCAAAATTTCATAAACTGCAATTAGATTCATGATCATATTTTCTGTTTTTGTGGTTTTGAGGGATAAATGTTGGGTATGACATAATGCAATGATTAACTCATTTTCAGTGACATAATTTAAGTGATATGGATACAATTTAAACACAATTGCATTACCCAAGCATGTATGCAATTAAATGTTAAGATAAGAAAACTTTCCATAAATATTCACTGTCAATGTAGTCCATTGCAAAAAGAATGTATTCAGGAATATTGCAGAGATGAGTTAAATATAATGTATTGCAAAGAGTTGCTACAATGTTGCTAATCATATTCGCTGCATAAAGGGCACTAAAAGTTACAGAAAAATGGTGAAACTACTGATAATGAAAACAGTTTAGTTTAGTGAACAAACTAGTCAATATAACAATTAATTTAATCAGCAGATTAGTCAATGCAATATCATCAAACCTAATCTTTATCTTCTTTAAATTAGGAAAGATTTGCTATTAAAATTTAGATTGAAATAGACTTTGCTAATTTCCAGCTAATTTCACCCAAATTAGTCTTCCTGAAATGTGGTTAGACTTTCAGTGTAGATTTCTGTCAGGCATTGTGTTATTGATATTCTTGGATAGCTTTGTTATAAGAATTCTTGACAAGCTCTGTAATCTCTCATGTTTCTGTTTGCAAAATAGGAATGTTAGATAGCATCTATAAATTTGCAGTAACTTTTCACAAGCTTTGATAGGATTTTAGGTTTAATACTGAGGATGCCTGTTTCAATACATTTATTTAGTGCAAAAGTTACAACTTCCCTTGCTTTTAAGCTTTGTTCATCATACCTCACAATTCTGGAAGATGGATAACCACAGAACACAATTATACAAGATACAAACCTTTGTCTAGCTTTAGCCTGGCAGACCTATTAAGTTACCCTGGTCTTTAAAAGACTGAACTAAGGTGTCATTGTCATACTACTTGCTGAGGGCTTAATCTGACAAAAGAACAGTGCCGTTTCTGTCCCTCATGCATTGCTATGTGAGCATTATACTTGCATGAAGTCTGGTTGTGTTTCCATGCTGTCATGAGTGCCTATTTAACTTGCTATTTGTGCTTGAATCTTCAAAACATTGCAATGGTCACAAAAAAGTGTGTCTGAACATGAATCAATTCCATTTTCATCTCACATAGTCTTTAATTGTACAAATCTCTAAACAGCATGGGTGTACATTGATTGTTGGTCTGATATCTGCTGAGCCTCGGTTGGCGATTCTTCTCTGAAGTGTGTCATTCCTGTGGTAAATGATGTTGCTGTGTAATTCTTGAAGATCCATTTCTGTTGCTGAGGAATGGTAGACCTCTGGGTCTAATGCTCACTCTCTACTATGCAGAGATCACATCTACCTGATCCGCTGTCTACGGTGATGTCTGAGATGATCACAATATAGTTAATCTTCAACACATATGCTTGAGGTGACAATAGCTATAAACACATCTTAAGTTGTTACAAGGGCTATCTCCATCAATATCCATATTTTTATACTGAGCAGATCAGAAATACTGGCAATGGAACAGACAATTCTAAGAGTTGCTGGTTCAATTCGGTTCTGACCAGCAATAAGGGAGAGGCTTATTGCAAGGCTATAAAAGACACTCAGGACAGTTCAGGGGTCACTGAAGAGAAGTTCAAACATCACAGGCAGTGAGAGAGGATTTAAAGCAGATTCAATGTTAGGACTGCTTCAGTTAGCTGGATAGATGGGAATATAGATGAATTATACAGATTCCACATAGGAATCTCAATAATAAGTCAAGGTCAACTGGTGTCTGTGTGTAGATACAATTCAAGAATATATAGTAGGAATTATAATTAGAGTTTGGGCTCAGAAGATGTCTTGAGGTGCTAAGAACATGGAAAGGCCACTGGCTATGAGTTATAAAAAACCACGAGGAGCATGAAGAAAGCCTGTGAGCATTTATACTTCAGTACAGCTCAGACAGTAGGGCTTGAAAAGCTGATGAGCAGTGTTTGTGTGATGACACAGAGCAAAACTTGAGCTCAGGGGAAACCTTGAACAGGACTAGCTGGTGAAGTCCACTGCTAGAGAAGAGATGGAGATATGTTTATTAATGAGTATTAGAGTGCAGTTTGAAAGGCCAGGGGAGTATAGAACCAGGACAGGATCAGCCAGAAAGGAACAGTCATGAATGGAGCATTCTTAAGAAGGATTTTCAAGGCCAATTAGAAAAAATGGAAGATTTAATCCCTTGAGCAGATTAGTGAGATTTGATGACCCATTGAGTTATAAACATCTGAGGGGAGTTGCTGAGAAATTTGCTGAATCTATTTTGATGAAATAGTGAGATTTTTTTCAAAGCTTTATTGAAATCCTTTGGATCTACATTTGCTCTTAATCGTTTCTTTCATCGTACCATGTTGATAATCTCACATGTAGGGTTTGCCACTTCTTCATTACTCTCTTCTCTAGTTCTATCTTGTCATGGACCTGAGGGCAACTGGAACAGTCCTGGTAGATGCTGCATTGGTCTCACACTCTCATCCACTTTGAGATGATTTTCACTGGAAAACATCCCGTACCTGTAAAAAGTATCCCTTTAATATCTTAGGATCTGCTTGGCAGTCACTAGTTTAGTGGGCTTGTGAAGTTCTGCATATCTCCTCTGATTAGGATTACCAGTCCAAGCTTTCAAGCTGCTTCAACTGTGAGGAAATATTGCTTAACATCTACTCTCTGGAACTCCAATGGGCTGCAGCTCCATTGGTCATTTTGGCATGCAGATCATTCCACCACAGACCCTCAACCTTACTTTCAACAGTATCATTTTTGGGTCACCATCTTCAGCCACTTTACACACATCTGAAAGTTCATGTTGTTGCACGAAACACGAGTATCTACCTGACGCTTCACATTTACTTGATGCTCTCCTTCTTCTGCAGTCATTATTCTTACAACATAAATCACTTACCATCTTTAGTACTAATAATACCAATTTCTCATAGGATGCTGAGAGATTTGTCCAACATATTGTTCATTTCTGCAGTCATCAATTTTATAAACTTTCTTTGCCTCTTCCCATCTAAACATCTACATGCAAAGTTATTCCGTTTTTAAAGTTGAAGCACTGCTTTATCCACACTGACTACATGTTCCTTTCTTTGGTGTGATGCCCTCTGCAATATTTACATCCCATCCTCTGGCCTTGATCTCTCTGCTGGCTTTTCTGCAAATATTTCTCCCTTTTCTCAATCTATTGTTCTCATTCAGCCTGGAATGTCTCTCAGCATAATGCAAAGCCTTATCTGTTCTCCCATTAATGTGCTGTAGCTGATATCCTCAGAGCCTTTACATATGTTGGTAACTTCCTTGAGAGAATGCTCCTCATTTTTCAGAAGACCTGCTGTCACTGCAGGGTGTCCAGTACCTAAGACAATCCTATCTCTGATGAGATCATCAATCAGTTGTCCAAACTCACAGGATCCAATGTGGTCACATCTAAATCAAATGTCTTTCTCCCTCCATATCTCCTGTATTCATCTGCCCACCCTTTACCCCAAACTTTGATATTAAATATAGAAACATAGAAAATAAGTGCAGTAATAGGCCATTCGCCATTTGAACCTACACCACAATTTAAGACGATCATGGCTGATCATGCAATCACAGTATCCCATTCCTGCCCTCTCCCCATACCTCTTGATCCCTTTAGCCACAAGGGCCATGGCCAGCTCCTTCTTGAATATATCTAATGAATTCCACAGGTTCACAACTCTCTGAATGAAGAAATTCTTCCTCATCTCAGTCCTGAATGGCTTAGCCCTTATTCTTAAACTGTGACCCCTTGTGCTTGACTTCCTGCATCTAGTCTGTCCAGTCTCATCAGAATTGTACATGTTTCTATGAGATTCCCTGTCACTCTTCTAAATTCTAGTGAAATAAGCCCAGTCGATGCAGTCTTCCCTTATATGTCAGTCCTGCCATCCTGGGAGTCAGCCAGGTGAACCTTCACTGGAATCCCTCAATAGCAAGAATGTCTTTCCTCAGACTAGGAAATCAAAACTACGCACAATATTCAAGGTGTGACCTCACCAAAGCCCTGTATAACTGCAGCAAGACATCCTTACTGCCATACACAAATCCTCTCGCTATGAAGGCCAGCATGCTATTAGCTTTCCTCACTGCCTGCTGCACCTGCATGCCAACCTTCAGTGACTGTTCCACTATGACACCCAGGTCTCGTTGCGTCTCACCTTTTCCTAAACTGCCACCGTTTAGATAATAATCTGCCTTCCTGTTTTTGTGAGCAAAGTGGATAACCTCACATTTATCCACATTATATTGCATTTGCCCAGTATTTGGCCACTCAGCCAGTCTGTCCAAGTCACCCTGCAGCCTCTTAGCATTCCCTTCACAGCACACACTGCCACCCAGCTTAGTGTGATGTGCCAATTTGGTGATATTGCATTCAATTCCTTTATCCAAATCATTAATGTACGCTGTGAACAGCTAAGGTCCCAGCACTGAACCCTGCGGCAGCCTACCCATCACTGCCTGCCACTCTGAAAAGGATCCATTGATTCTAACTCTCTGCTTCCTTTCTGAAAAAAAATAGTTCTATATCCATGTCAATGTATTTCCTCCAATACCACGAGCTTTAATTTTCCTTACTAATCTCTTCTCTGGAACATTGTCAAAAGTTTTTTGAAAGTCTAAATACACCACATCTACTGATTCATCATTGTCTACTCTACTTGTCACATCCTCAAAACATTCTTGAAGATTTGTTAAGCACGATTTCCAAATGCTCAGTTATTACATCCTTAATGATTGACTCCAGTATTTTCCTCACCAACTATGTCAGGCTAGCTGGCCTATAATTTTCCATTTCCCTCTTCCTCCTTTTTTAAAGAGTGGAGTCACATTCACTGCCCTCCAGTCCATTGGAACTCTTCCAGAGTATATAGAATGTTGGAAAATGTTCACCAATGCATCTGCTATTTCTTGGGCCATTTCCTTGTATTTTGGGATGGATAGCATCAGGCCAAGGGGACATATTTAGTTTTAATCCAATCAAATTCCCCAATGCCATTTCCTGATAAACAAGGATTTCCTTAGGCTTCTCCTTCATGCTTGACCCTCTGTCCCCTAGCATTTCCTGAAGATTAGTTGTGTATTATTGAACCCATTTCATCTATAAGTAGCTTTAATATGAGGTTGAAGGTATGTCTTCAGAGGCTGAAAAATTAATTCTGTCTGGCTTATCTGCTCTTCAGTGAGATTCTGCCCACGATAAAACTTGCCTCACGCTTTCCCCAGCACCAATACAATGGTTGCTACTATAATTTTCACAGTCTCCATATTTAATTTTGTACTTGTTTCATCATTTTGCCAGTGGAAAAAAAAAAATTCCAATTCTCCTTTATATCTCCTTTCATTTCCACAACAGTAGGGAATGAAAAGTTCACTGCCATTTTACCTCAGCTAGTAGTTGCAGATTTTTTTTGTTACTTCCAGAATGTTGCTTCCTTTGCTGGCTTTTAACTACACCACTGAAATTCTATACATTTGCAGCTGCATCATTTCTGGCACTATGTTTCAAGTGCTGTGCTTTTAATGGCTGCCACAAATCGTACACATAGTCACTTAAAGCAGAGGTAGAGGCCACAGGGCTAAGACAAGCCAGGCAGTACATTGCATACAATTGCCTTTCTCCAAACAATAGGAAACCCCAGCTTCACTGTAATTGTTACTTATGGTTGGTTTGCAAAAGCTACACTTGAATTGTGAAGGTTTCCAAAAAATGTTACAATATAGCCATTTTTCTGCAATTTATTGCTATTTAATTGTACCCACTTGAACTGACATGAATTGCTCACCATTGAAGTCAGTTTCAAATGTTTTCCATAGATTAGTCAGCTATATAAAATATAGGAAGTACAATTTTAAGTGGTTTAACTAAATTGCTATAGTATGCCATAAATTATCTTTTATCAGCACTCAGAAGGATAATGTAATCTAAGTGCTGATGCCCACATGGATTTAGCCTTCTACTGTCAGACAAGTTGTTGCACTTAGGTATCATCTTAAACCACATTTAGAACAATGGAAGTACTTGTATCTTGTACTCACATTCAATGAGGAAAATTGGTTTGTCTTGTACACCTCTAAAGAGCACAGAGAAAGTTTTCCCTGCTAGCAGCACGGTGGCACAGTGGTTAGCACTGCTGCCTCACAGCGCCAGAGACCCGGGTTCAATTCCCGCCTCAGGCGACTGACTGTGTGGACTGACTGTGTGGAGTTTGCACGTTCTCCCCGTGTCTGCGTGGGTTTCCTCCGGGTGCTCCGGTTTCCTCCCACCATCCAAAGATGTGCAGGTCAGGTGAATTGGCCAAGCTAAATTGCCTGTAGTGTTAGGTAAGGGGTAAATGTAGGGGTATGGGTGGGTTTCGCTTCGGCGGGTCGGTGTGGACTTGTTGGGCCGAAGGGCCTGTTTCCACACTGTAATCTAATCTAAAGCACAGGAGACTGAATTGTTTGTTCATTTTCATGTAGAACAGAACCAATGAAGAACCTATTTTCTTCTCTCAAACATATTGGTGCCAGTTTTCTATTCTAATTGGGAATTTAAAGCTTATACCTTCTATGTCTTTAAGTTTTACAATGTGTTGAATCTTTACTTATACTATTTTTGAAATGATTGTGAAGATACTTGGTGATTTTTGGATTACCATTACTAATTCCTACATGTTCAAATTTTAAAAAGCAGAGAAGTACCAGGGGAGCGACAGCAGAGCAGTCTCTGCAAAGCCCTTTGGCCTTTGGCGACTGACTGCGTGGAGTTTGCACATTCTCCCCGTGTCTGTATGGGTTTCCTCTGGGTGCTCCGGTTTCCTCCCACAGTCCAAAGATGTGCAGGCCAGGTGAATTGGCCATGCTAAATTGCCCGTAGTGTTAGGTAAAGAGGTAAATGTAGGGTAATAGGTGGGTTGCGCTTCGGCGGGTTGGTGTGGACTTGTTGGGCCGAAGGGCCTGTTTCCACACTGTAAGTAATCTAATCTAATTCAGGCACTCCTCACCATGTAGAAGTTCTCTTCATTTCCATTAATTAGGCTGAATGCAATAAGGAATCCCACCCCAAAAAGAATGTGAATTTGCACAAACAGTTTTTAAACATAACTTAAATTGTAAGTGTTTGATGCATTTGCCTTTATTGGTCAGTGCATTGAGTTTCGGGTTTGGATGTCATGTTGTAGGTGTACAGGACATTGGTTGGGCCACTTTTGGAACATTGCGTGCAATTCTGGTCTCCCTGCCATAGGAAAGATATTGTTAAACTTGAAAAGGTACAGAAAAGATTTATAAGGATGTTGCCAGGGCTAGAGGTTTTGAGCTATAGGGAGAGGCTGAATAGGTTAGGGCTATTTTCCCTGGAGCATCAGATGCTGAGGGTTGTAGAGGTTTATAAAACCATGAGGGGCATGGATAGGGTTTCTGGGATGAGATGTCAACGAGCAGCCTCAAGTTCTGTGTTCAGAAGTAAAATTGATCATTATTTGAGCTCTTTAACACATGTCTGGGAGAGGCCAGAGACTACTCCAAATCTGGCCATCACATGAGACCCTGTGGCTGTCTTAATACCGGCTCAGACCAAAAGAGAAGTCAATGATGCTCTGGTTTTCCCGGTGAGATACAGCATTTTTATACATTTGATATTACAATAATTACATGCAACATTGTCATCGTTCCTTTCCCCCTTAATCTATACATCCAAACACCTGATCAATGATGGACATCCCTATGGACAGTCTGAGGTTCCCCTTGACTTCACGATGTTTATCAGACATTGTAATCATCAAGCCTTGGGATCTTACAATGTATCCCATTAATTCACATTCCAAAGTTAACAGTTATACCTTTTTTCAGAAATTTCCCAGACTTGCTTCTATCTAAAGACTGCTCAAATTCAGCTATTCATTGTGTTCATTGCTATCATCATCAAATTCTGTTACTTACATTTCCCACTGTCCTTATCACAGGAGATACAAAAGGAAGTAAGTTCTCACTAATTGCTACAAGATTCTTAATATCAGTTCTACTATCAAGTTCTTTATATGTAAAGTTTTATGTTTACATCTGCCGTTAACATTCTTTAGCTCATGAATTGTCAGCAGTTTCTGTCTTACCTGACCTGTGATTGTCAGTTCGACACTGCCCCTCTATCTTGCAGCTGCATTATAACTCATTCTAGTCACATACTGTCTTTTAAGATGAAATTTACTGCCCCTACTCTGACTAACTCTCTTAACTTATAGGATGACATATTTTTCATTACTAAGACTAAATCTCAATCACTTTCACAGCTCAATAAACTTGTCCAATCTCCTAGATTTTTACAAGACATAATCCCACCCTTATCATTTATCCCTGTTATTGTGGGATCCTACTTTTCTTTTTAATGCTTACTACAAACTGTTCTCAAACATCTCTTATCGAACTATCTCCTACAGATATCAGCAGCTGTTGTTTTTATAGAATTCCTGGCATGTTAATTTGTAAAATCTTTTGTTCAAAGTCGACCCTGTTACCTTGCGATAACTCCTTCTCAAAGCTACTATTGTACTAATGTATGACCTCACTTTAATACTGGATTAGGCAAGGTAATCCTGTTACTGAAGCTATATTTATACCAACGGATGTTGCACCACCTCTGAACCAGGGACTGCCCCAACAGGGTGAGTAGCCAAGATCTTTTATCCAGGGTATGGGAGTCCAGATCTAGAGGGCTTAGAACAAAGAACAATGCAGCATGGGAACAAGCCCTTTGGTCCTCCAAGCCTGCATCAACATATTTTGCCCTTCCATATTAAGGCTGTCTCTTCACTTACAGGATCCATATCCCTCTATTCCCTTCCTATTCATGAATTTGTCCAGGTGTTCCTTGAATGCTGCCATTATGTCTGCTTCAACCACCTCCTCTGGCAGCATGTTCCAGGCACTCACATTTTGTGTGAAAAACTTGCCTCTCACATCTCTTTTAAACTTCAATCTTTGCGCCTTGAACCTGTGTCCCCTAGTAATTGACCCCTCCACCCTGGTAAAAAGTTTCATACTTTTCACTCTATCCATGCCATTCACAATCAGGTCATCCCTCAACCTCCTGCATTCCAGTGAAAACAAATCCAACTTTTCTTCATAGCTAAAATTCCCCATACTAGGCAACATCCTGGTAAACTTTTTCTGTACCGTCTCCAAAGCATCCACATCTTTCTGGTAGTGTGGTGACCTGAACAGTATGCAATATTCCAAGTGTGGCCTAACTCAAGTTCTAAAAAGCTGCAGCATAACTTTTCTATCCCTTATACACAATGCCCCTTCCATTGAAGGCAAACATGCCATAAGCCTTTTGTCCTACCTTATCTACCTGTGCTGCCACCTTCAGTGACCTGTGGACCTGCACACCCAGACCCCTCTGCATATCAATACACTTAAGGGTTCTGCCATTCACTGTATAATTTTTACCTGTACTTGACCTTCCAAAATGTAGCACCTCACATTTGTCCGGATTAAACTCCATCTTCCATTTTTCTGCCCATGCCTCCAACTGACCTACATCCTGCTGTATCCTCTGACAATCCTCTTCACCAACCACAACTCTACCAATCTTTGTATCATTTGCAAACTTACTAATTAGATCAGCTGCATTTTCTACAAATCACTTACATAGACCAGGAACAGGAGAGGTCCCAGCACTGATTGGGTGGCATGGTGGCTCCATGGCTAGCACTGCTGCTTCACAACATCAGGGATCTGGGCTTGATTCCAGCCTCGGGCGAGTGTCTGTGTGGAGTTTGTACATTCTCCCCGTGTCTATGTAGGTTTCTTCTGGGTGGTCCGGTTTCCTCCCATAATCCAAGATGTACAGTTTAGGTACATTGGCCATGCTAAATTGCCCATAGTGTCCAGGGATGTGCAAGATATTGGGTTAGACATGGGAATTGCAGGGTTATGGGGGTTACGTGGCGTCTGGGTGGGATGCTGTTTGGAGGGTTTAGTGTGACTCGATGAACTGAAAGGCCTGCTTCCACAATGCAGGGATTCTACAAATCCTGAGGAACACCACTCATCACATCCCTCCATTCCAAAAAGCATCCTTCCACTGCCACCCTCAGCCTCCTATGACTAAGCCAGTTCTGTATCCATCTTGCCAGTTGATCCCTAAGATAATCCTCCACCACTTCCTTCTTTTTGGTGAATACTGATACAAAGTATTCATTTAGGACCTCAACTACCTCTTCTGGCTCCACACAAAGATTCTCCCCTTTGTTGTTGAGTGGGCCAACCCTTTCCCTGGCTGGATAAGACAGGAAAGATTTCAAAAGGATCTAAGGGACGACTTTTCACGCAGAGGGTGGTGCGTGTATGGAATGAGCTGCCATAGGAAGTGGTGAAGGCTGCGACAATTGAAACATTTAAAAGGCATCTGGATGAGTTCATGATTAGGAAAGATTGAGAGAGATATGTTCCAAATGCTGGCAAGTAGGACTAGATTAATTGAGTATGTCTGGTTGGCCTGGACAATTTGAAACAAACGGAATTTCTAATAAGCCTTTACAAATTCTCTGTGAGAGAGGTTTAACTCCTGACAGTTTCAGCCCTTAAACAGTTTTTTTAGATTACCTATAGTGTGGAAACAGGCCCTTTGGCCCAACCTGTGCACATCGACCCTCCAAAGAGTCACCCACCCAGACCTATTTCCCTCTGACTAATGCACCTAACACTATGGGCAATTTAGCGTGGCCAATTCACCTGGCCTGCACATCTTTGGACCCTGGGAGGAAACAAGAGCACTCGGAGGAAACCCACACAGACATGGGGAGAATGTGCCAACTCCACGCAGACAGTCGCCAGAGGCGGGAATCGAACCTGGGACCTTGGTGCAGTGAGGCAGCAGTGCTAACCACTGAGCCACCTCCACATCAGTAGTGGATCCTCCATTTTTGTGAAATAAAATCAGAATATTAGGAAAGAACATTTTTTTCCTAACCTCCTGCATTGTAGTTTTATTTCACACTGACACTCAATATTGTCAATGGCTTTAGTAGATTTACAATAGTAAGCTAACAGAAAGCCTACTGCAGTAAATTATTTTCCCCCTGGATTTCCTTATAACGTGGTGTTCCATTCATTCTTATTTCATTTCTTTCCCTTCATTTACATGGATTAATTTATGAGGTGCCTGTCATAGAATTCTCCAGGAGGATCATCAATTTCTGTTCCCACAGGATTCTTCTTACTGTGTCACAGATGGTTGTTAGTCATTGCCTTCATGCTCAAGGGATCTCTGGGATTAATTTTTCGATTAAAAAGTGATGCACATTTAAAGGAAGCATTATCACCTCACTGAGGAGTTTCTAGACTGGCAAAGTTCCTGGAACAATCTGTTCCAAAATCATGCTATTATGCCGAGGTGTTGACCAATTCAGTGATCACAGTAGTTCATAGCCGCAGAGAATTGAAACAGCAGAGCAAGAGGCCATTTGACCCATCTGCAACTGGATCCTCAGTTTCCTGACCCACAGGCCACAATCAGTGAAGATTGGGGACAATATTTCATCCTCACTAACACTCAACACTGGGCCCACCAGGGGTGTTTACTCAGCCCCCTACAGTACTCGCTGTATACCCATGACTACATCACCAAATACCAGACTAAAGCCATGTACAAGTTCGCTGATGACACCACCATAGTTGGTCAAAACTCAGACGGCAATGAAACAGACCACAGACAGGAGGTGGAAGATCTGGAAAAATGGGGCACTGAGAACAACCTAGCTCTCAATGCCAGCAAAACCAAGGAACTCATTATTGACTTTCAGCAGGGTGTTACTCATGCCCCCCTACACATTAACAGCACAGAGGTGGAAAGACTGGAGAGTGTCAAGCTCCTGGAAGCAGTAATCGTCAACAAGTTTTCTTGGACTCTTCATGTGGACGCACTGGTTACAAAGGCCCAGCAACGTCTCTTCTTCCTCAGGCAGCTGAGAAAATTTGGCATGACAGTGAATGCCCTTGCCAACTTTTATAGGTGTGCCATTGAGAGCATTCTGTCTGGAAGTATCACTACCTGGTATGGCAACTGTACTATTTAAGATCGGAGACAGTTATGAAGAGTAGTGAACTCGGCAATCACAAAGGCCAATCTATAGAATCCATCTACCAGGCCCACTGTCAAGAAAAGGCCACCAGCATTCTCAAAGATCCATCTTATCCTGGCAAAACTTTTCTACAGCCTCTACCATCGGGGAAAGGTACAGAAGCCTGAACACAATCACCAGCCAGTTTTGAAACAATTTCTACCCTACTGTTGTTAGAATACTGAATAGGTTCTCAAACTCATAGCATTCGCCTGTACCTGTGTTTTTGTTTTGTCGCTGTTTACCTATTATTTACTTATCTATGCTATATAACTCTGTGATCTGCCTGTATTGTTCGCAAGACAAATCTTTTCACTGTGCCTCGGTACATGTGACAATAAATTCAATTCAATTCATCCAGAGCCATTCCCACCCGAAACTTCTGCGATGTTGAGCTGAGGCTTCCTAGTCCCTGAATGATATGGTCATTGGCGAGAAAGTTGATAAAATTGCATGAAATCAGCAGAAAGGAGATTCTCAACATTGAGAGAAAAAAAGTCCTATTTTCAAACCATGTGTTGAACAGTGAGACAAGATTTTTGCTAGTGAGCAGCACAAGGCTATTTACATGCATTATTTCATTTTACTCACCTCTGTGTTGTGGACATTATGGACTGGCCAACATTTATTGCCTATCCCTTGTTGCCCCTTGAGAAGCTGCTTTCTTGAACTGCTGCAGTCCATGTGCTGTACAATGCCCTTAGGGAGGGAATTCCAGGATTTTGACCCGGCAACAGTGAAGGAACGGTGATATATTTCAAAGTCAGGATGGTGAGCAACTTGGAGGGGAACTTGCAGGTGGTGGTGCTTCCATGTATCTGATGCTTCTGTGCTTCTAGATGGCTGTAGTTGTGGGTTTGGAAGGTAAAGTTTGAGGATCTGCAGTGTATTATGTAGTTAGTACGTACTGCTGCTGCTGAGCATCAGTGGTGGAGAGGGTGGATGTTTGTGGGTGTGATACCAATCAAGCACGCTGTTTGATCAAGCTTTTTGAGTGTTGTTGGAGCTGCACCCATTTAGGCAAGTGGGGAGTATTCCATCACAATGTAGTCTAGTGCTTGTAGATGGTGGACACGCTTTGGAAGTCAGGAAGTGAGTTACTCACTGCAGCATTCCTAATATCTGACCTGCTTTTTAAGCCACTGTGTTTATGTGATGAGTCCAGTTAGGTTTGATAATTGGCGTTGATAATTTCAGTGCTGGTAACAGCATTGAATGTCATGGGGCAGTGGTTAGATTGTTCGTTGTTAGAGATGGCCATTGCCTGGCATTTGTACGGCACAAATGTTACTTGCCACTTGTCAGCCCAAACCTGGATGTTGTCTGGATCTTGTTGCATTTGAATATGGACTGCTTCAGTATCTGATGAGTCATGAATGGTGCTGAACATTGTGCAATCATCAATGAACATTCTCATTGCTGACCTTATGCTGGAGAGAAGGTCATTGCTGAAGCATCTGAAGATGGTTGGGCCTGGGACACTACCCAAAGGAACTTCTGCAGAGATGAATGGTCTCCAACAAACACAACTATCTTCCAATGCACCAGGTATAACTCCAACCAGCAGATAGTTTGCCCCGATACCCATTGATTCCAGTTTTGCTAGGGCTCCTTGATGCCATATGCTGTCAAATGCAGCTTTGCTGTCAAGTTCTGTCATGCTCACCTCACCTTGGAATTCAGCTCTTTTGTTCATGCTTGAACCAAGGCTGTAATAATGTTCGGAGCTGGGTTGCCCAATCAGATCCTCAACGGGACATCACTGAGCAGGTTATTGCTGAGCAGGTGCTGTTTGATGGCACTGTTGATGACACTTTCCAGATGATTGAGAGTAGACTGATGGGACAATAATTGGCCAGTTTGAATTTGTCCTGTTTTTTGTATATAGGACAAACCCAGGTAATATGCCATTGTTGTAACTGTACAGGAATACTTCATTTTTAGTTAATCTCAACTCATTGATATGCAATTATCCAATTTTCCATTCTCTGGATAGAAACTTAACAGTGACGATTCTTGACATGAAAGTCAAAATAGTTAATTGGGAACTCCAGATTCTTTGGCATTCCATCTTGGACAGTGGTCATCAATATGTCATGCCATGCTCCATTGGCAGTGACTGCCCACACCATCCATCCACAAAGACCTTCAGGTCCCTGTTGGCAAGGTGGGGTTACAGATTCCCTCTGACTGCCATGTCTGGAGCAGTTGACAAGCAGCGACATTTTGCCAGTTAAGGGGGAATTATTACTCATTTAACACCTCCTTAAAAGAGGAGAAAGTGAAGATTGCCGATGCTAGAGATTAGAGTTGAGAGTGTGGTTCTGGAAAAGCACAGCAAGTCAGGCAGCATCTGTGAAGCAGGAGAATCGACGTTTCGAGCGTAAGCCCTCATTCCTAATGAAGAGCTTATGCCCGAATTGTTGATTCTGCTGCTCCTTGGATGCTGCCTGACCTCTGTGCTTTTCCAGTACCACACTCTCCACTCCAAGATACTTAAAAGAGTCCACCTTCCCTCATCACTATTCAGTTTTCTGACTTCACAAAGATGACAAACAAGCTAGACATCAAGAAAACCCAACATGGAAACCAGAGCAGGTACCTAGCAAAATCGACTCACCACTTACTCCAAAGTAAGTGGACACTGTGCACCAACATCTTAGGGCATGTTCCCTGGGCACTGGTTACCCATACCCCATGTCCACCGACATCGATATGCAACATACAGCAGCCTCTACAAACCCTCTGATCCCAGCACATCTCCAACCCCCATATAGGAGAGAGAAGCAGGTATCGTGGGAGATGAAAGTTGGTGGCACAGCTCTTACTATTTTGTGCAGTTGGGGAGTTGTCCTGAGTGAGTGAGTAGGTAGCTCAGAGGTCATGAAAGGTTAGTAGTGTCAGGGGTCTAAGATTGGTGGCAGTGGGGCCTGAGGTGGGTGACAGTGCTTGAGGGAAAATGGTGCAGGCAGTAGTGAGAGTGATGGAGCTTGATCCTTGCTGGGGGATGTGTACAGAAGCAGAGATAGAGTCAGTGAGGTATTGGAAAGAAAATGCTGACACATACACTGGCAGAGTGGAGAAGGTCATTGTTCTAATTCCTCCAGTGCTGGGTTTTCCTCCAGATGGTTGAGACTACTTTGACCCGGGTGGGCCAAAGGTTGGCATGGTCTGATGTCATGGCCTCCACTGTTGGAAGTGGAAATCCCACTTCTGCACAACCCATCCAGCAGGACCTCCTGCGCACAAAGTGGGGCGATGCATTCACCTTGTCTGCCATGTCTAGAGCAAATCTCAGAAACTGTGCAGAGCAGCTCAACACTGATAGGAATTGTGTGGGTTCACATTGAGCTTTTAAAGACACACAAGGGAAATGGGTGAATTCTGAGCTATCTGCTGAGGGGAATACCACTTGGTAAAATGGGACCGGAATCAGATATGAGGGACATTGTAGGGTGGTGGAGGTAATTAATGAACCAAATTTGGTCAGAGAGTATGAGAAAATCCATTCAGCCTTCCTGCAGAAATCCCTCGAACATAACCTGATACAACTCAGACTTAACCAAAAAATATAAGATTCAAAAATGGAAGTTGCTGGAAAAGCTCAGCAGATCTGGCAACATTAAATCAGAATTAATGTTTTGGGTCAGGTGACCCTTCTTCAGAATGAAAGAATGCAAGATTCAGCCCATAATGTAACAAATCTTGCCCAGCCTCATGGAGATAAACTTGCCAAATTTAATACAGAACTAATACCTGGTAAAATTCAGCCCTCTTTTCTCTTCAGATAATTATCCACTTCTCTGCTGGAAGCCATGATTGACTCTGCCTTCGCTACCTCTTAGGTAGTTTATTCCAAATTCTAACCATTTACTCATGGGTAAGAAATAATAGACAGAGTAAACAAAATTCTGAAGATCAAAAGTCCAGAAACAAGGTGTGAAATTATTTTCTTGAAGTCTTTTTGCTTTTAAGAATGGCAACACACTGTTGTCTGTGGTGTGTCATTGTCCTTCAATTTGCTGGTTGGTCAGGTTGTCCCTTCTTTTAGAATTCTTCCTTTTAAGCTGTATTGTTTTTCATCACCTGCATAGAGAGAGAGAGAGAGAGAGAGAGAGAGTGAAAGACCGAGAAAGAGTGCTTTTTATTTGCAGGCTCTGGAAGTTTCTTCTCTGCTGACCTTGGCACTCAACAGTTTATTAACACCTAGCAATTCAACCAATCAACAGACTGTTGTCAGGCAGAATTTCCTTAACATAAAAGACCTCTGGTACCATTCAGTCTCAAATTCTCATTCTCACTGCTTCAAAAGGATCATTGTGTCACACAGCTCAAAGAATAAGCACAATTTGATTTTTAAGTTGCAAAACTTCCTGGTGTTTCAGTTATAACAGTCCAGCTCCCATTTCAGTTTCTAGTTCCAAAACAGAGAAAAATGTGTGGCCACTTACTTACCCAACTTCCCTCATCTAATGAATCAGCACTGCTCTATGTTGAACACCATAAGAGCACCGAGACATGGTCACGGACTGTATTCTGAGTGGGAGACTTCAGTCTCCATCATTAAGAGTATTTCGGTAATACTGAGCACGTCTGCCAAGTCCTGAAGTATGTACCTGCCAGACTGTACCTGCAGCAGCTCTGGAGATCTTGTCCTCACCAATTCAGATATCGTAGATTCACCTAGCTGTCAGATCTCCTGCTAACACATCCTTGAAGCCTCACTCACAGCAAAGGTTCGGGAGAGAGAAGCGACAAGCAGAAGTGTTCAAGCAAAGGGATGTTTTTTGAAATAGTGGGTCAGGGAGCAACAGAGGTCCACAAGGGAAAGGGTCAGCAAGGGGATAGATCAGTGTGATGAGAGAGTAAGAGCGCGGACTGTGTAGAGAGCTGAATCATCAATGAGGAGAAGCTACTGTAAGCAAAAAGTTAACCCTATCTCTTTTATACATTAAAGTCTATTTCGTTTTAAAAGTTACTTCATTTACCAATACAGGAATTTAGCAATGTAATATGTTTCAACCTAAAAGGTGTAGTGTTTTAATTAATTTTCTAATGAGAAAGGTTCTTTAGAACCCAAGTACAGATTTTACTTTGGTTTAATGAGAAAATATGATTTGTTCAAAGTGGTTTCACTTAAAGCTGTGGTTTTCATACATGCACCACAATTTTAAGTAATGACTTATTGTATTTCTCAAGGCACTGAAATATATCATTTTCACACTTGAATGCAAATATATTCACTTTCCAGAATGAGTCACTGAATAAAGACCAGGAGCATGACTCATAATTATCCTCCTTTGACCAGATTCTATGAAGCTCATTTTTTGTACTCCTACTGCACTCCCCTGCTGAACTCAGCCAATATAAAACGAAAATCTCTTATTTATAAACAAGGCAAAATCTCTTGTAAAGTGCGTGCAAATAATTTAAAAGACAATCATGGCATGATTAAAGCAAATAGCAATTTTAAATAAACTAACTATTAGACTTCCAGAAGGTTCTCTTTGGTAGAGATGTTATGACACAGAAGCAGACAACTAGTCTTCCTACCTCTGTATTCACAGCATAGTAACATTAAAACCTTGAAAGATGCTCAAAATTAACCCCAATGGTTCCTAACCAGACTTTTCAATAAACAATATGGTGCTGGAAAAACACAGCAGGCCAGGCAGCATCCGAGGAGCAGGAGAATCGACATTTCGGGCATAAGCCCATCTTCAGGAAAGAAAAGATTCCTGAAGAAGGGCTTATGCCCAAAACGTCGATTCTCCTGCTCCTCGGATGCTGCCTGGCCTACTGTGTTTTTCCAGCACCACATTTTTCAACTCTGGTACTCCAGCATCTGCAGTCTTCACTTTCTCCTAGTTGATCTTAACCTACTGCGAATCCTCTTGCAAGGATGCCTACCTTGAAGAAGCTCTCTTCCTCCCTCTACCAGGATTTCAGTGAGTCCCTCTCTCACTGCACCCCCCCAGGTCATCTCCTCTGCCCTGAAGCTCTTCAGCCACGTCCTGAGACAAACTCGCTACTACAGCCACATCTCTTTCCTCAGCACCTGCCTACGGAACCGACTGACCCCGCATGGACTCCAGACTACATTCAAACCAACACAATTTGGACCCAACCAGGAAAGATTCCTGAAGAAGGGCTTATGCCCGAAACGTCGATTCTCCTGCTCCTTGGATGCTGCCTGGCCTGCTGTGTTTTTCCAGCACCACATTTTTTCAACTCTTTTCAATAATCAATCCCAGATTCTATAACCGATCAATTCTCAACACTGCTCTGTAGCTTAGATAAGATTTAGCAACTTATTAACAATATAGTAACTTTAGCAGAGCAAAATTAAACAACAAAGCGATGTCTATGTTTAAACCAAACAACGTTTGTTTTCAGACTCCATTCATAGAATCCCTACAGTGTGGAATCAGGCCCTTCAGCCCAACAAGTCCACACTGTCCCTCCGAAGGGTAACCCACTCAGACCCATTCCCCTACCCTATTACTCTACATTTACCTCTGACTAGTGCACCTAACCTACACATTCCACACAATTTAGCACGGCCAATTCACCTAACCTGCACATCTTTGGATTGTGGGAGGTAACTGGAGCACCTGGAGGAAACCCATGCAGATGGAGGGAGAATGTGCAAACTCCACACAGACAGTCACCCGAGGCTAGAATTGATTTCGCGACCCTGGCACTGTGAGGCAGCAGTGCTAACCACTGAGTCACCATGCCGCCCTAACCACCATGCCACCACACCAAACACAGGCAGACAAATAACCACAGTTAAGGATGAATAAAACAAAATAACAAGACTGGCCAGATTACTTAAGTGATTTTCATGTTATGTTGTTCCACAGGTGTAGATGATTGTTTCTTGGTTGGTTTTCTAAAGATGTCAATTAGAGTCACCTTTTCAGTTCACTCAGAGACAAAAAGAAAAATTGGTGGAAAAACCCCGCAGGTCTGGCAACATCTGTGGAGAGAAATCAGAGTGAATGTTTTAGGTCCAGTTATCTTTCTTCAGATTTCAGTGGTACTTAACTTAGTTTCTACTGTCTGTACTTTCAATATTCCAAACTGATAATGGGAGGTTAGGCATGGAGCTGTCGCTCGCACTTTGGACACTTTAACAAGTTTCGACATAAACTCATTTACTCAGACACTATACTTGTGAGACAAAAAAAGGTTGGACGACTGTTTGTCTGCGGATGTGAATGACAAGCTGCCTGGCTTTGTGTCTACTCCAAACAGCAAGGCCAGGCAGAAATATATTCCCTCTTAAAGATTTGGCAAAATGGCCAAAGCACAAAAAAGGCAAAGCAAGGCAGGGATGCTATGAGCATCCAGGTAGACACAAAGTGAGTGAATACTAACAAAGCAAATGAATAACACGGAGATGCGATCCAATTCATGACCTAGCTACACGTCCCCATGTCCTCACAGCAATATTCCAGTGAGTGCACTCTGAAGTGCAGCATTAAAAAGATTCCATAATGTAAGTGGAATGGAGATGTACCATGATGAAAAGATGAAGCTAGTACTTGTTGGATGCCAATGTCTATGGGGCATGTGCAGTCACTGCAAAATGGAGCGTGCCCTAAAATATTGGTACTCGACTCCAAAATGGAAACCTGAAGGAGCAAAGACAAACTGGAGTTGCCAGATACCCTCCTGATGTTCATGTCGGGAATTGTCAGCATCTAGTTTTTATCCGGCAGATGGGAGATTATGAGCCTGCATATTAATGAGGATGCAATTAAATAAAAATAAGGATGATAGTGGGCAATAATTCCTGTTAACATGCTTTTCACTGCTCACTGGTGAGAACATCTAGGACTTGGTTGGAAAATACTATTTTTTGATCTCAACATCAAGAAGAGCATTCTCGTTTAATATCTTACCCAATTTTCCCAAAATTCTTGCCGTAGCCCACATCATTCAAGGCCTAGGGAGGCATTTTTATTTTTCCCAATGCCTCCTACCCTCGCTTAACAAGATTGAAAGGAAGGTGGCATCTTTCCATTCATCGGCCCCTTGCTGACATATTTGTGACTCTAAAGATGAATTTTGGTTGTTCTTCTCTGGGATAAGTGGAGTTAATCTGTTCTTTAGAATCACTAAATAAAAACCGAAAGAACTGCGGATACTGTAAGAAGAGTTCTGAGGAAGGGTCACTCAACCTGAAACATTAACCTTGATTTCTCTCCACAGGTGCTGCCAAACCTGCTGAGCTTTACCAGGAATTTTTGTTTTTGCTTCAAAGTCATTATCAATCAGTCCTTTATCTGCCGTTACCTGCGCCTTATAATTGTCCAACGTATTTGTATGCTAAGTGTGTGGTACCCCATCACTAGTTCGATACCAGTTACAGAAGCTGAATAAGTAATCATCAGTGTCATTTAATCTGAAAAATTAAATAGTTTAATTACAATGTTGTAATATTGTTATTTTACCATCACTATATATGTCATACCTGGACTTCAATCATCATTCTTCTGTTTTCTTTTGTAATATACTATATCCCCTGGATTAAAATGTATCACTTTGCTCTTACATAGTGCCATCGGGCTTCCTCAATCTTAATGGATACTCTTTTGGCTGCGTACATTTGCTCAGAAAAAAAACTTGAGCTTATCTTAGTCGTTTCCCAAACTAGGGGACTATTGCTTATTACTAAAGAAAATTTTGGATTTCTTCCAAAAAACAATTGCTATGAACAATAAATGTCAACCATCTGCTATGAATTCTTCCCATGGGGTGCCCTTGGGAGCCCATACCATAACTGGTGTTAGTTTACAACATGGTTAGTCCTCTAACATTTTAGAAAACATCTCATCTATTATTTCATAATTTCTTTTATAAATTGAATTACTAAAAAGGCTTTCCAACACAATTAAAATATGCATATTTTCACACATATCTTTAAACTTATTGTTAGCAAATACCCTTTCCTCAGTAACACTGCTGCAACTGCTATCATTGCAATTAGGAACTTAGTTGAAGCCCCCAGTCTAATTCCTATCCATTTCTCTTGTCCACAGTCTTTTTTCTTCTCCAATATATATATTGCAACAGGACTGATTAAAGTTGCCATGAGCTTGGAGTGTAAGATGACAATCTTTTTCCATGGTACCTTCAAGTCCATTGCTATAACTTTACTCAAATAATTTACTATGGGTTGCAATGATGTCTTTTTAAATTTTGCACACGCTACAAATTTATCACTGATCTCTTAAATTAGTTTAGAATACCCAATTACTCCTGCAACCTTTAGCAGGATTTTTAACCTTGAGAAATGGATAGACAAGCTGCCAAAGTAGTTTGAAAACTGTTAAACTCTTTTTCACTAAGCTCCCTCCCTTTGATGCCATTAACACCTTTTTCATATTTTGCTCAGAGACGTTAGCATTTTTTAAAGGGATACAATAATATCCAGATTGTCTGAAATGGCTTCCACTGACTTCCCAAAAATGATTTCCTTATCATGTTCCACATCCAGTTTGAGCATTTTCTCATTGACAACCCATGCAACAGTAAGTATATTTCATTGTTGTGGTTCTGTTCGCTGAGCTGGGAATTTGTGTTGCAGACGTTTCGTCCCCTGTCTAGGTGACATCCTCAGTGCTTGGGAGCCTCCTGTGAAGCGCTTCTGTGATCTTTTCTCCGGCATTTGTAGTGGTTTGAATCTGCTGCTTCTGGTTGTCAGTTGCAGTGGTCGGTATATTTGGTGCAGATCGATGTGCTTATTTATTGAATCTGTGGATGAGTGTCATGCCTCCAGGAATTCCCTGGCTGTTCTCTGTTTGGCTTGTCCAATAATAGTAGTGTTGTTCCAGTCGAATTCATGTTGCTTGTCATCTGCGTGTGTGGCTACTAAGGATAGCTGGTCGTGTCGTTTCGTGGCTAGTTGATGTTCATGGATGCGGATCGTTAGCTGTCTTCCTGTTTGTCCTATGTATTGTTTTGTGCAGTCCTTGCATGGGATTTTGTACACTGCATTGGTTTTGCTCATGCTAGGTATCGGGTCCTTCGTTCTGGTGAGTTGTTGTCTGAGAGTGGCTGTTGGTTTGTGTGCTGTTATGAGTCCTAGTGGTCGCAGTAGTCTGGCTGTCAGTTCGGAAATGCTCTTGATGTATGGTAGTGTGGCTAGTCCTTTGGGTTGCGGCATGTCCTCGTTCCGTTGTCTTTCCCTTAGGCATCTGTTGATGAAATTGCGGGGGTATCCGTTTTTGGCGAATACATTGTATCGGTGTTCTTCTTCCCCTTTTTGCAGTTCTGGTGTACTGCAGTGTGTTGTGGCCCTTTTGAATAGTGTCTTGATGCAACTTCTTTTGTGTGTGTTGGGGTGGTTGCTTTCGTAGTTCAGGACTTGGTCTGTGTGTGTGGCTTTCCTGAATACCTTTGTGGTGAATTCTCTGTTAGGTGTTCTCTGTACCATCACGCCTAGGAATGGGAGTTGGTTGTCCTTTTCTTCCTCTCTCGTGAATCGGATTCCTGTGAGTGTGGCGTTGATGATCCAGTGTGTGTTCTCTATTTCTGTGTTTTTAATGATTACAAAGGTGTCATCCACATATCTGACCCAGAGTTTGGGTTGAATTTGCGGTAAGACTGTTTGTTCTAATCTTTCCATTACTGCTTCTGCTATGAGTCCAGAGATGGGTGAGCCCATGGGTGTGCCGTTGATTTGTTCATATATTTGGTTGTTGAATGTGAAGTGTGTTGTGAGGCACAGGTCTAGAAGTTTGAGTATGCCGTCTTTGTTGATAGGTTCAATATCCTGTTGTCTGTTCTGTATGTCCAGCAGGTTGGCTATTGTTTCTCTGGCTAGGGTTTTGTCGATAGAGGTGAACAGTGCCGTTACATCGAATGAGACCATGGTTTCTTCCTTGTCTATGTATATATTTCTGATGATGTCCAAGAATTCCTGTGTTGACTGTATAGTGTGTCTGGATCCGCTGATCAGGTGTTTCAGTTTCTGCTGTAGTTCTTTGGCCAGTTTGTGTGTGATGGTGTCCCTGGTAGTGATACTATGGGTCTGAGTGGGATGTCTGGTTTGTGCACTTTAAGTAGACCGTAGAATCTGGGGATGTTGTTGCTTTCAGGTTTCATTCTTTGTAGGTCCGACCTGGTTATCTGTCCGTTTCTTTGTAGGTTCCTCAGTGTGTTATTTATCTTATTGGTGAGCTGTGGGGTGGGGTCAAACTCCCTCTTTTGGTAGGTGTTGGTATCTGCAAGTAGTTGTTGCGCTTTTTGGATGTAGTCTGCTTTGTCCAGGATGACCGTTATTCTGCCTTTGTCTGCTGGTAGTATGATTGTATTCTTATCGCTTCTTAGTGCTTTTAGTGCTTCCCTCTCCTTGGTGTTGAAGTTATGTGTTTGTCTTTTCCTTGTTATCAGGGGTACGGTACTTTGTCTCACTGTTTGTTGTGTCTCTTCTGTCAGTCCATTGTACCTGAGTGTGTATTCTAGTGCTGCTAGGAAGTCTGCCGTCTTGGCGTCCCTATGGTTGTAGTTGAGTCCCTTGGCCAGTATTGTTCTTTCCGTGTCTGTGAGCTGTCTGTGGGAGAGGTTTCTAACCCAGGCGTGTGTTGTGGTGTCCTCTCTGTTGTGTGTTAGTTTGGCCATTTTTTCTTTTAGTGCCTTTTTTTTGCGGTGTGTGGTCCTGTTCTGTCCTATGGTGACGGCCTGTTCTATGGTCCGGGTCCATTCCTGATTGGTGGTTTTTGAAATGAACGATTTTTTGGCGCGCAATTTCTGTTGTGTGCATCTGTAATCATTACCTGGATCATTACGTCGCAGAAGCAGTAATGCAAAGATTAGAACAAACAGTCTTACCGCAAATTATGGGCGGCACGGTGGCACAGTGGTTAGCACTGCTGCCTCACAGCGCCAGAGACCCGGGTTCAATTCCCGCCTCAGGCGACTGACTGTGTGGAGTTTGCACGTTCTCCCCGTGTCTGCGTGGGTTTCCTCCGGGTGCTCCGGTTTCCTCCCACAGTCCAAAGATGTGCAGGGTCAGGTGAATTGGCCATACTAAATTGCCCGTAGTGTTAGATAAGGGGTAAATGTAGGGGTATGGGTGGGTTTCGCTTCGGCGGGTCGGTGTGGACTTGTTGGGTCGAAGGGCCTGTTTCCACACTGTAATCTAATCTAATCTAAATTCAACCCAAACTCTGGGTCAGATATGTGGATGACACCTTTGTAATAATTAAAAACACAGAAATAGAGAACACACATCGGATCATCAACACCACACTCACAGGAATCCGATTCACTGTTCCAAGCCAGTTGAAGATATTTAAATCAAGACACATTCATCTTTTCTTCTGCGGGAGTTTATTGCATTCCTTAATCTTACCCCAATCACAACATACACAGAATAAAGATAAGGAATAATAGTTACTCCTTATCTTTATGCTCAGATAAGTAATAGCCTCCACCTATTTTTATTAACTCTTAAATAAAGACACTAACAAATGTAAAAAAGTAATTAGCAAGATGGTAATAGTCTGCATGCATTTTAGCAAGATTTTGATAAAGTTCCAATGGTGGACTAGTCAATAGAGAAAGAGCCAATGGATTTCAAGGGACATTGGCAAGCTGGTTCAGTGGTTGTAAGCAATGGATGTTTTGTGACTTGAAGACCATTTCCAGTTGAAGTTAATTGGATGTAGATCTAGAACCCTTGCCTTTCGTGGTACATGTCAATGATATTGTGTTAAATGGTGGGGGCAAGTTTAATCAATTTGAGGATGATACAAAATAATTGCGTCCTTGATAATGAGGTGAATCCTTGACAAGATATGTTTAAGCGAATAATTCATGGTTCAGATCTATCTCAGCGAGTAAGAATAATTCTAGAAAGGTGTTAAGCTAACCATGGTTAACAAGGAAAGTTAAGGATAGCAACATATTAAAAGAAAAACATACATTGTGGCAAAGATTAGTTGTAAGCTATAGGATTGGGAAAGTTTTAAAAAACAACAAAAGACAAACAAAAATATAATTAAGATGGAAAAGATGGGGCACCACGGTGGCTCAGTGGTTAGCGCTGCTGCCTCACAACGCCAGGGACCTGGACTCAATTCCAGCCTTGGGCGACTGTCCTTGTGGAGTTTGTAAATTCTCCCTGTGTCAGTGTGGGTTTCCTCCGGGTTCTCTGGTTTCCTCCCACAATTCAAGGATATGCAGGTTAGGTGAATTGGCCATGCTAAATTGCCCATAACATTCAGGGTTGTGTAGGTTCGGTGCATTAGTTAGGGGTAAATGTAAAGTAGTAGGGGACTGGGTCTGATTGGGCTACTCTTCAGAGGGTCAGTGTGGACTTGTTGGGCCAAATGCCCTGTTTCCACACTGTAGGGATTATATGACTAAGAATAAACTTAGAGTGCAAACTTACAAGTAATATCAAGAAGGACAGCAAGAGCTTCTATAAAAATATTGAAAAAAACAGAGAGGTGGACATGATGTGGAAACAAGAAATGGCAGAGGAGTCAGATAAGTAATGAGCAGTCTTCACGTTAGAAGAAATTAAAAGCAAAATTACTAAATAAACAAATGGCAAAAATAAGAGATTAGATAAATACAATAACTTTCATTAGAGAAAAAGAACTAGGGAAAACAATGGGGTAAAAGCTAATACATTCCCTGGACCTGATGGTATGTGTCCCAGGATATTAAAAGAAATATCTACTGATGCATTGATAGCAATCTTCCAATAATCCTTAGATTTTGGAAAAGTCCCAGAGGATTGATAATGGAATGAGACAATAAAGCAATAATCATAGGCCAGTTAGCTTACCATCTGGATTTGGAAATTTCAGGCAGTACGGTGGCTCAGAGGTTAGCCCTGCTGCCTCACAGCGTTCAATTCCAGCCTCGAGCGACTGTCTGTGTGGAGTTTGCACATTCTCCCCGTGTCTGTGTGGGTTTCTTCCAAATGCTCTAGTTTCTTCCCACAGTTCTTCCCAAAGATGTGCAGGTTAGGTGAATTGGCCATGCTAAATTGCCCATAATATTCAGGGATGTGTAGGTTAGGTGCATTAGTCAGAGGTAAATATAAGGTAGGGGAATGGGTCTAGGTGGGTACTCTTCAGAGGATTGGTGTGGATTTGTTGGGCCAAATTGGCCTGTTTCCACACTATAGGGATTCTTCCCCTTCTAGTTAGAGTCCATTACAAAGGATATAATAGCAGATTTAGTAATGCATTATATGATTAAACAGGATCAGCATGACTTCACAAAGGGGAAAATATGCTTGACTAATTTGCTAGAATTCTTTGAGGAGGTAACAAACAGGATCAATAGAGTGGAAAAAAGGAGATGTAATGTATTTAGATTTTCAGAAGACATTTGATAAGGCACTGCACATTAAACTACTTAATAAGGTAAGAGTCTATGGTGTTGGAGGCAGTATATCAACATGGATAGAGGGCTGGTTAATTAATAGGAGACAGAGAGTTGAGATAAGGCAACCTGTAACTCGTGAAATGCCACAGTGATCAGTGCTAGAGTCACATTTATTTACAATATATCTTATTGACTTGAATCAGAATGTAAATGTATTATAACTAGGTGTTGTGGATGATAAAACATAGGTGGATGACAAGTGATGAGAATGACATGAAGAGGCTATAGAGGCATGTAGACAGGTTATATCAGTGAACAAAAACCTGGCAGATGGAATATAATGTGGGGAAATGTGAAGTTATTCACTTTGGCAAGGAAGAATTGGCGAGTTGAATATTATTTAAATGGAGATAAATTGCAGAAAGCAACAGCATAGAGGGATTAAGGTCTTCCATGCATAAATCTCAAAATATATACGTTCAGCAAATAATAGCGAAAGCAAATGGAATGATGGCCTTTATTTCAAAGGGAATGGAGTAATAGATAATGTGAGTCTTGCTAAAACTCTTTAAGGCAATATTCAGATCACAGCTGGAAAAATGTGAATAGTTTTGGACCTCTTCTCTAGGGAGGGAGTTCAGGGAGTTCTCTATTGACATTGGAGGCAGTTCAGTGAAGATTCACTGGACTGATCAGCAAGGAAACAAAGAAAAAATAACTGCACAGAGGCTGGTATCTGTCACCAGGTCACACTTTATTTATTTGTGCAGAGTACACTGGCTGTGGTCAGCCAGTTCAGAGTCAGTCCCTAAACTGAGGAGATTCTAACTCCCCTGTTAATATTGGAGCCAGTGCCTCTTGATTGGCCTAGGTTAACAACCCCAATCAAGGATCACGTAGTCAATGAGGTCTACCTGATTTCCATTCACTAAATCCCTCACTCCCTAAAACCAGGGATGGAGACTTGATCTTCCTCTTGTGGCTATTCCTTCAACATTTTTGCCCCAGGTCTGGTTCCTCTGATTTGGACTCTCTGACACGGGTGATGTGTACCAGACCGTAGTTTGTCTCTAGTGTCTGGACCATCTCGGGAACGTTTCCTCCTCTTCTTCCGGCAGCAATGGTGCCCAGGCTGGATCCATCTTGGACTCCAAAGTTTCCTCGACACTAAACAGAGGGGGAGAACCTACAGTTTCTGACAGGCCTTCTGGCTGTCCTGAGGGGCCAGGTATGTTTTGCTTCTGCCTGGTTTGTGAGGTAACGGCTTTTAGGTTATCCACATGTTTGTTCAGGACTGCCTCACCCTCCCAAACTTTGTAAGTCACGGGACCTGACCTCACATCAATCTCATCTTGTACCTATTCAGGGCCTTTCCCATGGTTCCTACCCAAACTTCAGCCCCTGAATTAAATTGTCTCTCACGCTTAGAGGAGGCATGTGGCCAGCATTGGTGTTGCTGCTGCCATTTACCTGCCCCCCCACGTCTGGGATTATCAAGTTTAAATTGGTGTGGAGTCTTCTCCACATTGGCAACTCTGCTAGAGCTATCCTGTTGTTGCATGAGGGGTGGTCCTATTGTTGAACAGTAACCAGAACAGTTTGGTATCAAATGAGACTTCAAGCTGCTTCTTCAAGCCTGCCTTCATTGTTTGGACTGCTGTTTCCACCGGACCATTGGATGCTGGCTGGTATGGAGCTGTCATTATGTGCCGAATGCCATTCAACTTCAGGAAGTAATCAAATTCCTTGCTGGTAAATAGTGTTCCATTGTCCATGACGAATACTTCAGGGAATCCTTTATCACGAACGATGCTCGCAACTTCTCAATTATCATCTCTGAGTTTGCTGAATGAACTTTGTGTATGTCTAACCACTTTGAATGGGCGTACACAATGACCAGGAACATTGAGCCATGAAATGTCCAGCATAGTCAACATGGAACTTGGTCCAGGGTTTACCTGGCCATTTCTATGAATTGTTGCTGCTGATGATAATTTTTGTCCTTGTTGGCACTCTAGGCACTGCCCCACCAATGCAGCTATGTCAGCATCCAATCCTGGCCACCAGACATAACTTCATGCTAGCATCTTCATCTTGGAAACGCCTCGATGACCCTGGTGGGGTTCAGCCAGTATTTGATGGCAATCTTTACTCGGGACAATCACTCTTGCTCCCCAGAATAATATGCTGTCCTCTACAGTGATCTAGTCTCACTGGGTGCAGAAAGGTTTTAGTTCTGGTTGCGATGGCCCTTCTGTCTCCCCCATTACCACCAGCTGTTTTTGTTTTGCTAGGACTGGATCTTTTTGTGTCCGCAGTCAGATATTGTCAGCGGTGACCGGAAGGATGTCCAGGAAATTTAAATCCAGCATGGACTCTTCCAGGAGAGACACGACTGGTGGAGCATCTGCCAGTGGGAGGAGTTTCAGGGCATCTGCATTAGCCACTTAGCTTCCTGGATGGTGTTCTAGTTGGTACTTGTATGTGCAGAGAATAAGAGCTCGCCGCTGAATTCTACTGGAAGCTATGGGCAGCACCACCTTATCTTCCTTCAGTAGCTCCAGTAGGAGTCTGTGATCTGTTACTGTGACAAATTCCTATCCATAAAACTGAGTCTTCCTCAGACCAAAGGTGACCGCCAAACCTTCCTTCGCAATCTGGGCATGATTGAATCGGCATCAGCCTAAGTTCAGGAAGCATACACTATCGGGCATTCCTCTCCATTGGGCAATCAGTGAGCCTCGACATTGCATGGGGAGGCATTGTATCTACCTCCTCTCACTTCTGATCATAGTGGGCAAACACCTTAGATGATGATAGCTGCATCCTAACTTCCGTAAAGGCTACTTCTTGGCTATGCAACCTTAGGCTGACCCTTTTTCAATAATAGGTGTAAGGTGCTAAGATGGAGGCCAGATTACATATGAATTTTCTATAATAATTCATCCACCCAAGTCAAGACCGAAGCTATAGGAACCAGGGCACCTTTGATCACCTTTACTTCATCTCTCAACAGGTGTAACCCAGTTTTGTCAACTCTGCAACCCAAGTTAGTCATTTGGGGTGCCTGGAACTTTCATTTTTCCCTTCTAAAGTGTACACCAGCCTGGGAGGAATGTTTAAGCACTATGATCAAGTTCTTCAAGTGCTCTATATTGGTCTTCCCGGTTATTAGCATGTCATCTAGACAAATGACAACCTCGGGTAGCCCTTATAAAACATTCACCGTGGTCTGCCAGAAAAGGCTGATGATCACCCAAATGGCAGTCTTGTATATTGGTATAAACCCTTACAGGTGTTAATTGTGGCGTACGCCTGGGACTCCTTATCCAGTTGCAACTGCAGGTAGACATGGCTCATGTTCAGCTTCATAAAGGACAGCCTACCCGCCAACGTTGTGTACAAGTCCTCTTTGTGAGGGATTGGGTATTTATCCAGCTGTGAGAAGCAGTTTACTGTTTACTTAAAATCCTCGCAAAGGCGAAGGGAGCCATTCGGCTTCACATTTGGTATGACTGGTGCTGCCCATTCTGCAAGCTACACTAGTTTAGTGACTCTTTTGCTGTCCAGCCTCCTGGTTTTCCCCTCTACGTTTGCCCTGAAGGCAAATGGCACAGATTGTGCTCTGCAAACTTACAGGATTGCTTCCTGGTCAACATGTAAAGTGGTTTTGGCCCTTTTAATAATGCTAAGCCCTTTTTGAAAAACTCCTGACTATTTTACGAGGACTTCACTGAGGCAGCTATTTCCCAATTGAAAAATGTTCAGCCAATCTAGGTATATCTTTTTCAACTAATTCCGCTCCAATGGGCTTGGGCCCAAGCTTCTTACTGGTAACTGCACCAACTGCTTCTCACAGGAGACTGGAACCGAGGCCATACCCTTAATTTGCAATGAGTCCCTAGTGCATATTCTCAGTCTGGCTGAGGTCTTGTGCAAACTTAAAGATTGGACACCCAAGCAAATCTTAATAAAGACAGATACCACAGATGTAGCTGCACCAGTATTGAACTCCTTGGGAAATGGGTGACCATTTAACTAACCATTAATTATTCCAACCCACATATAGGGGGACTTTCCAGGGTGTGCACTCTCCTGGGTACTGGCCTATGAGTTTTCTCACTCAGGTCAGGCCTTGTAGGACTCCTTTGCTGTCTTGAGTCCACATGCTGGAGGCAACTACAATGGCTTGCCACCCAGATCCTGAAGAACTTTTTAGCCACTTGGCCTGGGCTTGGCTTTTTTATGGGTTTCTGCTGTAGGCTAGCCTAGGGTCCCTCTGCTCAGGATTTTGCCTGTATGAGGTTCTGCAATTACCTATACTCATATGGTGTTCCTCAAGCTCAGTTGGATAGGTGAGAGTGTCCACTTCCATTGGGATGCACTGTAGTTCCCATGCTCTACTTGCCACAGCTGCAGTGCCTGTTTGGAGTCCAGTTGGGCTTCAGCTAGAAGATGCTTCTGCATGGTTACATCATTAATCCCAGATACCAAAAATCTTTCAGCATCTCATTCGGTATTAACCAAAATCACATCCCTCTGCCAGTCTTCTTAACCTTGACAAATATCCTGCTATGGATTCCTTTGGTTCTTTGACAGCTGAATAAAACTGATAGCAATGCAGAATTAGGGTCTTAATATTCCTTAGGTAAAAACAATGACTGCAGATGCTGGAAACCAGACTCTGGATTAGATTAGATTAGATTACTTACAGTGTGGAAACAGGCCCTTCGGCCCAACAAGTCCACACCGACCCGCCGAAGCGCAACCCACCCACACCCCTACATTTACCCCTTTAACCTAACATTACGGGTAATTTAGCATGGCCAATTCACCTGACCCGCACATCTTTGTGACTGTGGAAGGAAACCGGAGCACCCGAAGGAAACCCACGCAGACACGGGGAGAATGTGCAAACTCCACACAGTCAGTCGCCTGAGGCGGGAATTGAACCCGGGTCTCTGGAGCTGTGAGGCAGCAGTGCCAACCACTGTGCCACCGTGCCGCCCACAAGCCCTTCATCAGGAATACAGGCAGAGTGCCTGAGGAGACCCTCCTCTCATTTATCTCTCCACCCTTCAGGCTCTCTGCCTGTATTCCTGATGAAGGGCTTTTGCCCGAAACATTGATTTTACTGCTCCTCGGATGCTGCCTGAACTGCAGTGCTTTTCCAGCACCACTAATCCAGAATCTTAATATTCCTTAACAAACTCCTGCAACTCTTGGAAGGTTTTAATGCCAGGTGCTTCTGGGAAAGTTAAACCTCTTATAACTGAAAATGCTGCAGGTCTGCAAGCAGTCAGAAGAATTACTCATTGCTTTGCATCTGCCCCAATGTCATTTTCCCAGAAAAAATATTGCATTCTTTCCCAGTCTTCGACAGCAAGATCAAATAGGTCAAGCTTCCCAAATAAAGGCACGATGCCAGAAATGCTTACCCCAACTCAAAGATGACTGTTGTGAGGCCATGTTCTTCAGGCATGTACTGTTTCCTCCCATTGCCACTGAAATAACTGCACTGAGGCCAGTATCCCATCACCAACTCACCCTTGAGCATAGTACATTGGCTGTGGCCAGCCAGCTTGGAGTCAGTCCCCTGAATTGAGGAGATTCTAAATCCCCTGTTAATATTGGTCAGTCAGTGCCTCCCGATTGGCCCAGATTAATAATGGAGAGTCAACATTTTGGGCATAAGTCCTTCATCAGGAATGTGATCTTGCACATTCCTGATGAAGGGCTTATGCCCAAAATGTTGATTCTCCTGCTTCTCAGATGCTGCCTGACCTGTTGTACTTTTCCAGCATTGCACTTTTCAACTCTGACTCTCCAGCATCTATAGTCCTCACCTTCTCCAGATTAACAACCAAAGACTTCACAGTCAATGAGGTCCACCTGGTTCCAATCGCTACAAAAGAGTTATGAGAAAAAGGCAGGAAAGTAAAGTTGAGGATTATTAGATCAGCCGTGACCTTATTGAATGGTGGAGAAGTCTCAAATGGCCTACTTCAGTTTCTATGCCTTATGCTCTTTTAGTCTTATATCAATGGACTGGCCAGGTGGGCAGAAAAATTGCTAATGGGATTTAATCCAGAGAAGTGTGAGATAATGCATTTGGAAAAAGTAAACAGAAATAGGAAGCATACGATGTGTTATTGGATACTGCAAAGTGAAGAAGAGCAAAGGCACCATGGAGCCTAAATCCACTCATCCCTGAAGATCGAGATAGTTAGGCATAAAAGCAGAATTCACAATGCTGTCCAGATCTTGTTGCAAATGAACACAGACTGCTTCAGCATCTGAGGAATCATGTCTGACGCTGAACATTATATAGTCAAAAGCAAACATCTCCTTTTTAGATCTTACCATGGAGGGAAAGTCATTGCTAAAGTAACTGAAGATTGTTGGGCTTAGGACCTGAGGAACCCCTGCAGAGATGCGCTGGAACTGAAATGACTCACCTCGAAAAACAAAACTATCGCCCTTTGTGCCAGGTATGACTCCGGCCAGTGGCGAGCTTTCACCCTGATTCCATTGATTCAGTTTTGCTAGAGCCCTGTGAAGCCATAGTCAAATGCTTATACATCTTTCAATCGGTCACCTGTGTTCACTGCTCACAATCCAATACAATGAGGAGACCAAAAAATAAACTGGGTGACTTCTTTATGGAACACCTTTGCTATGTCCATGGGATTGACCCTCACCTTCCACCTACCTGCCATTTCAATATATTACTTTGCTTCTGCACTAACATTTCCTACCCTGGCCTGCTTCAATCTTCCAATGAAGCTCAACATAAACTGAAGGACCAACAGCTCATTTTCTACATGGGCACTTTACAACTTCTAGGACTCAATATTAAGTTTAGCATATAACCTCAGTCCTTCATTTTCCTTATATCCCCACCCTCCCTCAGGCATGTACTTTAGATTTTGTTCTCAACAGAGTATATACCCATTTTCTCTTTTTCATATCTCAATTACACTTATTTTACATCTCTATCTCTCTTTTCCCCCAATTATCATGGTCTTTGTTTTTTAATCTGGGGACCTTCATAAACTCTTCCATTTGCTCCTCCTCCCCCTCTATCAACAGCATAAGAACCATAATTTTCCTGCTCCTTTCAAATCCAAAGAAGAGTCACACTGGACTCAAAGTTTTCACTCATTTCTCTCTCCGCAAATGCTGCCAGACCTGCTGAGTTTCTGTAGCACTTTCAGTTTTTATTTCAGTAACCTCTGTATTGTTGTCAAGGGCAGTTACTCTTGTCTCACCTCTGGAAGTCAGCTCTTCTATGTTTGGACCAAGACTATATGAGGTAAGGAACCAAATCACCCTAGTGGAACCCAGATTAAGCATCAGCAAGGAGTTTATTTCTTTGAACATGCCACTCGATAGTACTGCCAATGTCAACATCAGTTTGCTAAATATTGAGATTAAAGTGATAGGCCAGTAATTAGTAGAATGGGATTTGCCTTTGTTTCTTGTATGCAGGACATACCTAGACAATTTTCCACATTGTGAGTAGATGCCAGTGTTATAGCTATACTGAAGCAAATTACATAGGTATGTAGCTAGTTCTGGAGCATAAGTCTGCAACATTATTGCCAGAATGTTGTCAGAATCCATAACCTTTGCAGTATCCAGTGTCTTCAGTCATTTCTTGACATTAGTTGGTTGAAGACTATCATCTGTGATGCTAGGTCTGCGGGAGAAGGCTGAGATGAGACAGAATACAAGAAAGAGAGTGCTTGGGGACATGTGTCAAGATAATAATCTCTTCTTTAACATTAGCAAACCAAAGAGCTGGTCATTGACTTCAGAAAGCAAAGTGGAGGACATGCCTCCTACCTGCATCAATGGAGCTGAGGTGGAGATGGTTGAGAGCATCAGGTTTCTAGAAGTGACAATTACCAACAATCCATCCTGGCCCACCCACATTGATGCAATGGTCAAGAAGGCACAACATCTCTACATCTTTTGGAGGGTAAGGAAATTCATTTTGTCTGTTAAGACTCTTACCAAGGTTTATAGACATGCCATAGAAAGCATTCTATCCAAATGTATCACAACATGGTATAGCAATTGCTCTGCCCGTGACTATAAGAAACTACAGAGAGCTGTGAATATAGCTCAGCCTATCATGTAAGCCAACCTTCCATCAGCTGACTCCATCTATACTTCGCGCTGTCTCAGAAAGGGAGCCAGCATAATCAAAGTCCCCTCGCGCCCCAGTTATAATCTTTTTCAATCTCTTCCATTGGGCAGAAGATACAAAAACTTAAGCGCACATAGATTCAAGAATATCTTCATCCCTGCCATTATGAGATTTTTAGATTAGATTGCCTACAGTATGGAAACAGGCCCTTCGGCCCAACAAGTCCACACCGACCCTCTGAAGACCAACCCATCCCCCTTCCCCATATTTACTCCTGACTAATGCATCTGACACTACGGAAAAATTAGCACGACCAATTCACCTGACCTGCACATCTTTGGATTTTGGGAGGAGAGCGGAGCAAACACACAGACACGGGGAGAATGCGCAAACTCCATACAGACAGTCACTCAAAGTGGGAATCGAAACTGGGTCCCTGGTGCTGTGAGGCAGCAGTGCTAACCACTGAGCCAACTTCTGAATGGACCTCTCAAATTGATGTTGACCTTGCTGTTTGTGCATCTTCTCTGCAGCCATGGCATTGTATTCCTCGCTCTCTTCTATTATCCTTAACATACTTTGTATGGTATGATCTGCCTGTATTGTATGCAAAACCAAACTTTTGACTGTACCTAAGTACATGTGAGAATAATAAATCAAACCAAAAAAAAAAGAAACATCAATTGGTACTTTTGTCAGAAGATGGATGCAAATATTTCAACTTTACACTTTACATTGATGGCTTCGCACCTACATTCTTGAGAGTGGGGATATTTGTGGAGCTTCCACATCCTGTTAGTTTTTCAGTTGTTTCCATTTATGACTGGATGTCATAAGGCATCCAGTTGGGATAAGAGATTCTTTTTCGGAATGGCAGCCAGTGACAAGCGGTGTCCCGCAGGGTTCACTGTTGGGGCCGCAGCTGTTCACTTTATATATTAATGATCTGGATGAAGGGACTGGGGGTATTCTAGCGAAGTTCACTGATGATATGAAGTTAGGCGGACAGGGAGGTAGTTCTGAGGAGGTGGGGAGGCTGCAGAAAGATTTAGACAGTTTAGGAGAATGGTCCAAGAAATGGCTGATGAAATTCAATGTGAGCAAATGTTAAGTCTTGCACTTTGGAAAAAATAATACGTGGACAGACTGTTTTCTAAATGGCAAGAGAATTCCTAAAGCCAAAGTATAAAGGGATCTGGGAGTGTTAGTCAAGGATTCTCTTAAGGTTGACTTGCAGGTTGAGTCTGTAGTTAAGAAAGCAAATTTAATGTTGGAAGAGGGTTGGAATGTAAAAGCAGCGATGTGCTAATGAGACTTTATGGGGTTAGGCCCCATTTAGAATACTGTGTCCAGTTTTGGGCCTCAAACCTCAGGAAGGACATACTGGCACTGGAGCATGTCCAACGGAGATTCACACGGATAATCCCTGGAATGGTAGGCCGAACATACAATGAACGGCTGAAGATCCTGTGATTTATTCATAAGAGTGTAGAAGGATGAAGGGAGATCAAATAGAAACTTACAAGATAATGCATGGTTTAGAAAGGATGGACGCTGGGAATTTGTTTCTGTCAGCGGGGACACTAGGACACGTGGGCACAGCCTTAGAATTAGAGGGGATCAACTTAAAATGGAAATGAGGAGACATTTCTTTAGCTAGAGAATGGTGGGCCTGTGGAATGCATTGCCATAGAGCGCAGCGGAGGCTGAGACATTAAATGACTTCAAGGCAGAGATTTATAAATTCTTAATCTCGCAAGGAATTAAGGGCTATGGGGAGAGTGCGGGTAAGTGGAGTTGAAATGCCCATCAGCCATGATTAAATGGCGGAGTGGACTCAATGGGCCAAGTGGCCTTACTTCCACTCCTATGTCTTATGGTCTTATGGTGTTATATAGCAAGATTTCCCAGCTAAGTATGATCCATTGAATGTGGGATCACTTAGTGCTGTCTATTACTTGTTGCTGGTGCTATTTGGCATGCAAGTGATCCTGTATTGTAGCCTAACCAGGTTTACACTTTATTTTTAGGAATGTGTTATGCTTCTCCTGGCATGACTTCCTGCACTCTCCAGTGAACCAGGGTTGACCGCTGATTTGGTGGTACTAGTAAATTGGGAAATATACTGGGCCATAAGGTTACAGATTGTAGTTGAATACACTGATAACACACACAGTCTCATAGATTCCAGTTTTGTGTTGCGAGATCTGTTCAAAGTCTGTCCCATTTAGCACGCGTAGTAGTATCATACAACATGATGAAGGGCATCCTCAACCTGACAGCACAATTTTGTCCACATCACTCCTACTGATGCTATGATATGGTTTGAAATAACTGAGTGGGTTGCTAGGTAATTTCAGAGGACAGTTAATGTTCAACCACTTTGGTTTGGAGTCACGTGTGAGACAGACCAACTAAGGATGGCAGGATTAATCGGCACTCCTGAACTAAATAGATTTTTAAGACAACAGTCGCCATTAGCTTTTACCTTTATTGAATTCAGATTTCACCATCTACTATGGTGGGATTTGAACCCTTCTCCCCAGAACATTAGTGTGGGTTTCTGGATTATGAGTCCAGTGATATGGTCACAACATCACCTGTGCTTCTATGAGTAGGCAGTGCAAAGGGGCAGGAAAGGTTAGTAATCTAGGAGGTTAAGGTGGATGAGAGTAATGAAAGGACATGATGTGTAAAATATTGGAGTCCATGAGCCTTGGTGAGGTGTGTGTGCAGTGGCAGAGTTAGAGTGAGTCGTGGTCTGTGAGTGTAAGGCAGCAGAGAGGAGATGATGGCATTTACCTTTCTTTAACAGTGACACTTAATCTTCTGTACCATATATTTTCTGTTTCAATGTTAATTTCATTACTCCACGTCACAGTGTTTCTCTATTTCAAGGTGTTTATTGTACTGACTCCTGGTTGTCCTTTTACTGCTTTCTGCCATGTAATATTATCTGAGAAGTACTGTGTAACAGTGACCTCAATCACATATGGATATAACTGTCTTGGGTCATGTTTTCCAACTGATGAACATTAAAATGCATTAATATGGTTTGCAGCTTTAACCCAAATAAAAGTGACTTTGAACTGTAATGCACGTCATGCATGACATTGTCGAATTCTGGCATAATAGAAATTAGAACAACTATTCTGCCATCAATTTCATTTTTAATCAAATTCCAGAAGTACTACTTTATCTAACTAAATGTGTCACACTGGAAGATATTTTAAGTAAATAGGATGTGCAAGATTAATTTGTCTTCTCAGTCATCATTTTCATAGTCTTCAATAAACCTGTAGTAACGATATGATAAATTATTAATCCATGACATAATATGTGGCAGTGGCATTGAGTAGTAAAACAATGAAAGAATAGCATATTTTAAAATATATTTGTCTTTGATTTTGTATATTTAAATTCAAAACATTAATGAATACAAATCTTTGGTAAACTCTGTCCATGTTTATAAGCATTGAGCAATATGATAGAAAATGCACTAAATCCCATGCTCAGACAGAATTTTTGAGCCGGCTGAGGCTGGGAAATGGGGCAAGCAGGGGCTATGTGTAGTGTGACTATTTTCCCAGAAACAGGAAGGTGACTTACAGGATTATGCACCTCATTCATAGCTGGTTAAACTCAAGTCACCTAAGGCCAATGATGCCAGCATACCTGGCAGGAAGAAGGCTTTCTGTGCCTGCTTGGGGGTGGCAGCAGCTATTGGCCCTTCCGCATCATACTCAGCCCCACCCTCATGCCCCTTCCAACAACCCCTAGCCCCCGTCAAATAGTTGTGGCCTTGCTTCAAAGCCTTTCTCAATTTAAACTGAAAAGAGATGGCACCCCTGACTTGAAACTCTCTTTCTCTCACCTAGCAGCAAAGGCACTCTGCTATTCCTTTTAAACTGAAAGACCTCAGATTGGAACTCCAGACTTAATAAACGTTTTCTATTTAAGTGGATTTTTAACCTGCCCTCTGCTATCAATGGATGCTCCAAACAATCACTGAGTGAGTTTTCCTCATTCAGTGCAGGCTCCTAATCCTCCTTCAACCCTGGCAATGGGGATCAGAGCGGTTCGCAGAAAACAGTGTCTGAAGTCACAACCATCAAGAGCTGTACACCAGTCGGAGGCTGGTAGGTATGGCATTCATCTTGTCTAATGGTGGAAAAGCAACCTTCCTTGGTCCCCTATCCCAGGACAGAGATCGTAGAGGATCCAGCACAAAGATGGGTTTAGAGGTGGGAGGTTCCCAACGGGCATTCCCTGAATGATGCCTAATACTTTGATTAGGCACTTTGATCAAGGGAATCCTCATTGGCCTCCAACCCAGAGATGACAAGGTGCCACCCACGTGCACGCCGCATGGAGCCAGAGCCATCTGCAGCTGGGTTAATCCAAGCAGTGGCTGGCTGATGCACAAAATCAATCTTTAATTGACCACTTAAGGGCCTCTGTTGCTGGCAGTGGAGGAGCAT
The DNA here is from genome assembly GCF_037043375.1 of Chiloscyllium plagiosum. Classification (NCBI taxonomy): domain Eukaryota; kingdom Metazoa; phylum Chordata; class Chondrichthyes; order Orectolobiformes; family Hemiscylliidae; genus Chiloscyllium; species Chiloscyllium plagiosum. The sequence goes on along the minus strand of NW_028270148.1, from coordinate 70,077,293 downwards.
CAACTATGAGCTTCCAGCCCAGGACTGGCGAAGGTGGGAAGGCATCAGAACATCAGCAAGCCATCTAATTAACTGTCCTGCCTGCTCTGCAAGCTCACTAGCACTGGGAGCAGAGATTCCATCCACAATAACAGAAACACTGTAGTCTCATCTGATACCTCTGTGATGAAGGTTCATGACATTTGAAAATGTGGGTTTAAAGTGGATTGACCCGTGTAGATGCATAAGTTTGATTTATAGTTCCATATTGTATTGTTCAGAAAGGAAATACACAGGTTTAGTTTCTTTACAGATTATTTCTGTGAATGGTATTTGGCTGTCTGCAAATTTGTTTCCATGTATTTAAATGAGGCTTTTAAAATTGTTTAAGTTGAATAGTTGAATGTTTTAGAAAACAAGGGTAAAAGAAAGAGAATGAGGTGTCCCATGGCACAGGGAAATAAGGACAAGAACAAGATTTCTTTTAAAAAGAAAGACAAACATTAGCAAGGTCAGCGTGTCTACAAGTTTCTTTCAGAGAGAAGCAGGTCATTCAGAGGGGAAAGGGCCTGTGACAGCAGCAAGTGCAGTTAAGCAGTAACCAAAACATTCAGGACAGAAGGAAAGGAATCTTGAGTAGCTTAGAAGCTAGTAACAGAACACTTTCATATGTCAGAGAGGAAAACATCCTATAAGGCTGCTGAACACATGAGCTTAAGGAACACGTGTGAAGAAGTAAGGGAACTGTGTTGGTGTTTTTTTTTAAAAGGGTCTCATACAGACAACTAAAGAAGATAACATTAAGTAGATGCAAATGTTTACCAGAAAGAAACCAAATAAATTGCACCCTCTGAGCAAGGAAATTTAAAAAGAGACCCTTGACTGAGGTTAGCATATCTGAAAGGTTTTTGTTGAGGATAAAAATGTTGAATTTATTTCCCTGAATTTGTAATAATTCAAGTATTTCTTGTATGGGTTAAAACAGTTTTTGTTTTCTTTTTCTGTTGTGTGTAATGAGCAATGTTGTTCTTCGGTTAAATGTACATTGACAGCCTCTTGCAAATATGTTTAATGACTGACCACTCAGGCAAACAAGTAACAAAAAATAACTTATTCTATCAAGCCAGGTTTCACTCTAGGATGTCATCTGATGTGTATTATCATCAGCTGGAATAATAACACTTTGATCTCAGTGGCATAGAAACATGGCCATGAAAATAACAATGTGGATCTTTTGTTCCCCATGGTAATGTTTGCTGAGAATGCAGTTGAGTATTGTTGACGGTTGTCACCCAGGTCAGTGCACTCTTGCCATCTGGAGGAATACAGGGGACTGTATCACCTTCTCCACTTTGACAGGGTTGATGCAGTAATCTTCTCTCTAATACCTCACACTCACTCTGTCGCTGTTACTGCACCCATTTCTAACTAAGGTTCACACTTCATCACTTCCTTAACACTGCTAACTCTGCATACCTTCTGCTCTAATAATTCACTCACTCAGGACACGTCCCAACCTAAACCAAAAGGAACAGATGTGCCACTCACTTTTACCATCCTTCATATTTGCTTTTCTCTCAGTCCTGCAGGTAAGGGACAGAAATATAATAGGGCATAAATACTAAAGATGTTTGGTGGGCTGCATGACATTCAATTTCTCATTCCTTTTGTGGAGAGCATCCTGACCCTGACCTCTCTGAGTAACTGACTGAATGCGTCCAGATCCCTGAATTGGTATTGACCTTAACTTATTGTGCCATAATGCCCTGATTGAAGGCTATCCCCCTTGACTTGACTGAGACCTGCTGACAAACGTGACAAGCTTTCCTGGCTTTGTGTTTGGATTAATTGGCAAGGCAAGGAAGGCAGGAATGCTGTGAACATCCTGGTAGGTTCAGAGTGACTGTGCAATCGCACAGGTCAGAGGTCCAGTGCATGAGCTGAGTGTGTGTCTTTGGCTGCACATTGTCTTTGCTGAAATATTACAATGATAGTTGCTGGTGCAGCTTTGAAGTGCAGAAGTGTTCTGTGAACGGATGATGCACCATGAGGGCTCTTAGACACTGGCACATGTTGGATGCCAATGTTTGTAAATATGGGTGTATTTGGCTGATGCCCATAGACCATGGTGGTGTCCAGTGTGCCACATGGAGGCTTTTTGGGGCAAATGTTGAACTGAAGTTACCCAGTGCCTGCTCTGGTTTCCATTTCAAGTTTTCTTGACATCTAAATTAGTTGCTGAGTTTGGTAAGGTACAAAACTGAATATTAATAAGGCAAGTTGTTACCACATTTTTACAAGCTTTTAACACTGTCAATATACAACTCGGTGCTGTCATCTTGCCAATTGCTTATAAAAAAGCATAAAGGATGGAGTGAGATGCTCCCAATGTTGAGATGGGTCTTGGCAAATCTCACTCCAACCCCAATAAATACATGGCCATAATGTAAAATGTAGTCAGCTACAGATATTTCAACTCAGCGCTATCAGCAGAGAAAAATCTTTTCCAGTATGGATTTGTTAAATATTAAATGCCATGTTAGAGCGCTCTTCCCAGTAAGAAGGAATGCAGTAAATCAACTTGCTAATGAAGGGACAGCATCAAGGTCTTTTCATCAATTAACTTTGAAATGAAAATACTATTGTCTCTTAACTATGGAAATACCCGAAGGAAGGAAGATGTTTTCTTATGCTCCAAGCTGATCATAATACAGGACAAATTAGATCCCAGGATACAACCTGGCTTTATTATTTTTTTGTAACAGGAAGGTCAGTCACTGAATATATTCACAAGAGATTGCCAATATATCTTTAGCAAAAGAACTTAAAAGATTATTACCTAAAAGAACAAGAAAAACAAACTAAATTTCTCTAGACAGGAATATTTGGAACAATCTCATTACAAACATTAGAAAGAAAGATTAATTCCTTTTACCAAGCAATAACTTGACAGACATTTGAACCTCAGTGCAGCATCACCCCTATCTCTACCCTAAAATTTCTTGCTCAGCTGACATGGCTATAAGGGGGTTAATTTTCTTCAGTTCACGTATTTCCCTGAACCCCGAACACAAAGTACTAACTCATATTTTCAACAACATTGTAGGATGTCTTCCTCTGACATTTCCAAGACCTTCCTCCTCACTGTCTCCTAATCAACCCAGTAATTCTTTCAGCCTTGAAAGCATGAAAGATCAACTTTGGTGTTAGTAAGTATACCTCTGTAGTTATGGGCCTCCTCTGTCTGCACTAACCTGCATCGAGCATCACTGCTTCCCCCCTTCGCACCTTCTTCTTTTTCTCTCTTCTTTAAGAGTTTCAAAATTCAAGTCAGCAAACAGCTTAGTAATTAGCTGCTCAGGTGGCTTGCTGATCATTTAGCTGAAATCACATGACTTTTTGTAAACATTGATTTCAATTCAATATCAAGAAACGATTTTTAAGTCAGCTTTTCGCAGAACTGAAAACTAAGTTTCATTTTCTTCCACTTTAAAAACCAAGTGATATTATTTTGAAGATTCATAACAGTTTGTTCTCCAAAACATCTCCACAAGAGTTCCTCAGGATACTGTCCCATACCCAACCATCTTCAGCTGCTTTATCAATGACCTTCCCTTCACTATAAGGTCAGAAGTAGGGATGTTCACCAATGACTGAACAATATTCAGAAGCAGTTCAACTGTAGTAAGACCTGTATAATATCCAGACATGGTCTGACAAGTGGCAAGTAACTTCCACATCACCTAAGTGCTAGGCAATGACTATCTCTAATAAGAGACAATCTAACTATCACCTCTTGAAATTCAATAACCTTACCATCACTGAATTTCCCCACTATCAACATCCTGGGGTTTACCATTGACTTGAAATTGAACTGAGCTATATAAACACTGTGGCTATAAGAGCAAATCAAAGGCTAGGATTACTGCGGCAACTAACTCACCTCTTGATTCCACAAAACATCTCCACCATCTCCAAGGCACAAGTCAGGAGTGTGATGAAATATTCCACTCTTGCCTGTGTGGGTGCACCTCCAGTCACACTCAAAAAGCTTGACACATCCAATAGAAAGCAGCTCACTTGATTAGTACCATAGGCACAAACATCCAGTACCTCTACCACTGACACTCAGTATTAGCAATGTGTACTGCACAAATCCACCAAAGATCCTTAGAGAGTATCTTCCAAATCTACTAAAAAAGGTGAAGTCACAGAATCCTTACAGTGTGGAAGCAGGCCACTTGACCCTCAGTGACCCTTCAAAGAACATCCCAGCCAGACCCACACCCCTGTCCCTGTATTTCCTGTGGCCAATCCACCTAACCTGCACATCTTTGTACTGTGGGAGAAAACTGGAGAACCTGGCAGAAACCCACATAGACATGAGGAGAACATGCAAATTCTATCCAGACAATCACCCGAGGCTGGAATTGAACCTGAGTCCCTAGCACTGTGAGGCAGCAGTGCTAAACACTGAGTCACCATGCTGCCCTATCCTTTCATTAGCCAATTGGTGGTTGTTTAAGCTGAGGGTCACCACACCTCAGGCAAGAAGGAGAGGTTGAGCAGGAGAGTCCTTCATGATAACTTGAGCTAGTGTGGGAATTAAAACTGCATTGTTGGCATCACTCTGCACCACAAACCAGCTGTCCAGCCAACTGAGCTAATCAACCCCTGACGACTTCCATGCAGAAGGAGAAGGAGAGCAGACACAGAGGAACACCATGACCTGCAAGTTTGTCTGCAAGCCACTCACCATCCTAACTTGGAAATATGTCACCATTTCTTCATTGTCACTGGGCCAAAATCCTAAAATTCCCTCCCTAAGGGCATTGTGGGTCAACCAACAACACATCCACTGAGTGTTCAATCTGGGAACTCATCATCACCTTCACTATTAGATCCCAGGGCAAAACCTAGCTTGATGGATCGTGAGTTTTAATGTTCTTTTTGCGTACCATGGAGATCAGTCACTCAACATATTCATATGAGGCAACTAGTATCGGGCAACAAATGCTGTGACACCCATGTTCCACAAGTGATTTTTTTTTTAATTCTCAACATTCCAATCAGGTGGCCAGTCTTCTAAGGGATGTCAAAGAGACCGGTTTCAATCTCCATAAAGACAGATAACTTTTAAAAAGGAAGTTGAACTTCCGATGAATGCCTGAAAACATTGGAAAACAAGATTACACAGTTCAAGCCTTTTATTCTAACATAAAAAATAAAAGCAACAATTACTAAATAATATTTCAGTATGCAAAATGTCCTGAACTATCATTTAACATGATTGAAAACCATCCACTTTTTCTGTTCCTTAAGTAATAGCTCTATTTTCCTGAAATCAATTCAAAATAATTCCTAGCTCCTAGGAGCATGTTCCTTTCATTCCCTTTTCCTGCAAGATAACATCTAACTTCTAAAAGCTGTCATTGGAGTGGCATTGGGAACTGGGTTTTCCTCAGAGATCTGTCCTACTAGTGAAAGCTAAATGAATCTTCCAGTCTCCTTCAAGTCCTAATAAACATAATCTCTTTGATCTGTGCATGAGGTTCCATTCACATTCTTCTGGTGTATCATAAACACACTTGTGTACATCTCTCTGTTCTCCCTCAGATTCTTGGAAATTGGCTCAATATGTGAGATTCAGTGATATGTGTAGGAAACATCTGTAAGCCAATCCTGCAATGGCTTGCTGTTGGATAATTTCGCTCTGAAATCTCATGGGGAATGCAACACAAATCCTTGGGCCATGCACCCATGTAGAGACACACAATTCTGTTCCATCTTACTTAGAATTAAATAGATAGTTAAAAGTGCAATTCCTATCATTTCCCTGAGACTCAGAGACTGAAGGCTAAACTTCTGACTTCAGAGTCAAAAAAGATCCAACTCCACAAACGAATTTAAGGAGATGTCCTGAAAGGTATATGTTTCATTCCAAAGACTTCCATAGTGCTAACTAATTAGTAAAACTAACAATAGCACACAAATGCTTATTTCTCACACCCCCAACATATTCCCTGTGATCCACTAACGCATGCCACTTCATGCCCCCCATGTGGACAGCATGGTGGCTCAGTGGTTAGTACTGCTGGCTCACAGTGCCAGGAACCCGGGTTTGATTCCAGCCTCGGGCAACTGTCTGTGTGGAGTTTGCACGTTCTCCTCGTGTCTGCATGGGTTTCCTCCGGTGCTCTGGTTTCCTCCCACAATCCAAAAATGTGCAGGTCAGGTGAATTGGCCATGCTAAATTGCCCATAGTGTTAGGTGCATTAGTCAGGGGTAAATATAAGGTAGGGGAATGGGTCTGGGTGGGTTACTGTTCGGAGGGTCAGTGTGAACTTGTTGGGCAAAATGGCCTGTTTCAACACTGTAGGTAATCTAATCTCATCATAGTCCCATCAATCTCATAGTCTATTATATCTATCATGTCAATGTCCCATCTACTTCCTATGTCTCTTCATTTCCTTCTTGTCAACCTATGTTGCCTCAAATCCCCTTACATCTTCCATGGCAACTTCATGTTAGCTCATGCCAATACTGACCCCATTCTACCTCATAGTCCTTTATAGCATCCATGCCAACATAGCCACAATGATGTTAACCCGTACCCGTACTTACCAACTTTTGCCTTTATACCATTCTTTCCATGTCACCCAGTATTCACAATTGGAAAACCTCAGAAGTTATGCTTAGATAAAATAAAACAAACTTGTAAATATCTATTACAGAATTCCCTATATTAAACAAATACTCCATTGATAAAAGCTGATTCAACACATTAAAATCTTTTCAGGTACTTAATCCCTTATAAAAACAAATTTTCCTTCATGTACTTGATTCATTGGAAAAACACATGTTTGTTTTGCTAACCCCTTCACAAAGATTCTGACCTGTAAGTCAAAATATTAATTTACTGGTACTTTTCACATTTTAAAGGAGAAGTTTTTAAATGACTTGATTGCTTAACTATTCCAAAGGCCTTATCCACCTTTTATGCACAATCATGTCAACAATCCCAAGAAGTAACAGGTATCTCCCAAAGAGTACTTCATCTGCCCAAGGAATACCTTACTGTTCCAAAGCACGGCAGTAAATTTAAAACCTTTCTTTCAAATACATAAGCCGATAAGCTGTGTTTCAAAAATCTGGGTGATGAACGTGGCTTCTGATGGAGGGAGCTGCACTTTTAAATATGATTCTGCCTTTGCAAGCTTCTCAAAAATGAAATGGCCCGGTTTTTTCTCTACATTGCTGCTGGCAAAAATAGTGGATGTTTCGGGGATGACATTTCTAGATTCTGAGGTCCAGCAACATTTTAGTTAAGACATGGGGCCATTATAACTTTAAAAAGATTGGGAACGAACAGTTTATTCATTGTAAACATATCTTCATTGGTCATTGTTTCCAGTCGTAAATATATTGCACCATCTTCCCAGTGAAATAACTTGGACAACTAAGGCACTTAGGTTTGTTACCAGACAGAATTCAGAATGATTCATATGAAACCCTTCAATTTTCCATCTTATGCTAAACCAAGCTTGAGTGGCATGGTGGCTCAGTGGTTAGCACTGCTGCCTCACAATGCCAGGGATCTGGATTCCAATCCACCCTTAGGTGACTGTCTGTGTGGAGTTTGCATTTTCTTTCTGTGTCTGCATGGGTTTCCTCTGGGTGCTCTGGTTTCCTTCTTCAGTCCAAAGATGTGCAGGTTAGGTGAATTAGCTATGGGAAATATAGGGTTATAGGGGTACGATAGGGGGTTGGGTGTGGATTGGATGCCCTTTAGACCATCATGAATGGCCTGAATGGACTAAAGGGATTCTAAGTTGAAGATGATCAGGCAGAATCAACATGTTAAAAGTAGACACTTCTAAAACAGTGCAACCTTATAAAACCTTGCAATTGTGACAAGTGTTTGTACTTGATCACCAAATGATGTATTTATGAAAAATAGTCTTTTAACTTCATAAGCATGAGTTGGATACCTTGATTAATTCATCTTTCAAAAAGCTTAAGAATTGTACTATTGCCAGTAAAATTCTTCTGACAGCTCTTTTGTCTTGTCATTGGGTTTTCAAAGCCCATGGAAAAATCTAGCTCATCATATTGTTACTTCTGTAAGATGAAACAATGTAAATTCTATCAGGCTGATCTCAAGCAACAAGCAATAATAGTTAACAGGGAACTAGAATTTTCACCATAGCTCTTTAAACCCTATTCTGCTGAAACTATAAGAACAAACAAAGATGCTACATCATTCTCCCTCTCAATATAAAATTAACTCTTGATGCTGTTCATTTCTTAAACAGCAAAATTTCACTGTAAACTTTGATAACTCTGTAACAAAAACAAAACTTGCTGGAAAAACTCAGCAAGTCTGGCAACATCTGTGAAGAGAAATCAGAGTTAATATTTCAGGTCCAGTGACCCTACCTCAGGACTGATGGTAACTAGGAAAATGTAGGTTCATATGCAGAAGATAGGGTGTGGGAGAGGTAAGGAGTAAATGATAGGTGGTGAGAGAGCCCAAAGAGAGAGAACAACAAATGGACAGACAAAGGAGTGGGTAATGATCTGGCTAGGAGAGTGGATAGCTGTTGATGGAGACAGTTAGTGGCTAACAATAGATAGTGTGTAATGGTAGACTGCGTTATTGTGGTCTAGGACATGGGGGAGTTCAGGCCGTAAAATTATTGAACTCAATATTGAGTCTGGAGGATTGCAGGGTCCCTAAGTGGAAAATGAGGTGTTGTTCTTGCATTTGTGCTGGAGCATTGTAACAAGCCTGTTATAGTGATGTTTGCCAGGGAACAGGGTGGTGTGTGAAAGTGGCACGCAACTGGAAACTCAGGGTCTTTTTGTGACAGGGTCATTCAGTCTACACTTCATTTCTCTAATGTAGAGGAGACCACATTGTGAGCAGTGAATGCAGTAGACTAGATTAGAAGAAGTGCAGGTAAAGTGCTGCTTCATTTGTAAGATATGTGTGGGCCCTGGGATACTGAGGAAGGAGGAGGTAAATGGACAGGGGTAATACCTTCAGCAATTGGAGAGGAAAGTGCTGTGGTACTGTGGGGATGTTGTTAGAAGTGAAGGAAAGAGTGGAGCTGGGTGTTCCAGAAGGAAGAGTCTCTGTGGAAGGCAAACAAGGGATTGGTGGCATCTTTCTGGAGGTGGCAGATTTAGCTGCTGATTATCTTCTGGATGTGGATGCTGGTAGCAAAGGGAACACTACTGCTGTTATGGGAGGGAAGAGAGGAAGAGAGTGCAGAAGTGTGGGAAATGGGATGGACCTAGCTGAGGGCCCTGTTGACAACAGTGCTGTGGAATCCTCAGTTGAGGAAGAAGGTGGACATTTCAGAGGCTCCCTTGTCAAAGTTGGCCTCATCCGAACATATGCAATGGAGATGGAGGAACCAGGAAACTGGGATAAAGTCTTTATAGGAAACAGAGTGCAAGGATGTATAGTCCAGATAATTGTGGGAGTCAGTGGGTTTATAGTGGATATTAGTAGCCAGTCTATCCCCAAAAATGGAAACAGAGATGTTGAGGAAGGAAAGGGTAGACCAGGTGAAAATGAGGGCAGGGTAAAAATTGGAAGCAAACTTGAAGAAAGCATCTATGAACATTTCCAATTCTGGACGAGAGAAGGAAACAGCTGAAAAATGTGTTGCTGGAAAAGCGCAGAAGGTCAGGCAGCATCCAAGGAGCAGTAGAATCGATGTTTCGGGCATAAGCTCTTCTTCAGGAACCATTCCTGAAGAAGGGCTTATGCCAGAAACATCGATTCTCCTGTGCCTTGGATGCTGCCTGACCTGCTGCGCGTTTCCAGCAACACATTTTTCAGCTCTGATCTCCAGCATCTGCAGTCCTCACTTTCTCCAAGAGAAGGAAACACCACTGATGATACCATTGAAATACCGAAGCAAGTGTATCATCGGTGATGCATCCCTCTATCGTCTGGAGTTAGAAATGTTCATGGATCTTACTTCCAGTTTCCACCCCGAAATGTTAACTCGGATTTCTCTTCACAGATGCTGCCAGACCTGCTGAGCTTTTCCAGCAACTTCTGTTTTTGTTTCTGATTTGCAGCATCTGCAGTCCTTTCAGTTTTTATTTGGTAACTTTGGATGTCTCTCATCCTGACTGCTGACTAGAAGAAAGTAAACCTCAGATATGCCATTCAAAATCACTAAAAAAGTGGAAACAAATGGCATTGAAGACTGTGAGCTGGATTTTAAGTTTACAGTGCATGATAGTTCGTAGGAAACCTGGAGCTAAGTGGAACATCACTACCATTTTTATTCAACAGCCACTACCCAACTCTATCAGTTATGGGTTTACTTTTCCAGCCAATTTGTGTGAGGAATGTTAATGACAAGTCATTTGAGGCTATTTTAAATCCAGTATTTAGCGGAAAACTCTGAACATTGAAATGTGGGAATACATTAGAAGTAATTGGTATATTGAACTATATTAGATTAGATTACTTACAGTGTAGAAACAGGCCCTTCGGCCCAACAAGTCCACACTGACCTGCCGAAGCGCAACCCACCCAGACCCATTCCCCTACATTTACCCCTTCATCTAACACTGCAGGCAATTTAGCATGGCCAATTCACCTGACCTGCACATTTTTGGACTGTGGGAGGAAACCAGAGCACCCGGAGGAAACCAACTCAGACACAGGGAGAATGTGCAAAGTCTGAGGTGGGAATTGAACCCGGGTCTCTGGCGCTGTGAGGCAGCAGTGCTAACCACTATGGCACTGTGCCGCCTACATTCTGATGTGCATATCAAATTAGCTTCCTACACTACCCAGCCCAACTTTCTCAAGTTGAGTTAAGCACATTACTCTTCATGCCAACTTCAGTGTCAAAATACCCTCTCTATCCATGCACTCTCACATCTCCGCCCATCCTGCACTGAGAATTACCATAATGCAATTATGGCCATACTCAATTTTTGTCCTCCATCCATCCATTCAACATATGTCACTACGATCTCTCATTGGTCTCTTTCCCTTCTTGCAAGTGAAGAGAGCACAAAAGTTGAGAAAGAGGTAGAGAATTGAAGATGACCCTCCACGCATTTTCCAAGTGACAACTGCAGAGGAAGAGGTCCTGGACATCAGTGGATTTCAAACTGCCCAACCTTTGGAGATGGAGATAGTCACATGGCATTCAGCACTCACTTATGTTGACTTGATGTCAACTATTAATGAAATGTGATCCTATGCATAAGGATGACTTTTACTGTGACATATCAAACCCATGTCTTTAATTTCTCACGGGATTATCCAGGAGGTGGATAATCAGTTCTCAGAGGAGACTACATCTTCTGAAGGTGCATTGTCATGGGACTCATGCAGACCATGCTAAGATCAATGGGACTGATTAAGTAGATGGCTGGATTTCCAGTTGATGACTTGTGTTGCAAATAGAGATGTGAAAACTGGGACAATAATAGAGAGTTGGTGTTGAAGGCCAAATAAAGCTTCACACTTTGCTCCACTACATGTCGGTCAGACTCTTGAGGTTCATTAGCAGCAGTACACTTCTATAAAGGTGGCAAAGAATGTGTGACATCTTGCAAATGTTTTGCAGCCTTATTGTGTTGCTTGTAATGAGATTGAAGGAGTCAGTCTCAAACTTACGTGGTATGATGTCACAGACTTTTACAATTATCCATCTGCTTTTTCATTCATCCATGGATAGAATAACCATTTTTGAACAATTTTCCTGTTCAATTTTCTTTCATTACTTTAAACATAGGCACCTATAGAGCTCATATTACACAATCCAATGTGTGTACTCAGTCAAATCATACAACGTGATTCCATATGATTCTTTAAGTTCATATTTTTCTTTGAAAATACAGATAGAACATTTTATAATTATAGCCTTACAAAAGCAACCCGTTGTTTGCTCAAAACACTTATAACAATTCTATATTTGATCTCTATATTCTGTGCAAATAATAAAATATCATTAAGGTAGGCAATGCAGAAATCAGATAGCATGGAGCCAAGAAGGTACACTCATATGCATCTCAATCTCTCCCAAAGATTTTATTCTCACAGTTACAGGTTCACCTAAACTCTTCAGTCAGCATAAACCATGGCCAAATATCATATTCCAGATTCATAAGGCATAGATAAATGACTTTCCTTTAAACTGCATTGTTTCGCAAAGCATGTCTATTCCAGAAACAGTGAGGTATTTTGAAATACATGAGTAATGTGAACATGCTAATACACAAGTGTCCAAACTGGGGGAAGGCCAATTTCAATACCATTAGACAAGATCTGGTAAACAGGGACCGAGAGCAGCTACTTGTAGGTACTTTGACGTTTGGAAAGTGGAAGCCTTTTCAAAGTAGTATGGTAAGAATTCAGGACCAGTCTGTTCATCTATGAGTGAAGGGCAAGGGCATCAGGTCCAGGGGACCCTGGATGCCATGAATCTGATTTAAAAAATGGAAGCATATATTAGGTAAAGCACATTAAAAACAATGGACGCCTTTCAAAAGTAAAGTGTGTGGGAGGTTGCTTAAAAAAAAAATTAGGAGGACAAAGAGGGGCCACAAAATATATTTGGCAAGTGGGATTGAGGAAAACCCCAAGGCTTTTTGTAAGTATATTAAGAGTAAGAGTGAAAGAGTGGGACCTATTAGGGACCAAAGGGGCAATGTGTGCATGAAGCCAGAGGATGTGAACAGGTCTTAAATTAATATTTCATATCTGTACTCACAGAGGCAAAAGACATTGTAGCCAGGGATATCAGTTGGGATGGTGAGGCTCTAGATTAATAAGAAGGAGCTATTACATGTTTTACTGGGTATAAAGGTGAATAAATCCACAGGGCCTGATAAGAAGTATCCCAGATTGCTGCGGGAGGCAATGGAGAAGATAGCTGGAGCTCTGGCGGAGATATTTAATACTTTCCTGGCCACAGGTGAAATGCTAGATTACTGGAGGATAGCTAATGTGGTTTCTTTGTTCAAGAAAGACAGTAGGGATAAGCCAACTAATTACAAATGAGTTAATCTCATGTTCAAATGGGGAAATTATTGGAAAAAATTCTGATGGACAGAATAAATCAATCTTGTAGAGGGAGAGATTGATCAGGGATAGTCAAGGATTTACTAGAGGGAGATTCTATCTGCTTAACGTAGTTTGTTTTTTTTGAAAAGGGGACTAAATATATTGATGAATTGATGCAGTTGATATGGTATACACGGACTCCAGTGTGCCTTCATCACCAAGGTCCCATATTGAAAGGCTGGAGCCCATAGGATTCCAAGTAAGTTGGCAAAGTCTATCCAAAGTTGGTTTACAAATAGGAGGCAAAGAGTGATGTAGGGAGTTGTTTTTGTAACTGAAAGCCTGTGACAAGCAGTGTACGACAGGGATTAGTGCAGGGGCCCTTGTTGTTTGTTTTGTACATTAGTGACTTGGATGTGGATGTAGAAGGTTTAATTAGTAAGCTTGCAAATGATGAAAATTGGTGGTGTTGTTACTAGTGAGGAGGATGGCCTCAGGTTAGTCTAGTATTGAACAGGTGGTCAATTGGGGCAAAACAATGGCAGATGGAATTTGATCCCAATATGGTGCAAGGCAATGTACTTTGGGAGGTATAATAAGGGAATGAATGGTAGGTCCTTTTAAACAAAGGGATCTTGATGTACAAGTCCTTAGATCCCTGAAGATATCAGCACCGGTAGACAGGGGAGGTGATGTAGCATACAGGATGCTTGCCTTCATTAGCCAGGTTGGAGAATATAGGAGCACAGAAGTCTTGTTACAACTTTATAAAAAATTGTTTAGACCAAAGATGAAATACCGTGTGCAGTTCTAGTAGCCACACATAGGAAGAATATGATTGCACTGGAGAGGGGGCATAGGAGACACACCAGGATGTTGCCTGGAATGAAATGTCTTTGTATTCAGGAGAGTCTGGAGTGGTTGGTTTGATTTCTGTGGACAGAGGAGGCTGAGGGGGATCTGATGGAAGTACACAAAATTATGAGAAGTGTAGACAGAGTAGATTGTGAGAATCTCTTCCCCATGACAGACATATCAAAGATCAGAGGACATAATTTTAAGGTGAGGAGCAAATGGTTTAGAGAAGATCCGAGATTTTTCTTTTCACCCAGAGCATGGTAGAAATATGGAACATGTTGACTGAGAGGGTTGTGGAGGTCCACTTGCACCATTTAAGAAGCAGCAGGATGAGTACTTAAACTGCCAGGACATAGCAGGCTATTGATCAAGTGCAGGTAAATGGGATTAGCCTAGTTTGGTGTTTGTTGGTTAGCATAGACATGGTGGGCTGAAGGGTTTGTTTCTATGCTACATGACTCAATGAACTTTGAACTCTACATATTCCTGCAACCAGCTGCATTAATCATCATGCACAACAGTCAAATAAATGCGTTCAGTCTTCACAAATGGTTGCCATATTATGAATGCCATTTTAAATAGGAGGGATAATATCTTTGTCTGAGCAGTTAATCACCTCGTTGATCTGCAGTAAGATGCTCTCCAACCTTTTGCTAGTAAGACTAAGTTAGTGGGCCATAAGAGGATATATAGTGAAAAGGAACATAGAAGTGGGAACTTCCAAGTCTCAGCTATTCTTTCCTTTTCTCAATCAGTATCCCACATATTGCCTTGTGACCCAAAGACAGTGCCAATCCCTACATAGATGCAAGTGGCAGCATCATTTTGGGGGGCCCTGACATATATCTTCAGCATGCCAATGGTTTGCTCAATAATACTTTTGGTTGTTATAAGGCAACTGAGTTCTGGCTAACAAGTATCATCAACCCCATTTTAAATGGTATTCCTTCTCCCTGAACAGCCCTGGAAATCTTGTCTACGTTTGAATAAAGATTTTTATGGGGCTACACACTGGTAGTGTGGACATCTTTGTTATTGATGAATAGTTCTGGGTAATCTTTGGTGAGTCTTAATTGTCATACCTGTCTAGTCAAGGATGGCCCACATCTGTGGGAAATTAATTAGTGTCCCATCACTCTGTGGCTTTGTAGCAACTGCACCCCCAACAAATTGGGATTCAATTGCATAAATATCACCTGGCTCTGTCCTGCCCAGTGTGGTTAGGATAACATAGAGACCATTAATTTTGTTAACAAATTAAAAGGAAGAGAATTGGAGACAGAGTTTCATAGATCCAAAAGTAGATGTAGTACCATTAAAGTTTGAATGCTGTAAACTACTCAAGGTTAGGAAGGAGATAACACTTAATATTATTGATTTGTATGACCATGCTATTTCACCTGCTAACAATGGATGTTACAAAGTGGCAAGTATATTGCTGACATTTTGCATCCTTAAGTCAACTCAAAAAACCTGTTTTGAATCAAAGTCACTTTCATAATATTTATAGTAACACTCAAATAAAATGTGTACAAATTACCCATTTGCTTTGGAAAAACTATGTAATTTCTCTTTGTACATGCCTCTTTCAAGACTGGGATGAATTGGATGACTAGGATGATTTTACAAAAGGGTTATTTGTTGACATTATTAGGTCCTAAGAAATGGCCATTTAACCTGGGGTTGCCACGAGAAGAACAGAAT
This sequence comes from Chiloscyllium plagiosum, assembly GCF_037043375.1. NCBI lineage: Eukaryota > Metazoa > Chordata > Chondrichthyes > Orectolobiformes > Hemiscylliidae > Chiloscyllium > Chiloscyllium plagiosum. Next base: position 70,061,701 of record NW_028270148.1, on the reverse strand, counting down.
AGCTAAGAAGCAAAGGATATTTGGAAAATTAACTGCAGTGAAATCAATTTAATGTGTTCTTTGTTCAACAGTTCAGGATGAACTATCAATTCATTCAAAGAGGCAACAGCAATGTTCCTTCCAATAGTCTTCAAACAGATCCTGGTATTGAAGCAAGTTTTTGAGATGAGACCAAAGACTGTGTTACTGAGTATTATCCAGTTAGAAAGAGCAGAGAGCTGAAGCCAGGCAGGACACTAAAACCTCCCACCCAGAGTACATTTGAAATCCTCCCACCCCTTAGTGTTTATGTATGGTGTCAGCAGGATGTTTCCTGATGCCATATGACTTCATGAAGTCAGGAGTCAATGTTGAGGACTCCAAAGGGCGTTCCCTCCCCACCCGTTATTACCATGCTTCAATCCAAATGGCTGTGTCCTGCCAATGGGACAGAGAATACCCAGAGAAACTGATGGCTTGTGACTGGACAAGATCCACTACCAGATCCTACCAGACTACTTAAAGGCAATCTTTAGAGCAAGACAGCGTTCAAAGCTGTGTATCTTGTTGGAGATAACCCTATGTCTGTATTTCAGGTGGAATACAACTATTAGTGAATGTGACTCAAGAGCCAAAACAAATTAGTAGGAAATGAGAGAATCTAAGTAGAGGATGTCAAGTTGGAAAAGTTGGGAGTTTGCACAGGGTCCCACAGTGGTGGAAGTAATGCAAGTATTTGTGACAACCTGAGGCATATCTTTGTTAGGTCAACCTTATAAAATGAAGTGTATCTCTTTGTTTGAAAATGCCTTCTGGATTTTAAAAATTGAATGTGATGATTTGTTACAGCCAGTTTAAAAAATGACATTGTGTTTTAAACAGAATTTCAGGTGCAATAATCACACTGATATTAATGATATCTTGCTAATGACAGTTGAATAAAGATACTTATTTAAAACATCCGGTGTTGGACTGGGGTGTACAAAGTTTAAAATCACACAACACCAGGTTATAGTCCAATAGGTTTAATTGGAAGCACACTAGCTTACGGAGCGACACTCCTTCATCAGGTGATAGTCAATAGGACAGAGAATATTTAAAACATGGTAGTGTCACAGAATACAATGGAAGGTGTCTTCAGTCGAATGATGGGGTTGGTCTCCACAAGGATTATGTGGTGGTCATTCCTACCATTACTGTCACAGACGGATGCATCAGCAGCAGGCAGATCGTGGGGATGAGATCAAGTATGTTTTTCCTTTTTGTTGGTTTGTCAACATGCACCACATGTGTTCAACCCATCAGATATATTCTTAAGGATTTGACCTGCTCAGTCTGCAGCAGTACTGCAAAGTGGTGGACACTAAAATCTCCCACCCAGAGTACAGTCAAAATCCTTGCTAACCCTCAATGTTTATGTATGGTGTCAGCAGGGTGTTTCCTGGTTGAGGACTCCAGGTATTTCCTGGATTTCAAGGTTGAGGACTCCAAAGGGCATTCCCTCCCCACCCATTATTACCATGCTTCGACTCCGGGTGGCTGTGTCCTTCCAGTGGGACAGAGAATACCCAGAGAAACTGACGGTTGTATCTCAGCTGTAATGTATTATTTGGTGCATATGATTATGTCAGGCTGTTACTTGACTTATCTCTGAACAGCTCTCCCAATATTAGTTTAAACCCTGGATGCTATTAAAGGAGGACTGTGCAGAGCTACCTGGGCAATGTGTACGATTGTTGTTTCTGGTTCTTGATGCTGAATGGCCCAGTTTGGTTTTATCCTTAGTGAACATAGAATTTGAATTCCCGTACCCCTTTTCTAATAATTAATTAAGTTTACTTGTCATATTTAGATCATTCGTATGCAAGCTGGAGAATAGCATATGGCTGAAGAAGGATGATGAACAAAGCAGAAATCACATTCTGTTCATCTTGTTGTTTGATTGATACAAAGTGCATTTGGCCAGATTTCAGAAATGCATGGTCTGGAAGATCATAAGACCATAAGACATAGCAGTAGAAGTAGGCCATTCAGCCCATCAAATCCGTCTGCTATTCAATGACTGATCTGACCATCCACGACTCAACTTTCCAGCCTTTTCTCGATAACTCTTGATTCAATTTCTTGACAATTTGTCAATCTCAGCCTTGAATATACTTAATGACCCAGCCTCTACAACCTTCTGTGGTAAAGAATCTCATGAATTCATAGCTCTCCGTGAAAAGGAATTGTTACTCATCTTATCTTCAATGTGCAAACCCTTATTCTGAGATTATGCTCTCTGGTTCAACACTCTTCCATAAGGGGAAAACAACCTTTCCACAACTACCCTGTCAAATCCTCTAAGAAGGGTTTGAGCTACAGGGTGAGGCTAAATAGGCTGGGGCTGTTTTCCCTGGACCATCGGAGGCTGAGGTTTGACCTTGTAGAGGTTTACAAAGTCATGAGGGGCATGGATAGGATAAATAGACAAGATCGTTTCCCTGGGTTGGGGGAGTCCAGAACTAGAGGGCATAGGTTTAGGGTGAGAGGGGAAAGATTTAAAAGGGACCTAAGGGGCAACTTTGTCATGCAAAGGGTGGTGCATATAGAGAAGGAACTGCCAGATGATGTGGTGGAGACTGGTACAATTACACCATTTAAAAGGCATCCAGATGGGTACATGAATAGAAAGGGTTTAGAGGGATATGGGCCAGATGCTGGCAAGTGGGACTAGTTTGATTTAGAACATCCATGGATGAGTTGGACCCAAATAGTCTGTTTCCATGCAGTACATCTCTATAATTCAATAACTCTAATCTCATACACTTCAATAAGGTCATTTCTCAGTCTTTTATATTCTGATGAGTATACATGCAATTTGCTCAACCTGTCTTCATAAGACAGCCTCTCCATACTCCTATCATCCGAGTGAACCTTCTGTGGACTGTTGTCAATGCAAGTATACCTTTCCTTAGATAAAAGGCCCAAACTGTTCACAGTATTCCAGCTGTGGTCTCGCTAGTGCCTTTCAGAAAACCCTCCTTATTTTTATACTCCATGCCCTTTGAAATAAAGGCCAACATTCCATTTGCCCCCCCCCCCCCCCCCCCCCAATACTTGCTGAAGTTAGAGGCTAACATATTGTGAGTCATGGATGAAGACTCCCAAATCCCTCTGTTTTGTAGCTTTCTGCAGTCTTTTCCATATAAATAACATTCAACTCCTCTACTTTCCCTGCAAAAGTGCATAATCTCATATTTCCTTACATTATGGAACATCACCAGGTTTTTGACCACTCAGGTAACTGTTTATTATCACTCTGAAGACTCTTTGTCTCATCCTCACCACTTGCTTTCATACCTATTTTTGTGTCATCCACAAACTTGGCTGTTTTCACTTTCCTTATCCCCATTATTGTAAATAATAATGGCCCCAGCATTAATCCCTGTAAGACACCACTAGTTACAAGTTCCCATCCTGAAAATGTGCACCCCCCCATCCCAACTCTCTAACTTCTAATGGTTAGATAATCCTCTATCCATGCTACTGTACTAACTCCATCACCATGGGATAATTTTCTTAAGAAGAATACTGCACAGAACCTTATCAAATGCCTCCTAAAAATCCAAATATATTACGTCCACTGCTTCCCATTTATCTATCCTGCTTGTTACCTCATCATAGAGTCATAGAGATGTACAGCATGGAAACAGACTCTTCGAACCAACTTGTCCATGCTGACCAGATATCCCAACCCAATCTAGTCCCACCTGCCAGCACCCGGCACATATCCCTATTCATATACCCATCCAGATGCCTTTTAAATGTTGCAATTGTACCAGCCTCCACCACTTCCTCTGGCAGCTCATTCCATACACATACCACCCTCTGCGTGTAAAGGTTGCCTCTTAGGTCTCTTTTATATTTTTCCCCTCTCACCCTAAACCTATGTCCTCTAGTTCTGGACTCCCCGACCCCAGGGAAAGACTTTGTCTATTATCCTATCCATGCCCCTCATGATTTTATAAACCTCTATAAGGTCACCCCTCAGCCTCCAATGCTCCAGGGAAAACAGCCCCAGCCTATTCAACCTCTCCCGTTAGCTCAAATCCTCCAAACCTGGCAACATCTTTGTAAATCTTTTCTGAACCCTTTCAAGTTTCACAACATCCTTCTGATAGGAGGAGACCAGAACTGCACACAGTGTTCCAACAATGGCCTAGCCAATGTCCTGAACAGCCACAACATGAACTCCCAACTCCTGTACTCAATACTCTGACCAATAAAGAAAAGCATACCAAACGCCTACTTCATTATCCTATCTACCTGCGACTCCACTTTCAAAGATCTATGAACCTGCACTCCAAGGTCTCTTTGTTCAGCAACACTCCCTAGGACCTTACCATTAAGTGTATAAGTCCTACTAAGATTTGCTTTCCCAAAATGCAGCATCTCGCATTTATCTAAATTAACCTCCATCTGCCACTTCTCAGCCCATTGGCTCATCTGATCAAGATCCCTATGTAATCTGAGGTAGCCCTCTTCACTGTCCACTACACCTACAATTTTGGTGTCATCGGCAAACTTACTAACTATACCTCTTATGCTCACATCCAAATCATTTATGTAAATGATGAAAAGTTGTGGAGATACTAAGGAGTGTTGCTGAACAAAGAGACCTAGTAGTGCAGGTTCATAGCTCCTTGAAAGTGGAGTCGCAGGTAGATAGGATAGTGAAGAAGACATTTGGTATGCTTTCCTTTATTGGTCAGAGTATTGAGTACAGGAGTTGCGGCTATACAGGACATTGGTTAGGCCACGGTTGGAATATTGCTTATCAGAAAGATGTTGTGAAACTTGAAAGGGTTCAGAAAAGATTTACAAGAATGTTGCCAGGGTTGGAGGATTTCAGTATAGGGAGAGGCTGAGCAGGATGGGGCTGTTTTCCCTGGAGCGTTGGAGGCTGAGGGGTGACCTTATAGAGGTTTACAAAATTATGAGGGGCATGGATAGGGTAAATAGACAAAGTCTTTCCCCTGGGGTCGGGGAGTCCAGAACTAGAGGGCATAGGTTTATGGTGAGAGGGGAAAGATATAAAAGAGACCTACAGGGCAACGTTTTCACACAGAGGGTGTATGGAATGAGCTGCCAGAGGAAGTGGTGGAGGCTGGTACAATTACAACATTTAAGAGGCATTTGGATGGGTATATGAATAGGAAAGGTTTGAAGGGATATGGGTCGGGTGCTGGCAGGTGGGACTAGATTGGGTTAGGATATCTGGTCGGCATGGAGAGGTTGAGACCAAAAGATCTGTTTCCATGCTGTACATCTCTATGACTCTATGACTAACACACCGACTATATATGTTAATTCAAGAAAACTGATTAAATTGGCTCCATTCAAAAAAGAAATTAATTTGGTTCTGGGAGTGAGATATCATGAGGAAACGGATCTGTTATAAAGTAATCTTGTTGCAACCAACTGAGAGGGTTGTGTGAATAAAAGAAGGGGAACCAGTTAATCCCTCCTCAACCAAGAGCTTAACGTTTTGGGGTATCATGTACAGAACCATAACAAATTGGGGAACTTCACCCTGGGACTAGTCATAACACAGTTCATTCGGGGAGCCCAAATAACTTTTACATGTATGTTGTAGTTTGGAGCTATGCATAGTGATGATAGAGGCTCCAATGTTCTTTCTATCACATAGCTAACCAGAAATCTTTTCTGTACCCTCTATCAAAAACATGTGTTAGAAGGAATTACAGGTTGATATTCAAGCTGTATGCCTGAATTATGAATGACTTTTTTTGGTCACCAAGTCTGAGAGCTGGCCTCGAAACTGGAGTTTCTGACTCAGAGGTAGCATGGGCTACTCACTGTGCCACAAGGCCTTCTAAAGTCAACACCTCAGTTACATAAACTTCGAATATTGTAAGACATTGGCATGTATCCTGCTCTACTGAACACTGGCTTAAGAATTAAGATTTAGATAAATCAAGAAAAAGAGCTAAAAGTTGGATCACAACACTTTTTGTGTACACGTCTATGCTTTGCAATCTATTGCTTTTTGTTGACATGATGCAGGCCAAATAGAAACTTGGTACTGCCTTATTTACTTGTTTGTGACATTAGCTCCCAACCAACATGACTGACTGCCTGATCACTCAGTACAGGTCTGAGCAGCATTCACATGGAGTACTTAATTCATCCAGTCTGCTGATCGTGAGTGTAACTTTCCCCACTTAAAGAAAGCTCACTGAATCATAAAAGAACTAGTGTGGAATGCTTTTGCTACATTTTTGATCAAGGAAAATGGAATAACGTGGCAGAGACAGCACTGTCAGTTTCGTAGATGCAATGTCAGAGACCTTAGTGGTGAATGTAGGTACAAGAAGATGGGCAGAAAGTAGAAAATGGGAACGGTTGGCCAGAGCAGTTAATTCTTGAAACCTGGTCCCAAAGACCTGGCAGGAGGCTGGAAGAACACAACAAGCCAGGCAGCATCAGGAAGTGCAGAAGTCGACATTTCGGGTGTAACCCTTATTCAGACAGTAGTTTCGCAAAACGTTTAATGGCACATATCGGTACTCAAGCTGAGTGGCTGCATTGTCAAATGATGTCAATTGTCTATCACCCCAATAATAAGGCTTCCAAATGCACCACACATCTATCACTTACCCAGAAACACTTCCTGGCTGCCAGGATACGGGCATACCATCTAGAACTCCACCACATCTTAATACACATCCCAATTATGCCTATCATATATCCCCTTACCATTGCTTCAATATATCTCCAGGTCTTCAGCTGTGCCAAACACATCACTCTAATACTGTGCAGCACAATTGCTGATACTTTTCCCTTTCTCTCCTAGGACAAGCTGGTCCATAACAAGACAGAACAGAAATGGTGAGGGTCAAGGATATCCATATTTTCTTATTCCTTCAAAGGAGATAATTTACTGTATCATACTGCCAGCTGCGACAGAGGCTGGGATGTCTGAAATCACTGAAATGATTCAGGGTAATGGCATGTTACTGCTTTATGTCCTCCTCAACTTCCAGCTCATGCTCATGCTGCTATCTGCCTAGAAAGCATATTGCAAATGGCATGGCTGTGGAATTTTTGCATTCAAACCGATTCCAACCCCTGTTCTTAGCCACCCAAAAACTGTCACTTTCCCAATCCCAGCATACCCAGAAGGAAGAAAGGGAGCAACAGCAAGATGGTTAAATGGGAACCTGTGAATACTGTACACTTGAATTTTCAAAAGATGTCTGATAAAATGACACACAAAATGTTAATGTGTTAGCTAAGAGCCCATGCACTGTAGAGCAACATATTAGCATGTATGGGTGATTTGTTAACAGATAGGAACCAGAACGTGAGGACAAATAGTGCATTTTTAAGATAGCAAATTGTAACAAGTGGAGTACCGCAGAGATCAGTGCTGGTGCTTGAGCTATTTATAATCTTTATTAATGGTTGAGAAGAAAAGACTGAAAGTAGTAGAACTAAGTTTGCTTGATAATACAAAGTTAGACAATAATGTAAACTACAAGGAAGTATCAAAGAATTTGTAAAGGGATAAAGTGAATGGGAAACAAGACAACAGAAGGAAATTAATATGGAGGAGTGTGAGATCTACTTTTGAAGAAAGCTGATGGAGTTGCAGGAGGCAATCCTGCCAATGCATGTTCTGAGGCCTTGGAACTCTCTTCCGTGGAGGTCATGGCATTGCCTTTTGGGAAAACAACTCATTTTTCCGTTGTCAGCTTCAAGATACAAGGGAGAGAAAATGTCATGTCCAATGGTGTTGTGTAATGAGTGACACTAATAGCTGTGTTAAAATGAGAATTTAAATGAAATGAAAGTGCTATTTACTCAGTAGCTGAGACATGGGTGTTTCAGCATCCCCACAGGAGTAATCCTTCCTCTTCTGCAAGTAGATTGTAGATACAGCACTGACATCAGTGATAACCTTGGATCAGGCTACCTCAATCTGGTGGTGCACCCTTTTCTGCTGACTCTCTGGAAAGACATAGGAACCTCACAGGAATGCAGGTAGAAGAACATGCTCAGATGCAAAATGTCAAATTTTGCAGAAGGTCAAATGAGGCTGGAAGATTCATCTAGTGAAGAAGAATCTTGAGTGAAAAGGAAAACTCCAGTAAAAGACATTTCTGAGATTGAATGTTCCCAGGCTTTAATAGAGTCTCTACAGTATGGAAACAGTCCCATCAGCCCAACAAGTCCACACCAACCCTCCAAAGAGTATCCCACCCAAACCCATTTCCCTACCTTATTACTCCACATCTACCCCTGGCTAATGAACCTAACTTACACATCCCTGAACACTATGGGCAATTTTACTATGGCCAATTCACCTAACCTGGAGGAAATCGGAGCACCTCGAGGAAACCCAAACAGACACGAGAAGAATGTGCAAGCTCCACATAGACAGTTGCCCAAGGCTAGAATCGAACCCAGGTCCCTGGCACTGTGAGGCAGCAGTGCTAACCACTAAGCCACCATGCCACCCCTGAGCCACTATACCGCCTTAAGGCTAAGAAAGGAAAAAGCATAAGATAACTCTTGGGAACTAAGATTCACCTTGGACTGGTTCCAGAAGACTTCAATGCCTACTGAAGACATTATAATTATTATATCTATGAAAGCTAGTATTGATTGAGAAAAAGGGGAATATTCAATTTTGTGGTTTAAATTATATATCTATGCATATTATGTTCAGTCAGTAATGGCTTTTATCTGTTTTGTCAGTAAAAAGAAAGGCCTTGAAATGTCTAAACGTGTCATTTCATCCTCTTACCAATTAACTGGAATGTTTAATTTATATTTAAAATGTTATCTGTCTCTACACAGATCATAACGACAGACATGTTTGAACTAGGAATATCAAACTTCAGAATTGCTCTGTCAAATTCCAATTAACTCAAGAGTGAGCAAAGTGTGAAATGAATTTCCACATGGAGTGGTGAAAAACCTGAGACGTTTCAGAAAAAGTTAGATTCTCTTTTCGATTAGATTACCTACAGTGTGGAGGCAGGCCCTTTAGCCCAACAAGACCACACCAACCCTCCGAAGAGTAAACTGCCCAGACTACATTTACCCCTGACTAATACACCTAACACTATGGCCAATTCATCTGACCTGCACATCTCTTGAAATGTGGGAGGAAACCAGAGTACCCAGAGGAAACCCACGTAGACACAGGGAGAATATGCAAACTCCACACAGACAGTCGCCTGAGGCCAGAATCAAACCCAGGTCATTGGCGCCTGTGAGGCAGCAGTTCTAACCACCCTCTTACTGTAAGGGAACAGGCCATTTTATTTTATGTTATTGTGTAATGAGATAGAATCATTTAGTGATCTTACAGGAAAAGATCTCAAACAGTGATCATAATCTCATAGAATTTTTAAAAAATTCCTTCGTGAGATGTGGGCATTCACTGGCTTAGCCAGTATTTATCGGTTATCCCTAGTTGTCCTTGAAGAGGTGGTGGTGTGCCTTCTTAAAACCACTGCAGTGTATTAGGCACTGGTAGACCCACAATGCTGTTAGGGGGGGAATTCCAAGATTTTAACCCAATGACACTGAAGGAATGGTGATATATTTCTAAGTGAAGATGACTTGAAGAGACCTGGAGATGGTGGTGTTCCCAAGTTTCTGTCGTCCTTGTCCTTCCAGATAGACGTGATCTTAGGTTCTGAAGGTGCTGTGGAAGGATGTTTGGTGAATTTCTGCAGGTGATCTTGGACATGGTGCACCTTGTTGCTACTGAGTGTAGTGGATGTATTCCTGGATGGAGGAAGTGAATGTTTGCGGATGTGTTGCTAATCATATCAAGTTTGTGAGTGATGTGTAAAAGTCATAAACTAAACTTTAAACAAAATTGAAACAAACCAAATGGAGACAAGAGGGGTCAATTAACTGAGGTATTTTTGAAGTTAAGTTAAAAGTATGATGGCAAGTAAGCAATGACAAACATTAAAAATAAAGAAATAAAAAGAGCTTAGTCAAAAAAGTCATTTTTTGGGGTCATAAACAGGGGGATAGGCAGACTGTGGGATACAAATATATTCCATTCTGGAGTTTATTCACTAGTTGATTAGTACATGAGTCAAAACACAATGTAAAACAGCTATTCATAAGTACATGGGATATTTGTATGTTGGGTATTTAAAATTACACTCAGTATGGATTGCATTCATAAGTGTAAGCATTCATAAAATGAATGTATGTAAGTCAGGGACCCCGTGAATTCCTTAACATAATAATGTTCCAAGGTACTTCACAGGAGCAATTATAAGACAAGATATGGCACCAAGCCACACAATACGTTATTAAATCAGATAATCAAGAACTTGACCACAGAGGTAGGTTTGAGGAAAGTTTTAATGGAGAAGATTGAAGTAAAGAGGTAGAAACATTTAGACAGAGAATTCCATTGTTTAACTCCTAGAGGATTGATGAGGGCAGAGTGGAAGATGTGATCTATATGGACTTCAGTAAGGCGTTCGACAAGGTTCCCCATGGGAGACTGGTTAGCAAGGTTAGATCTCATGGAATACAGAGAGAACTAGCCATGTGGATACAAAACTGGCTCAAAGGTAGAAGACAGAGGGTGGTGGTGGAGGGTTGTTTTTTAGACTGAGGCCTGTGACCAGTGGAGTACAACAAGGATCGGTGCTGGGTCCTCTATTTTTTTGTCATTTACATAAACGATTTGGATGCGAGCATAAGAGGTACAGTTAGTAAGTTTGCAGATGACACCAAAATTGGAGGTATAGTGGACAGCGAAGAAGGTTACCTCAGATTACAACAGGATCTTGATCAGATGGGCCAATGGGCTGAGAAAAGACAGATGGAGTTTAATTCTGATAAATGTGAGGTGCTGCATTTTGGGAAAGCAAATCTTAGCAGGACTTCTACACTTAATGGTAAGGTCCTAGAGAGTGTTGCTGAACAAAGAGACCTTGGAGTGCAGGTTCATAGCTCCTTGAAAGTGGAGTCATAGGTAAATAGGATAGTGAAGAAGGCGTTTGGTATGCTTTCCTTTATTGGTCAGAGTATTGAGTACAGGAGTTGGGAGGTCATGTTGCAGCTGTACAGGACATTGGTTAGGCCACTGTTGGAATATTGCATGCAGTTCTGGTCTCCTTCTTATCGGAAAGATGTTGTGAAACTTGAAAGGGTTCAGAAAAGATTTACAAGAAAGTTGCCAGGGTTGGAGGATTTGAGCTATAGGGAGAGGCTGAACAGGCTGGGGCTATTTTCCCTGGAGTGTCAGAGGCTGAGGGGTGACCTTATAGAGGTTTACAAAATTATGAGGGACATGGATAGGATAAATAGACCAAGTCTTTCCCCAGGGTGGGGGAGTCCAGAACTAGAGGGCATAGATTTAGAGTGAGAGGGGAAAGATATAAAAGAGATCTCAGGGGCAACTGTTTCACGCAGAGGGTGATACATGTATGGAATGAGCTGCCAGAGGAAGTGGTGGAGGCTGGTACAATTGCAACATTTAAGAGGCATTTGGATGGTTATATGAATAGGAGGGGTTTGGAGGGATATGGGCCAGGCTCTGGCAGGTGGGACTAGATTGGGTTGGGATATCTGGTCAGCATGGACGGGTTGGACCGAAGGGTCTGTTTCTATGCTATATATCTCTATGACTCTATGCTCTATTCATGAAGCACAGCCACCAGTTGTGGAACAACTAAAATTGAGGATGCTTAAAAGACCAATATTAGACGAGTACAGATACCTTGGAGGATTGTTAGACTGGTGGAGATTACAAAGATAGGTTGTTGTAAGGCGAAGGAGACACTTGAAAATTATGTGTAAGAGTTAGGAGCCTGAGTAGGTCAGTGAGCACAATGGTGATTGATGAATGGGACCTGGTGTGACTTAATATGGGCAGCAGATTTTTTGATTACTTCAAATATACAGAAATTAAAACATGGGAAATCAGCCAGGAGAGCACTGGAACAGTCAAAACTAGAGATAACAAAATTATTAATGAGAGTTTCCATAGCAGACAAGCTAAAAACAGGAGCAAAGTTGAAGAATGTTATGCACATATGCGCTCTTAGAGGACAAAAATAAGGTAAGAAGTTCATCTCAGGATCCAATGTTACAGCAGATTGCAAGCAGACTGACTTAATTTCAGATTGTTGTCAGGGAGACAGATAGAGTAATTTGTTAGGGAATGGAGCTTTGAGTGAGAACAGAAAACAATGTCTTTCCAATATTTAATTTGTACAAAAATCCGCTCATCCAGTGCTGGAGTTTGGATGACTATTAAATGGCCATCCTGATACTTTACACGTGTTTAATATTTACTTTTATACTTTATTTGAACTATATTCCTTGTTCCTGAAACTATTCAGTTATACCTTTATAGGTTGTAATTTTGTATAAATCCTGTACAAACAGGACCCTTACTACTCAGTTATGTAGGTTTATGTCAGATTACATTATATAAGAGAAACAGCACAGAATCAATTTAGCCCAACCATTCCTTTAAGCTTCACTTCAAACTCCCTTCCTCATATAACATTATCATTGCTTTACTCAATTCCCTTCTCCTTCCAATGCTTGTCTAATTTCCCCATGAACGAGTCGTGAGTTCATAGAATGCCCTGCCAGTAGCAGTGGTGGACTCTCCCTCTTTATGGGCATTTAAACGGGCATTGGATAGGCATATGGAGGATAGTGGGCTAGTGTAGGTTAGGTGGGCTTGGATCGGCGCAACATCGAGGGCCAAAGGGCCTGTACTGTGCTGTATTTTTCTTTGTTCTATGTTCTATGCATCTATACATTTCACTTCAGCCACTCCATATGGGAGCGAATTCCACATTCTCAGCACTCTGGGTACAGACGTTTCTTGCGAGTTCTGAATTTATGAATAAAGTACATTTTTTACAAAATAAAAATGATTCATACTGATAAACTGATGCAGCTGGATGATCTGGAGGAACTGTAAGTAAACTGGAAGACACATCAAAACTCCTAATGAAAACGGTAAAAAGACACCAAGCTACATGATATCTTCAGCAACCCTGCAGATGGAGTGCGGCAGAGATATGGCCAGATAGGTCTGTCTGCTCCAGAATAGGCTCCCCATTTGTATGTTGAACATTCGTGGTCAGAATCACCGGCATAAAGCTGGTGTTCTTCTGTAAACACTGTCTGCCCCATGCTGATTGTCACCTACAGGTGGATCAGAGGCATGGCAAGCAAATGTGGGCATTGAATGTAAAAGTGTTGACCCTAGAGAACATTGAAGAAGTCAATAAGGATTGCAAAGGTTGAAGAGCCATGAGACCCCTCTTTGCGTCTCCAGTGCAGTCAAAGTGAACACAAGACATTCTTCATCTTTAAAGGTGTTCGGAAGGTAATAGAGAGATGGCTGCAATTGTTTTGACTCCAGAAAAGCAGTCATAACCTGTTTCTGATGCAGGAAGAAGATGGCTCAGTGAAGTTATCGCACCCTGGTACTTTGAGGATCAGCAAATCCATTTCTACTAAACTGTATGATGTGAATCCTACACGCAGCATGGCCTCCTAATTGTACCTGTCCTCTACCATGGATCCTTAGCTGGTGATGTGCAGGAGTATCTAGAAACTAGGAAAGTTGACAAAAGGGAGCAAGTGGATGTGGTTAACTTGGATTTTCAGAGGCTTTCAATGAGGTTCTACCTAAGAAATACACATGTAAAGTGAAAATGCATAGGATTGGAGTTAGTTTACTGACACTGATACAGAACTGCTGGGCAAAAGATTGGGAATAAATGGTGGCTCAGTGGTTAGCACTGCTGCCTCACAGCGGCAGGGACCCAGCTTCAATCCCTGCCTTTGGTGACTGTCTGTGTGGAGTTTGCACATTCTCCCCATGTCTGCGTGGGTTTCCGCTGGGCTGTCTTGTTTCCTTCCACAATGCAAAGATGTGCAGGTCAGGTGAGTTGGCCATACTAAATTGCCCATAGTGTTAGGTGCATTAGTTGGGGTAAATATTAGGTAGGGGAATGGGTCTGGATAGGTTACTCTTCAGGGGCTTGGTACGGACTTGTTAGGCTGAAGGGCCTGTTTCCATACTGTAGGGAATCTAATCTAATCAGAAAAGCAAGTCTTTTTCCAAGTGGCAGGCAGTACTCATGGGAAACCATGGGGATTGGTGCTTAGGCCCCATTTATTCACAATGCATATTAATGGTTTCCTTGAGGAAACTACATTTAATATCTCCAAGTTTGCAGACAGCACAAATTGGGAGGTTGAGTTCTGAGGAGGATGCAGAGGTGTTTCAGCATTACTTGGACAAGTTGAATGAGCGGGACAATGCATGAAAGAAGCAGTATGATGTGGCTAAGTGTGATGTTATCCACTTTGGTAGCAAAAATAGGAATGTAGATTATCTGATAGCGATAGACTGGAAAGGGAAAGGTGCAAAAAGACCTGGGTATCCTTGAATACTAGTTGCTGAAAGTAAACATGCAGACGGAGCATGTGGTGAAGAAGCAATTGGTATTATGGTTTTCATAGTAATAGGATTCAGATACAGGAGCAGGAATATCTTGCTGCAGTTGTGCAGGGCCTGGGGAGACCACATCTGGAGAACTGTATGCAGTTTTAGTCTCCTTATCTGAGAAAGGATGTTCTCGCTATGGAGGGAATGCATCTAAGGTTTATCAGACTGACTCATGGGATGGCATATTTGACATATGAAGAGAGGCTGAATTGAATAGGACTATATTCACTGCACTGTGGAAGAATGGGGGAAACCTCATAAAAATCTATAAAATTCTAATAGGATTAGACAAGGTGAACACAGGCAGGATGTTCACAATGACCAGGGAGTCTAGAACCAGGGTCACAGTTTAAGAAATTGAATAAACCATTTAGAATTGAGATGAAGAGGAATGTCTTCACTCTATGGAATTCTTAGCCACAGAAAGTAGTTGATGCCAAACATTAAATATTATCAAGAAGGAGTTAAAAATGGTTCTTAGAGTTAAAAGGATCAAAGGTTATGGGGAGAAAGTAGGAACAGGGTACTGAGTTGAATGTGGTATTGAATGATGGAGCAGGCTTAAAGAGCTGAAAGGCTTACTCCTGCTCTTATTTTCTATGTACCTATAAAAAAACCCACTATCGCTGAAGAGCCTGACAAGGCTCTTGAGTCCTTTGAGAAGACTAAAACTCACAGAGTGAGAGCTGAGCTGTATTCACCTCTGTTGCCCAGAACCTTCTGAAGGTGCACAAGAACATGCCTCAGGCCAGTAGCCTGTGTGAAAGCATGAGGACGGGCATCATCACCTTCATCGAAACGCAGGAGGGGGAAAAGGAGAAAATTTGGAATTGATGCCCAGTTTCACTGATGAATGTAGAATACAAAATTCTTTGTAAGGTCCTTGCCAACCAGGTCAGATCTGCTCTGGGGTCAGTGATTCACACAGACCAGGACTGTGCTGTAGTGGGCAAGAAGTTCCCTAAGAACCTTATATTACTTATTGATATGATTGCCAAGGTGCAGGGCTGTTGGATGGACAATTCCCTCATCAGCCTGGAGCAGGAGAAGGCTTTTCACAGAATATGAATGGATAGCCCAGCTCCACCTCAACTTGATGGGTGTGTCCTCTACAATCGGCCTTAGGGAGAGAAGGTGAAATTGGATCAGATGGCATTTGACAAACATCAATAATGCAGTCTCAATCAATGGGTGAGAATCCGAAATCTTCCTGATCAAATCTGGAGTGAAGCTCTCTCTCCTGCTTTGTTCATAGTTTACTTTGAACCTTTATGTCAAATCCATCAGGAAGGATGAGGATTTGAGAGGGGTGATAATCCCAGGTAGTGAAAACTTGCAGGTCAAGACTTTCCTGAGCAACATCACCATCTTCTGCTTAAATCCACTGTTGGTGCTCAGACTCACGAACATCTTTTGACCAGCTCGAACTGACCTTGGGCCCAAAGTAAATCGAGAATGACACCATGCTCTTTGGGAACTGGGCTAACAAATCTTTATCACCTACACCATTAGGTCACATTGTCTGAAGGTGCTGCCATATGATACAGAAGGTCTCGGGCATGCAACAAAAACTGGGAGGAGCACATCGACACGACGAGGCAGAAATTGGGCATATGGGAGTATGGCTTCCGAGAAACCCGGTCATCAGGTCAGAGGTCCTCTTAACGTTATTGCATGCAGCATAGGTCCCCAGGCCTGAGCTCTCGTCTAATTCATTTGAAGGTCAAAGGTGAAATGAATGTAAGGACACCATGTACAAACATCTGGATAGAGGGGGGGAGATATAAGCCCAACATCATCCTCATCCTGTTGGTCCCCTTTTATGTGCAGCTGAATTAAGCTGTGCTTGGATGTTCATTATGCAAACACCTTGTGTCACTACATGCTATCTCATTCTACCTATCCCCAGTATTATGAAGGATTGGTCAGACAGCATTGCAAGAACACAGAACATAGAACATAGACCTTTACAGCACAGTACAAGCCCTTTGATGTTGCACCAACCTGTGAAAATAACCTGATGTCCATCTAACCTACACCTTTCCATTATTATCCGTATGTATGTCCAATGCCCATTTAAATGCCCTTAACGTCGACGAGTCTACTACTGTTGCAGGCAGGCTGTTCCATGCCCCTACTACTCCCTGAGTGAAGAAACTACCCCTAATATCTGTCCTAAATCTATCACCCCTCCATTTGAGGCAATGTCCCCTTGTGTTAGCCTTCACCATTTGAGGAAAAAAGCTCTCACTGTCCAACCTATCTAACCCTATGATTATCTTATACGTCTTGATTAAGTCACCTCTCAACCTTCTTCTCTCCAACGAAAACAGCCTCAGTTCCCTCAGCCTTTCCTTGTAAGACCTTCCTTCCATACCAGGCAACATCTTCGTAAATCTCCTCTGAACCCTTTCCAAAGCTTCCACATCATTCCTATAATGCGATGACCAGAACTGCACGCAATACTCCAGGTGTGTCTTGTACAGTTGAAGCATGACCTCATGGCTCCTAGACTCATTCACTCCACACATAAGTGCCAACACACCATATGTCTTCTTATCAACCCTATCAACCTGGGTGGCAACTTTCAGGGATTAATGAACCTGGACACCGAAATCTCTCTGTTCATCTACATTGCCAAGTATTTTACCATTAGCCCAGTACTCTGCATTCCTGTTATTTCTTCCAAAGTGAACTACCTCACACTTTTCCACATTAAACTCAATTTGCCACTTCTCAGCCCAGCTCTGCATCTTATCTATGTCCCTCTGTAACCCACAACATCCTTCAGCACTATCGACAACTCTGCCTACCTTAGTGTCATCTGCAAATTTACTAACCCATCCTTCTACACCCACATCCAAATCATTTATAAAAATGACAAACAGCAGTGGCCCAAAAGAGATCCTTGCTGCACACCACTAGTAACTGATCTCCAAAATGAACATTTCCCAACAACCACCACCCTCTGTCTTCTTTCAGCTAGCCAATTTCTGATCCAAACTGCTAAATCACTTACAGTCCCGAAACTCTATATACACCACATCAACTGCTTTACCATCATCCACCTGTTTTGTCACCTTCTCAAAGAACTCAATAAGGTTAGTGAGACACAACCTACCCTTCACAAAACCGCGTTGACTATCCATAATCAAATTATTCCCTTCCAGATGATAATAAATCCTATATCTTATAACCTCTTCCAACACATTACCCACAATTGAAGTAAGGCTCACTGGCCTATATTTACCAGGGCTGTCCCAACTCTCCTTCTTCAACAAGGGAACACCATTTGCTATCCTCCAGTCTTCTGGCACCTGTCCTGTTGATACTGATGACATAAATATTGAAGCCAAAGGGTCTGCAATCTCCTCCTTGGCTTTACAGAGAATCTGAGGATAAATCTCATCCGGGCCAGGGGTCTTATCTATTTTCAGATCTTCCAAATTGCTAAAAGCTCTTCTTTGTCAACTTCAATCCTATATAATCTTGTAGCCTGTATTCTCACTAATATTGCCCTTTTCAATGTGAATACTGATGAAAAGTATTCATTAAGTGCTTCCCCTATGTCCTCAGATTCCACACACAACTTTCCCCTAGTACTTTTGATTGGCCCTAATCTTACTCTAGTCATTTCCTTATTCCTGATATATCTATAGAAGGCCTTAGGGTTTTCCTTGATCCTATTTGCTAACAACTTCTCATGTCCCCTCCTGGCTCTCCTTAGCCCTCTCTTTAGATCTTTTCTGGCTAACATAACTCTCCAGCTCCCTATCTGAGCCTTCATGCCTCATCCTCACATAAGCCTTCTTCTTTCTCTTGACAAGAGCTTCAACCTCTTTAGTAAACCATGGCTCCCTCTCCCGACCTTCTTCTTCCTCTTGATAAATGATTCAACTTCCTTAGTAAACCACGGCTGCCGCACTCGACAACTTCCGCCCTGCCTGACAGGTATATATTTATCAAGGACCCACAGTAGCTGTTCCTTGAATAAGCTCCATGCTTCAATTGTGCCCATCCCCTGCAGTTTTTTTCCCCATCCTATGCATCCTAAATCTTGCCTAATTGCATCATAATTGCCTTTCCCCCAGTTATACCTCTTTCCCTGCGGTATATACCTACTCCTGCCCATTGCTATTGTAAATGTAACCAAATTATGGTCACTATCGCCAAAGTGCTCACCTACCTCTAAATCTCACACCTGGCTGGGTTCATTCCCCAGTACCAAATCCAATATGGCATCGCTCCTTGTTGACCTGTTTACATACTGTGTCAGAAAACCCTCCTGCACACATTGAACAAAAACTGACCCATTTAAACCAGTTGAACTATAGTATTCCCAGTCAATACTGGGGAAGTTAAAGCCCCCATAACAACTACCCTGTTACTCTTGCTCCTATTAAGAATCATCTTTGCTATCCTTTCCTCTACATCCCCGGAACAATTCAGAGGCCTATAGAAAACACCCAACAGGGTGACCTCTCCTTTTCTGTTTCTAACTACCTCAATGGGTGAATCCCCAAATGTTCTCTCAGCTGCTGTAATACTACCCTTGATTGACAATGCCACACCCCTGCCTCTTTTACCATCATCTCTGTTCTTGCTGAAACATCCAAATCTCAGAATCTGCGACAATCTGCAGGATTCTCTGCTGTACATGCTTTTCCTGGTGATGCACACTGAGACAAACATTAAATGCACTTCAAAGACCATCAACTCAGTGAAATACGCTCTTTGATATGCCTGAAATTTGTTTATCTTCCAATGCAAAGAGTTGTTCTTTACTGAGTGTTGTAGACTGGTACGTTCCAAGGTCCAGGACTATATGTCAAGGGATGCATTAAGATTAGATTACTTACAGTGTGGAAACAGGCCTTTTGGCCTAACAAGTCCATACCGACCCGCCGAAGTGTATACCACCCAGACCCATACTCCTACAGTTACCCCTTCACCTAACACTATGGGCAATTTAGCATGGCCAATTCACCTAACCTGCACATTTTTGGATTGTGGGAGGAAACCGGAGCACCCGGAGGAAACCCACGCAGACACAGGGAGAATGTGCAAACTCCATACAGTCAGTCGCCTGAGGCGGGAATTGAACCCGGGTCTCTGGCGCTATGAGGCAGCAGTGCTAACCACTGTGCCACCGTGCCGCCCACGGTCTGATTAACCTTGGGGCCAATCATCAACAAGGCACTGTGGTGAGAATCCTCTGTCTAAAGTCTTTTTGTCATAACATAGTGAGGGGCTGGTAACTTATAGAACTCCTCATAGCTGGAAATTGGAATGTATATAGTTATTGTAACTGTCATTTAAAGTTTAAATTTTGCATTTGGATCAAGACATCTAAAAGTGCAAAGTGCTCAGCTGAGAAATATGATATTTCACTTGTATTTTCTGTAATGTCTGATGTGAATTATTTTGGAATGTACTTATATTTTATGAATAAAGTACAATATACTTTTTGCAAAAAAAAACATACCGACTGTTCTTCTAATGTTAAACTAAGTGTACAAGCATTATCATTGCAGATGTGTTTTGGCCATACATGCATTTCTGTCAACTCAGATAGGGATGTCCTGTTTAAAAATAATACATTCTTGTTCATTTATATGAAGAAAACAGTAGAAAAGTATTGTACTTTACCACTTTTCCAGGCATCCACCCCAAATGCCTGTCTGCTGATGTAATGTACGTGGACTTGGCAAATTTATTATAGTAAAAGCCTCAGTGGAGAGCAATGTTTGTTATCTGTCAGGATATGTGAAACTTGCTGTCACAGTAAGGAACATTTCTTTTATATCTCGCACGCAATTGTTTAAAATTCCTTGTAAATTAGAATTGCTCCTGATTTCAGGGCCAGGACGTATTTCTTCGACCATTCAGATTTATCAACCTGTTTGCAATTTTAAACGGATTTGCGTAATCAAACAGATCTTATCGATTTCTCAAAAAAGACTGATTGTAGTTAGGAGGAGATTTTGGAGAAGTTTGTTTTTTGACATGGAACTGTTCCCATTTAAAAGCCTGTATCCAATTTTGGGGATTTTATTTCGCGATTTACATGCATAACTGAAGTTGATGATCTAACGGATTCCGAATGTCTCGACTTTGTTCACTTGATTTTTTTTTTGTCAATATGACATTAACGTCCTAAACACATTACAACTGGATTGTACATACCTGTTCTAATGATGACTTGAATCCAACACGTTGTATTTATACTGTCACAAAAACAAACTAAGGAATTGTATGAAAACCTAGTTAGCTCAAGAACAAAATTCCGAATATTTCTACTGTGAGAATTTGCTAGATTCAATGTTTTTTTAACAATTTGAACTGTGCGATTGTGATGGAAAACACAAGTTGTCGTTGATATAGAAATGAAAATATCATGCATATCTCAACAATTATTTTCAAAATATGTACTTTAGTCATATCGGATATTTCGTTTCCTAGTTAACTTTTTACGATTAAAAATATTTGATTCCTCCATATGGATGTGACACTACCTTTTCATATTACTGTAATCAGACATCAAGAGCCATCCGTACTGAATATCATTCCTTTGCCCTTTAGCGAAAGCATTGCGGAAATTTGATCCCGCAGAGTAGTGACACGGAATTCGTACTTCATTAGGGGCTGGCATAAAGAACGCGTTTACACTCCATAACCGGAAGAAAGGTTAAAATAACTAAAACGAAATAACTTTTTTTTAGCAATTTGCTGATATTTTAAAGTTCATTGTCCCTCTGTACGTGTTAATTACACGATTCCATACACGATTCCATTGAGATTTTACAGTTTTGTCGCATTATTGTATTATAAAAACATCAGGCATCCTTGGAGGAGGCTTCCTGATGAAGGGCTCCGGCCCAAAACGTCGATTTTCCTTCTCCTCGGATGCTGCCTGACCAGCTGCGCTTTTCCAGCAACACACTCTCAACACTTATTAAAAACATCAGCCCGGTTACGTTTACCAGAAAAAAAATCGACGTCAAAACTTGAAACATAACCTCAAAATAATGGTTCCTATCTAGTTCGAAACTTAAACAAAAAATTAAAGGCTTTCTTGTTATTTGATATATTAAACAAGCATCAGAAAGATCAGCAGATGAGAGGCACTTCTCCGTTGATGGAAATAATTCAGAGGGAAAGCGTCCAAGTACTGAAGAATGTTTTAACTTTTGTAAGTAAAACGTCACAACCCTTTTTAAATTTGGAAAATTGCCCTGAAACGAGGTAGTCCTATTAATATCTGCAATACTGCAAGGCAGACTGTAGCATGATCATTTTGTAAATAATTCCAAGATGGTGACCTTTTTTTCCACGTGGACCCCTAAACTGCCAATAAATAGAGCACATCCGCCAATATACATATTTGATGCATTTTCAATAGACATTTGTTGCATGCTTGGCAACTTCAAAATGCTTGAGTACCTGTGTGAAAACTTCGTAAACAAACATCTACTGCTCTCCTTTTATTTTTAATATATTTTACAATGCCTGTTATAATATTTGGAATTGCAAAACAGTTAGAACCAGCTTTGCGATTTCAATCAGTCTTATAGTGGTTGAAAGATAATGAAAAGGCTGGAGGAGGTGGGGATGGTTGCTGTCAAGTTGTACATTACATAGACATGCTGCTGTATTCATAATCAAATATTTTAATGTTGAATGGCATTTATACATATACATTCGTTTGCCAAGTTTCCATGGTAACACAATAGCTAATAACTACATGTTCCACTTTCACGGCAGTTAAGTTCACATTGTGTTAAAATTACCAGGTGAATAGATTCATGGTTTGACCCAATATCTGGCATGATCCAAACTTCGTTGCTGAATTGATAGCATTTATGAAAAAAAATGTTCAGTGTAAATGTTAGGAAATTTGAGTTAAATTAGAGATTCGTAACGGCGAACGATTACTTCAAATTACAATATTGCATGTCACGACTTCTAGAATATAAACCAGAATTCATACAATAAGTACAGTAAGGAATTTACTTCTTGACCCAGAGTGGCAAAAATACGGAACTATCCCAGGACATGGTTGAAGTGAATATTATAGATGCGTTCAATGGACAATGCCGTGGGAGGAGATTTGGGGAGATTGGGGGCTGCTGGTGAGGGTAGTAGATTTAGATGAGAAAAGATAGGAGAAGGCTACAAATAGAGGATAAACATGGCAAAGACTTGCTGGATCGAATGACTTGCTTCTATACTATTTATCTAATGTAAACTACATTTATTTTATTTAAAATTTAAATGTTTCAGGACAGCCCGTTCTTATGTTCACAACCTTTGATAGTAGACACTGCCTTATTATTCTTGAGACTCTTTGTCTATTATTTTCCATAAGATCGGGTACAGACTCTAAAGGCAGCTCAAGCCGAAGAGACTGTGTGGGGCCCAACAGACGTCAGCAATACGTAAATGGCACATCTGCAGGAAATCCCTTGTATCGCCTCTCCCACAACACAATACACAGCGAGACATCGCGTTTTTTTCTGTCACATTAACATGAATTACAATGCGGTTTATTGCTCTAAGTAGACACAAACTATGCATCAAAAATGGACCCGCGTTAAAAATGCATGGCTTCCTGTCAAGTATCTTTTTATCAAGATTAAGGGATAGTAAGAGTATTAAGATTGCATGTTATCCCTTGGGATTCGTTTTCTTTTAAGTTATCGAAGATAGAAAATCTGTATCAATGTTGGGTTGAGAGAGATAATTAAACACAATTTTAAAAGATTGATATAATTATTACAGTTTTTTTATTTTTACACCTGTAGGATCTATCCATCAAATGAGACTATAGGAGTTCATGCTTTAAAAAATGAAATTAAGGGATTGAATTTCGTTAACATTTTGAATTAAAGTTGGCCTCTAACTTTAAATTCTCAGCGCACCGAAACTCAAAAACTAGCGTGTTTATGCGAATGCAAAAGCTTTATGCCTTTTATAGCAGATCCGAGCGGGTTTATTAATGAATATTTATGAACAAAGCTTGAGGTTCCCTGCAAGGCTATCTGCACTGTGCTAATGTGCGCCCTGTGTAAACTGACGATTCAAAATACATCCCGAGATACAGCTTTTATCTTCCAGCTCATCTTCCATGATGAAGTGAGTAGTTTGGGTAGATAGCTCCTTATTTCCTAACGGGATCATCATGTGCTTGCCGCATTCTGTACTACGCGCGTTCTGACCTCTGCAGCAAATTCAGAAAAAAAAAGTGGTTTGCAAAAGACAGAACAAGGCACGAAGATTAATCATTGCATGCTTATAAGCTCTCTAACTCCTGCCATATACATAAAATGTTTCACTCAAGTCATTTCTTTACAAACTGCTCGTTTATTATCAAAAGTTGAAAATTGCAAATGTAAAGTTTCGAGATTGTAGGATTTTGAATTGGAATGATTTGTTGCAAGAAGAAAGGTACGATTTTTGATTTCGCCAGCCGGCGTGGTTCGCTGTGGTGATCTAACCTGCGTTAAGGAACTTTGTAAAGAAATGTATGTTTAAAGAAAAACGATGACCTGCAACTTCCGAGTAATGATCACAACAGAGTGGGGAAACACAGTTAAAACCTGAGGGATATCTCAGCAGGACTGAGCCAACTCGGTGATTGAGCTTCGCCCCGTCCTCTCCCCTCCCCCCAGGCGCCCAGCCAGGCCGGCCGGCCGGCCTCTGGATGTTGTCCGCCTCTCAGCAACAGATCCGCCCTTTCAGCATCTTCCTCCTCCCCCTGAGCGCTCTCGCTTTTGGAGCCGCCACTTAAAGAGCCATCTTCGGCGTCAG
Source organism: Chiloscyllium plagiosum (assembly GCF_037043375.1). NCBI lineage: Eukaryota > Metazoa > Chordata > Chondrichthyes > Orectolobiformes > Hemiscylliidae > Chiloscyllium > Chiloscyllium plagiosum. Next base: position 70,037,376 of record NW_028270148.1, on the reverse strand, counting down.
CCCCTCCTGCGGATTAAAACAAGCGGGAAACGGAGCGAAGGAAAGAGCCGGTTCACCACCCCCCCCCCCCCCCCGTTCTCGGGACCGGCTGGCACCAGAGAGACATGGAGGAGAGAGGGGAGTCTTCCTCCAGCGGCTGCTTGCGGAGGTTCGCCAGCTGCTTCCTCAACAGTATGTGCACAGTACTCCGTTACCTACCGCCGCGTTAGCTCCTTGTTCGCCCCAGGGTCTGCGGGTGGGGGGGTCCAGTCAGCGATTCCGGGACCCGGCTGGCCTTAGGAAGTTGGGGCCCAGAAAGTGGGAGATGGGTATGGGTCCGGTGGAGGAGTAAGTGAATCGGGGGAGGGGGGTAAAGACCTGCAGAGTTGGGGGATGACTTTGGGGGTGGTGATCCAAAGGGTGAGCTGGGGGTGAAATGGTGGTGTCCCGGAGGGTGGGGTGGGGGAGTAGGGAAGGTGGTGTCCCAGAAAATCGGGTTGAGGGGAACGTGTCCAATAGAGTGGGGGTGGGGTGGAGTTCCGGGAGGGGGTGCTTTTGACCTGGAGTGTTGAGGGTGTGCGGTCCCGGGGGGTTAGTTGTTGTCCTGGAGAGTGCGGGGTTGGAGGTGGGTGGGTGTGTCCCAAAGGGTGGTGATTGAGATGGGTGGAGGTTGAGTTGTGCGGGCAGTGGAGAATGAGGTGAGGGCGTTATACAGTGGAGGGTGAGGCCATGGAGGGGTAATGGGTGTCCCATAGAGTGGGGGTTGAGTTGTGTGGGAGCTGTGTCGCGAAGAGTGGGGTTTGGGATTGGGCAGGGTATTGAGTTTGGCCCGGAAATTGGGAGGTGGGTGTGAGGGATGAGAATAGGCCAGTCTGGAATGTCGGAGGTGGGGAGGTCTCAACAGGGCAGGTGGACATGGAAAGTGGGGCCTGGGGGATATGAGAGTGGGAGTTGAAGGCAGGATCTGGAGAGCTGAGGGGAGGTGGGGCACTGGGGAGGGGCTGACGGGAGGCAGGGGACTGAGGAGGGTTTGGCGAAGGTGAAGAGTTGGAAGCAGATTGGGAATTTAGCAAGGATGGAGGGAAGATTTAGAGCCGGAGTGTTGTATTAAGGAAGGAAGGGCTGCAGGTAGGAATGTGAGGGTGAGTGACCCCACCACCTGGGCTGGGGAATGGAGGTTTGAGGGTGAGTGACCCCCACCTGGGCTGGGGATGATGGGGGTTTGAGGGTGAGTGACCCCCACCTGGGCTGGGGGTGAGTGACCCCGGATCTTGGGGGGACGGGGTTTCAGGGTGAGGTGGGTGGGGGCCTGACGATGTGTTTGTGATGGGGCTGCCCGCTGTGATCACACGGTTGCCGTGATATCAGGCTGGGCCTGTGTGTCCCGCTCAGGGCAGTGCGGTGTCGGAATCTTCATTTGTCCTTTTACTGAAACCCCGGGGGTCTGCTCGGAAGATTGAATCAGTTCGTCATGCTTCGTCCTCCAATGGGTTCTGCCCGCTCCATTGATCCCAGCTCAGCAGGGTTCAGAACAGCCCGGCGCAGCAAAGGGCGAGCAGCAGCTGGTAACTGCTTTCATTCATCATACTGCCCACTGAACATTCATAACTTCGTATATACAGTATGTTATATATAAATAAAAAACTTCATATTGAGAAACAGCGATTGCCATGTGAGTGGAGAGTAGGAACAGCCTCCCACCTTAAATTGTCTGTCAGGCCACAGGGACAGAGAAGAGTAATTCTCTCCTCATTGCCGTTCTCAACGAAGTGTTTATAACGAGGACGTGGTAGAATCCGAAATGAAGTATAGTATCTTCCAAAACGAAATATTTTGTTTGAAGGGGGAGACATTTGTTGCCCAACAGCATCACTTGTAGCTGAAGTTACAGGTCCTTTAGTAAGTTTGCGTTGTCACAGATCTTTAATTGAGCCTGATTCTTATGAACGAGTATTTTTTTTCGAAGAGCAAGTTGAGAAGGGAAGCCTTGACTTTAAAACGGGTGACCATTTTCACTTGTTTCCCATGTCTTTGTGAAAGTCTCTTGTTGTAGTGACTATAGTCTCTAGACTTCAGCTATGTCTCGGCAGTATTGTATTTGCAATAATTTACTTATGCAAAAAATAGACATTGCTCGATTAACAATTGCCTCAACATACTTTTAAAACGATTAACGTTTCTTTGGGGGTAGCATTTATTTGCACTAGTAGTACTTTGTGATAAAAGGAGCAGTAGCAGGAACAGGGGTGGCGGTGGCTCAGTGGTTAGCACTGTAGCTTCACAGCAGCAGGGCCCTAGGTTCGGGTGACTGTGTGGAGATTGCTCTGGTTTCCTCCTGCAGGCCAGGTGAATTGGCCATAGTGTTAGGTGCATTGGTTAGAGTGAAATGGGTTTGGGCTGAAGGGCCTGTTTCCATACTGTAGGGAATCTAATCTAATTATTCACTTCTAAGAAGTCTTCATCAATCAGGTATAATATTTTACATGTCATATATTTGGGAATTTCTCTAAATTTGAAAACATGAGTTATTTGCTAGAATACAATTTTAGAATGACTATTTGCAGCTAATCGGGTGACCATACTCGCTGTGCAAGACTGTCCCTGTAAATAGGTGATCGAATTTTTAGAGCACAGGGCCCGATGAACGATTCCCTTGCTTTTCCTCAAGCAGCCCCGTGGAATTGAGGACGACTTGCTTCCACTTTGTTTGAATAGATTTTGAGATGGCTGAGAAGTCCATTTACAATTTGATACACAGACTCTGCCATGTACAGAGCAGGTAATGCTTGGAGGGTCAGGTAGATAAGTTGACGAAAGGTTGTGTGCTTAAGCCATCAAATTGATTTTCACCTGCGTTCCCAGCAAAGTCTCTTGATGTTTTTAGTGTCTTCCTAAATAGACCTTTAATGTGATTATAGGCTTAGGAGCAGAAGTAAACCATTCAGCTCAACAAGGCTGCTCTGTCTTTTTCAATGAGATCTTGACTGATCTGATAATCCTCAACTCTGCCTCCCTGTCTTTTTCCCCACATGCTGATTAAAAATCTGTATATCTTTGCTTTAATATATTTAACGACCCAGCCTTGACAGCCCTCTGAGCTAGAGATTTCCACAGTTTGCCCATTCTCATGAGGAAAAAGCCTTTCTCATCTCTGTCTCAAAAGGGCTACTCCTCACTCTGAGATTATGCCCTCTGCTCCTATACTATCCATGAGACAGAACCAATATCTCTGCATCCACTCTGTCAAGCCCCCTAAGAATCTTTACATTTCAATGATGTTTCCTAAACCCCAAAGAGTACAAATCCAACTTAACCTCTTCTCACAAGACAGTCCCTTCATACCTGGAATTTACCTAGTGAATACAAAAAATGCTGGAAATCACAGTGGGTCAGGCAGTATCTGTGGAGAGAGAACAAGCTAATGTTTCAAGTCTAGCTGACTCTTCATCAGCTTTAGGTTTTAGTACAGATTCCAGCATCTGCAGTAATTGATCCTATGTTAATCTCTTGAGTGCTTCTAATGTCACGATATCTTTTGTTGGATAAAAAGAACAGAACTGTTCACAGACATGGTCTGATCAGTGCCTTGTATAATTTTAGAAAGACCTCCCTATTTTTATACTTTATAGCCTTTTTAAACAAAGGGCAACATTCCAGTTGTCTTTCCAATATCTGCCGAATCTGGTTTTTGTTTTGTGATTCCACGATGTCTTGGATAGTGTCTGGCTCCCTATTTATGGGACAGAGCGTGAACACTTTACTGGAGGTGCACTGATGATGTTATCTAGTGTGGTGACAAAATGTTTGCAAACAAACTTACCAGTTCAGTGAGCAAGTCAACAACCTCGTGGATCGGGGTGGTTAAAAGACATTTAGCATGCTTGCCTTCGTTGCTCAGTCCTTACGAGTATAGGAGTTTGGAAGTTATGGTGAGATCTGTTCTGGAATATTGTGTTCAGTTTTGGCCATCCAATTGTAGGAAGGATATGATGAAGCTGGACAGGATTCAGAAGAGATTTACCAAGATGTTGCCAGATATGGAAGGTTTGAGTTATAAAGATAAACTGGGACTTTTTTTTCACTTGAGCGTAGGAGGTTGAGAGGTGACCTGATAGAGGTTCAGGTCACCTCTCAACCTGATAAAATCATAAGGGGTATAGACCGGGTCAATGGTAGTTTCCCAAGAATGGGGGATTTCAAAATTAGGGGACACATTTTAAAGGTGAGAGGAGGGTGATTTAAACACAGAGTGGTTCATGTGTGGAACGAACTTCCTGAGGAAATGGTGGCTATGGGCACAATGACAGTGTTTAAATTCATTTGGATAAGTACATGAATACGAGAGGTTTGGAGGGAAATAAGCCAGGTACAGGCAGATGGACTATGTTCGACTTTGACTGGTCAGACCAAAGGGTCCGTTTCTGTGCTATATGACTTGTGATTCTCAAATCTCTGAGTACTGTAGTTTCTGCAATTTTTTTTCTCCATTTAAGTATGTTCAGCTCTTACATTGTTCCTGCTAAAGTGCGTAATCTCTAATTTTCCCACATTATATTCTGTCTGCCAAGGTTTTGCCCATATGCTTAATCTGCCTATATCCCTCTGTAGACTACTTGTGTCATTATCACTACTTGTCTTCCCACTTATTTTCAGCAAATTATCTGCAAATTTAACTGTAGTCCATTTGCTTTCCTTGTCCATGTCATTAATATATAGTGAAAATTATGGCCCCAGCACTGATTCTTGTGGCACCACCCGAGTGACAGATTACCAACCTGAAAATTCCTCTTTATCCCAACTCTGTCTTCTGTTAGTTCACTCTTTTAGTTGGTCACAGACTAGAGAATCCCATGAGTTGGCAAGGTTTTTGACATCTTTGAGGACCCATTGAGAATGTCTCTAAAGTTTTCCTGATGCTATCACATTTTCCACACAACAGAGCTGGTTTTCATTGACTAGCACCTCAATGCTGGACATGGCACGGCAGCTTGGGAGTAGGTGCTGTTGTGAACTGCCTTTCTTGCCACCAATTTTGAAGGATCTTGAAAAGGCACTGCTGTGCTACTTCTCTAGTATTTTGAGCTGCGTGCTTTAAGGTTTTCAAGTCTCTGAAGCATATGGGTATACAGGGATCATTGCTGCCCTGTAAACTGTGACTTTATTCTTGCATTTAAGATTCTGGTCCTCTGTCTTACTTTGTCCGAAGGCTGTGTAACGTTTTAAAAATTTGTTCGAGGGATGTGGATGGTGTTGGTTAGGCCAGCATTTATTAGCCTTGAGAAGGTTATGGTGGATTGGTAAAGTTCTTGGGATGTAGGAATGCACACAGAGCAGATAAGAATGGAGTTCCAGGATTTTGCTTAAATTGTTTTTAAATGAGATGACTAACACTGTGGACAGCACTCCCAGATGTAGTCTCATCAACACATATGTAATTGAAGTAAATTGCCCCAATTTTGTATTTAATTCTCGTTGAAATAAACTATAGCATTCTTTTAATTTTCCTTTTCACTTGCTGCAGCTGCAGTTAATCCTTTTGCACTCTGACACCCAGATCTCTCCACAGTGTCCTACTTTGACTTGCTTGAAGGAATCTGGTGTATAAAGTGGGTGTTCCTTCAAAATTGCACTTTAAATTATACCTTCTTAAAGATTGGTTAGGCCACTTTTGGAATATTGTGTGCAATTCTGGTCTCCTTCCTATCGGAAACGTTGTGAAACTTGAAAGGGTTCAGAAAAGATTTACAAGGATGTTGCCAGGGTTGGAGGATTTGAGCTACAGGGAGAGGTTGAATGGGCTGGGGCTGTTTTTCTCTGAAGCATCAGAGGCTGAGGGGTGATCTTGTAGAGATTTTTAAAATCATGAGGGGCAGAGATAGTATAAATAGACAAAGTATTTTCCTTGGGGTGTGGGAGTCCAGAACTAGAGGGCATAGGTTCAGGGTGAGAGGGGAAAGATATAAAAGAGACCTAAGGGGCAACCTTTTCACGCAGAGGGTGGTACGTGTATGGAATGAGCTGCCAGAGGAAGTGGTGGAGGCTGGTACAATTACAACATTTAAAAGGCATCTGGATGGGTATATGAGTAGGAAGGATATGAGCCGGGTGCTGGCAAATGGGACTAGATTAGGTTGGGATATCTGGTCAGCATGGACGAGTTGAACCAAAGTTTCCGTGCTGTGCATCTCTGACCCTATTAGCAGCTTTATAGCCGTTCATTCCAGTTTATAAGATTATGCCTTTCTAATTAATTCTTGCAATTTAGACCGCCCCTCATTAGGCCAGTATACAAGTCAACGACATTGCTACAGGTTTGGAGTCACATGTATCCAGATCGGATAGAGAAGACAGATTTCCTTCCATAGAGGATATTAGTGGACAATCGAAAATGGTTTCATGATCATCATTAGACTTTTAATTCTGGATATCACTGATTTCAAATTCAACTATCTACCATATTCGAATCCAGGTCTCCAGAATATTGAGTTTCTAGGTTTAGTGCAATAGGAACTCCGGTTGAGGGTCTGGAGAAGTTAGAGCAGGTTTTTAAACCTCTTAACATTTCCTGGATAATAATTAAGTTTAATTGAGTCTGAACCACTGTCAGAAGTTCCAGATGCAGGGAAATTGGACATCAGAATTCTCATTTCTAGGGCAGTTGCATAGAAGTCGGCTTTGTCAGGAATTTTGCATGGTGTCGATGCAGCTTATAGCCTGTGCTGCTTCAACAACTCGCTGGTCATCTGTGAAAATAATGGTCCAAACAGAATATGTCTTCAAAGTTTGGGTGAAGATTTGTAGCTCGGGTGCTCGTTGTTGTGGTTCTGTTCGCCGAGCTGGAAAGTTTTGTTGCAAACGTTTCGTCCCCTGTCTAGGTGACATCCTCAGTGCTTGGGAGCCTCCTGTGAAGCGCTTCTGTGGTGTTTCCTTCGGCATTTATAGTGGCCTGTCCCTGCCGCTTCCGGTTGTCAGTTTCAGCTGTTCGCTGTAGTGGCCGGTATATTGGGTCCAGGTCGATGTGTTTGTTGATGGAGTTTGTGGATGAGTGCCATGCTTCTAGGAATTCCCTGGCTGTTCTTTGTTTGGCTTGCCCTATAATGGTAGTGTTGTCCCAGTCGAATTCATGTTGCTTGTCGTCTGCGTGTGTGGCTGCTAAGGATAGCTGGTCGTGGCCTTTCGTGGCTAGTTGATGTTCATGGATGCGGATCGTTAGCTGTCTTCCTGTTTGTCCTATATAGTGTTTTGTGCAGTCCTTGCATGGGATTTTGTACACTACATTAGTTTTGCTCATACTGGGTATCGGGTCCTTCGTTCTGGACTGCACAAAACACTATATAGGACAAACAGGAAGACAGCTAATGATCCGCATCCATGAACATCAATAGCCACGAAACGCCACGACCAGCTATCCTTAGCAGCCACACACGCAGACGACAAGCAACATGAATTCGACTGGGACAACACTACCATTATAGGGCAAGCCAAACAAAGAACAGCCAGGGAATTCCTAGAAGCATGGCACTCATCCACAAACTCCATCAACAAACACATCGACCTGGACCCAATATACCGGCCACTACAGCGAACAGCCGAAACCGACAACTGGAAGCGGCAGGGACAGGCCACTATAAATGCCGGAGGAAACACCACAGAAGCGCTTCACAGGAGGCTCCCAAGCACTGAGGATGTCACCTAGACAGGGGACGAAACGTTTGCAACAAAACTTTCCAGCTCGGCGAACAGAACCACAACAGAATATGTCTTTCTATGTGTGTACAGAAACAAAAAGTAGCCAAGAATCTTGATGTGCACCTGTATTCAGCAGGCTCTGCATGTGGAACTCTTACTCTGTTGTGTAAATTAGGAGTTTAGTTTGTTTTTGACCAATGGTTTCCACTTTTTAAAAGGTTAGCCTTGTCCCTCTTAAGTTAAATTTTGAATGTATTTTCCTAATGTGTCTGGTTATTTCTTTTTGTGTTCCCTGCAAACTTTGAGAATTGTAATTAAGTTGGTTGTACAAAGGATCACTGGAGTCTTTTGCTGTTGCAATAACTGACTGAACATGTTTCACAGTTTTATGGTTCATTTTGTGAATAGATTTTGACAGTTGCTCTGGAAATGAGAGTATAGCAATTAAACTATTATTCAAATCCAACAAGCTGCAATTGTCCAGTTTGTACTCCCATTTAGAACTGTTGTATTAATGCTACATGGTGATATTGCAATTATGTAAATGTATTAAGAAGATGGAATCTCATTTCATTTTGCTTATCTGGATGTAGTAGACGCCAAATTACCAAAATTCATTAACAAGGCCAATACAAAGCTGCACCCATTTTGCACTAATACAAACTCAGACCTGAGATGCAAGTTAGAACCACCTCTTCCCAGCACATATACCACTGCAGTGACCAACTTTTGGAATAGTCAAATCTCTGACTGGCAAATCCCCTGCTCGATTGATTCCCCTCTTCCCTTCCTGAACTGACTCAACTGTGCTCCCCAACCAACCTGGCCTGACTGTGTTCCTGACCCCCAAACTGGCCGGGCTGAACTGTCCCACTGGTTTCTCTGACTGAGCAATTTCCTGGATCTAAAACTCTCCTTTTCCACATGCAATGTCCAATTCCTCTAAACCTTCACCTCCACCTAATAGCCTGAGACCTCTTTATTTCATCCTTCAAAAGAGGTGTAAGCAGTCCCCATCTGCCACCATCCTTTAGCTGAGTGAACATTTTTTTTGAACATTGAACAACAACTTTGTTTTCCACTTTGTTTGTTCCAAGTACTGCTGTTTCCGTGTCAGCTTACGTACACGAGAAATTATAGCAGGTATTATGTGATGGTGTTTGGGATAAGGAATTCTTGAGCTCTTGAAGCCAATGTGCTGAGGTTTAATTGTAGTGCAATTTACTCTCCAGATTTTTCATTCTACAGAATAGGTTCTGGTTAGTTTGGCTTATCCAGCCACTCGATAGATCAATTGAGGTACTATAGGAACTTTGGATCATTTATTGGAATAATGCTTTGACAGAATTTTAATAGAAAACATTTGTCACCCAACGAGCAAAATATTTATAAGGAAACATATTGCAAGATTGCCTTTTAATGTTAACATGTTAGTTGGTGTTTGGCTGTTATTTAAATTTTTCGGGTAGGTAATCAGCACAGCATTTTACTCCATATACTGTGTAGTGTTCAAGGTCATCATTTAACCCACAATTTGTTTAGTATGTTGTTCTATTTATTGATTTTCAGTCGATTACCCTTTTGGTTCTAAAGAAAAGTGTGCCCTAAACTGGCTGTATAAAGCATGGTACAGCATGTGCTGCTAATAAAATGGACATGTGGGGTATTAATGGGATTCTAGAATGAATATAAAATCTGGAGTGTAAATTGTCATTGAACTGCCCTGGCTAGATTCATGAGTGTTTTATGTTTCATGGCTTGTAGAACAAAGTTCTTCAGCTCCTGATGTTGGTAATAAATATGACACTTGCATGTGGATTGAACTGTGACAAAATCTTAATGTTAAAATGTTCCAAATTTTGCTATGAAAAGAAAATGGTTTGGGGGTTTGTCTTGAAGAAGAATTGCAACTTTTAATGTATTTAAAAAGTTGTCGCAGTGTGGACTTTGTGCAAAATGATGAGTAGATGCCCAAGTTCCTGGATCATGCAATTCAACGCTAAACAACCCAAGCCTGAAGTTTTACAATTTGATTTGTGAAATTAAAATAAGGTGCATCTGCATGATCACAAAAGTATATTGCATGCTGTATTATTGACTCAATAGGCTTGTAATTTGTCTGAGTAATACTATGTGAGGCGCAGCTGTATTACTGTATAAAAAAATGAACACATTCACGCGCTGTATATCATTTATGTGTGAATCACATGACCATTTTGTGTTTTTTAAACACGAAACAATTTGAAATGTACACAAAAATCAGAACTGTGACTAACGGGCTTTACTTAACTCAAATACAGATTTATAGCTTTAATTCCGCCGCTAAAGTGTAGTCATTAGTTTAAAATTAACTTTTTTTCATTTTATATAGGGACTGGATAATTTGAATTATTTTCTTCCTGACTTTGTGTTTGTTGGTTTCAAGTACCTTTTTTCAAAAGTTCTGCATTTGGGAAAAAAATGTGCTACCAATTATTGAAATGTTATACTGGCCAAACTTGGCATTGTTAAACTGTTAACAACCAGATACAGTTAGTATGTGTGCATTTTGGAGTAATGATGAGCAAAGCTGCCATCACTACTTTGAAATTGATTGTAATTTGTGGAACTATCACGTACACAGTTAAATAGTGAAAGACAAGAAGTTTCTGTCAGTAAATCTAAATTTCTCTCTTGGTTGTGATGTTTAAATCCCTCCACATTGCAATCAATTTGAAATCATTAATTTGATTAGAGTTCCATCCTTCATATTGTTATTAAATACCCCTGTCAAGTTTTTCTGTCAATTTGATGAAAAGTTCTAATTTTTAATTTTGATGATTTTTTTGATATTTCAGCTTTGAAAATGTTCTAACCTGTTTTTACTTTCTGTAAAACTTCTTTAAAAGAAGGTTTTTTTTTGGTTTCTGAGAATGCTTCAATGTCAGCTCTACTTCCTGACATCATTGTTGCCAGATGCTTGGCTATCCACTTGTTTTGACATCAGATTCAAATTAACATGGAGAACGGTATAATTTGCATGACAGGGCAGTATGTGCAGTACTGCTCCTCAGATGCTGCCTGAACTGCTGTGCTCTTCCAGCACCACTAACCAAGTATGTGCAGTAGTTGTACCCCACCTCTGAACCAGGAGGCCTGGGTTCAAGTCCCACCTGCTCCAGGGGTGTGTAATACCATCTCTGAACTGGTTGATTAGAAAATATCTATAATTTATATCCTACTAGATTTCTGTAGGCATCTTTGATGTTAGTGGCGTCACTGCTCAATGCAATAGTCTCATATCAAAACTTGTTTCTTTTTGCTCAGCATATTAAATGATATAACTTCCTGATGCAAGTGTTGTTAAACTCACTTGAGTAGTTGCAAGAATGGTCTTTGCAAGAAATGTCAATATTCTGTGATCCTATTTTGTGGTTAATTGAGGAGTTGTACTGTGATGTAAGATTCGTGTGTGTGTGAAAGTAAAGTGTGAAAATGTCCCAGTAGTGCATCAGCAACAATAAAACAGTTGTCTTCTAGAATTTGGATGTACTTGGCATGAGTCAATGTTTGATACAACCAGCAAAAGGAAACTTTGTGCCAGTTGTCATGCACGTCTATCTTCATTCTGAATGGCATATCATTGAACTGAGAGATTGTACAAGTCGTTCTGCTATAACACGCATTTTGTTAACGTGAATTTGCTGTAAGGCAATCGACGAATTGGGGACACCGTTTCTAAAGTGTGAACCTTTTTTAATCATGTGTTGGCTGTAATACGATTACATCACTAACACTTTAAGCACTATTTCTAAAGCGTGATTTTTCTATAATACACTGTTGCACAAGAACATAACCATTGTGTTATGGAAGAACGACCTGTAACTGAAATTATTAGGCAACTGTCTTAGGATAGTCATGATTTGGAGATGCCGGTGTTGGACTGGGGTGTACAAAGTTTAAAATCACACAACACCAGGTTATAGTCCAACAGGTTTAATTGGAAGCGCACTAGCTTTCGGAGCGATGCTCCTTCATCAGGTGGTAGTGGAGGGCTCAATCCTAACACAGAATTTATAGCAAAAATTTACAGTGTGATGTAACTGAAATTATACGTTGAAAAATTGATTGTCTGTTAAGCCTTTCATCTGTTAGAATACAGTGATAGTTTCATTTCTTTCATGTGTAAATCACAAAACCTTTTTTTTAAAAAGTTGCATTCTCGGGTTAGCTGTTAACAATGGTGATAGCTAGACAATATGTTAGGATAGGGCTTAGGATAGAGATGAGTGAGCAGCCTCAAGTTCTCCATTACAGGTGAACTTAATTTCTTTGATATTTTCTGCCCAAGAACTAAAATTTGATTCTTAGTTGTGCAGTACTGTGTACATCTACTCGTAACCAGTTGTTGCTTAATCCTTTTGATGGGAATTAACTATTGTGTGTGGGAAGATGAAGCAATGTCACTTTCTGTTACTTTAATCAAGTCTGCTAAGAAATGATTGATAATATGGTGTTGTAACACAGATAACGTCATTGCATATTCCACTATTTATGGACCTCAAGAATTTTTACAAGACATATCCTTTATCTTTCAAGTCATGCTAAGTTGTATTTATTAATGTAAGATGTGAAATTTGAAAAATGTTCCCAACTGTTGAATCAGTACTTCATGTTGAGCACCAGTTAGAAGGAAAACAAAGAGTAGGGGTAGCACAGAATGTACTCTTCATGGAAGACCTCATTGTCTACGACAGCTTGGTTCAGTAACCTGACAACTGAGTTCAGCTGGGCGTGTCCAGAAGGACATTCCTGTCAGCAGGGCCTGCGTCTAATAGTAAGAAAAGACAGAAACACTTACTTGGCTTTGCACTCATTAATTGACCTGTCACAGAGGCATGTGTCCATGATCACCACATGGTGATAGAACCTATGGTGATAGAACCTCATTTCATCCTGAGGGACACCTTGCATCGTATGGGTACCACCATCTACCTCAATGGGATAAATTCAGAACACATCCAGCAAAATAAGGCATCCATGAGGCATTTGGGCTGTTGGTAAGAATAGGAACAGAATTGCTTTTGATTACAATTTGTAAACCTTGTGATTTGACTTATCTTCACTCTACCAAGCAAGAGGATCAAAGCTGGTTCACAGAGGAGTGCAGAAGAGTATAACATCAACCTGTTGAAATTGATAGAATGGGAGTGCATGTATGCTAAAAAGCAGAAGTACCACGCAATTGATAATGTAAGGAAGTTTATTTCTATCCCACCCCCTGTTTTAAAAAATTCTCAAGGTCAAGGACCAGGCTCGCAGGAAAGTAGTCTGACACAGAACAAACAGCCAAGAGGCGAGTCTGCTAGAATATAGTTTTATTCCCCGCAGTGTCCCCACAACCAGTCTCGTACTTACAACGGGTCTGGCTTATACTCACTCTACATGTTACCAAAACTGGGAGCCGTCAGTTCTCGTAGAGCGGTTGCCAACAACCCACGCTCGGCGGTTAAACGTAACCCCGGAGCAGACTCTACCGAACTGGAGACTTCTCCAGCTGATATACCCTTTTCCAGATATAAACATTCATGTGAACAGCAGAGCAAGGCTAAAAAACACATTCCATTCTGGTTACATACAGATAAGAAGATTCACACGGGAAGGTGTATAACAAGATTCACACGGGACCAAGCGACACCTTCCATTTTCGGTTAGATTCACACATGTATTGGGACACAATTTTAACCCTTTCACCACATTCCACTGCTTGGCCCAATACATGTGTTGCATAATGATTCACACATGTATTGGGACATAATTTTACACCACATTCCACTGCTTGACCCAATACATGTGTTACATAATGCCCATATGTATTCTTTCTAACAAGCGCCTATGTACACGCCAAATATACAAGCAAGTCAGGACATTACAGCATGTTAAAATCACCAGGACCGCTACCAGGATCGACAAGGGTGGGAACAGGAATGTCCCCGCAGTGGAGGACATACCACTCAATATGTCCCACCAATGATGAGCTGACTCCACGTCCACTACACGGGCAGCATGTACTACCTCCTGTCCATGTATAAAGGTAGACACCGTAACCTTGGTGACATTGGTTTGATGCTTTCGTAATATCTGCTTAAGCTCCTCGGATCGGTCCAATGCCCGCTTAAACCGATCCAGGGAAATGTTCCAGGGATTCCTCAGCACTTTCCACTGCACCTTGGTAAAGTGGCGAGCACTGCTATAAGTGGTCAACAAATAGGTGTGATTCTGCCAGTGCCACTGATAGACATTTGAGAGGCATCCCGAGAACGGTGCTGAGGGAAGCATAGGATGTGGATTATTGGTAGCCACACAGAGCGTGTGTGGCCCAATCTGCCACATCATGTCCCTTGGAGTCTCAACAGTCCATTCGCACAGGGCCGTTCCCTTAGTCAAGCAAGGGTCCCGATACCTGTCCATCAGTAGGCAAGTTTTCCCCTGATCAGTCTGTTCACAAGCGGACAGATCATAGGTAATATTGGTATCTGGGCTAAACCACTGTCCCCTTGTCTTCAGAAAATAATATCCAGAAGATGTAATCACTGGTAATACATAATATCGACAGACCGTAACAGTGTGGGTTACATTCATGGTAACAAAGTATCCGTTACACATAGTTGCATTACACCATGTTCGCTCTGGATGGGTTATCATCCACAATTTCTCAGATACATTCCATAGTCCCCTCCACGCCTGTACATTGGGGGATGTTACCACACGCAAAAAGCGTTCTTTCTGTATTTGAGCATGCAACATTTGAATATGACAGGCAGTCCAATTTAACTGAGCCGTAATGTTCTCAAACAGTTCCTGAGTGGCGCCCCAGACATCCAGTTCCCATTGCAGAGATCGTATCATTATTTCAGCTGTCTCTCCTTGAGTCATCATTACGGATGGCATCCACCTTCCAATAGTATGTAGTCCTTGTGAGGTGGCCTGTCCCGTGTTAGATAATTTAGTACGGGTTACCTCAGAGTCAATGGCATTCGAGATACCCATAACAGTTCCTGCGCCTCCCAGCAGGGTGTCATACCACGCTCGTCGCCGCCTCTTGGTATGACACTCGGGTATGAGGGGCAACTGTACCCGCCAATGAACATCAGTGTGCAGTACCGCCCAGGCCATCTGTTGACAAGTTGACATAATAGGGGCCAACTGTGTTCGATGCGACCGCACGCCCCCCGTGGCACCCCTCTTCGGTGCTGGCCTGCCCCGCGTGGGGTTTAATAACGCCTCAGACGGGGCGTTCGTCGAGGGCAGTACCATTATTAACCACATGAATCGATGACGATTCCGAATATCGGTGGCATTGCGCAGCCACAGATCTTCCCCCCGAGCTGTGACGCTCCAATGAGTCCCCGTTGTCCCGCATGTCTGGGTGCGTCGGTCCCACAAACACGTCTTGACTTGGGCATTTACCACCAGGGTGCAATTAGGCGGTATGAACGATATGTCATATTTTTCCCCATCCCGGCGCATGTAGCACTGTGCACACGTGTACAATTGACAGTCGCTGGTGAGAGTCAGAACAACGCACTGCTGACCGGGTTCACATGTAAAGTCGTCCTGCGTCCGTCGCTGGCTACTGGCCTCCCACCGCACCTCATGGCGGGCGACCGGTACCAGCGTCCAGGCCGTGATACCGATGCCCTGGAGTGGCCATCCGATCGCGAACATCGCCAATAGGAGTCGCAATCCCCATGACCACCCCATGTTCAAGGCGGAGGGTCAGCCTGCGGGTGCATAGCAATTACAACATTATTTAGGTCTCACGTAAGTAGCACTGGTTCGCCGGGACGTTTGCCCAGGTCGGGTCTCCGGGGTACATAATGGTGACCAGACTGTCCTTCCCCTGTGCTATGATTTCGGCCGGCCTGGGGGGGCCGGTCGTCTGGCGCACCCATACCTTGGCCCCCTTAGTGTCAGTAGACCCAAATCCCCCCGTCCCACGCTCAGTAACCGTAACGGGAGCTCCCATCTCTTCCACCGTTGTAAGGTTACATGGCTTAATGACCAATTGCGCTATTCTGTCCCCCTTCTGTATCACGTAAGGTTCAGCGGTGATGTTGACCAGGATCACCCCCAACTCCCCTTGGTAGTCTGCGTCAATTACGCCTGCCATCACATCAATCCCCTTTAGTGACAGTCCCGACCGCGGGAGGATATGCCCATAGGTTCCAGGGGGACAAATCAACCCTAACCCGGTCTTAATCACCGTAGGTTTCTGTTGGATCAAAGTCTGGGCAGTTAGTGCTCGTAGGTCCAGTCCAGCCGAAGCCGGCGTGGCCCTTACGGGAATATCAGCTTCCTCAGCGAACTTCCACATTTTAATAGGCTGAGTCTTTGGGGTATCACATACTCGTATCATCCTATTCAAGGGTGTTACCCCATTTCCTAATGGGCGGTTATTAATTTGTTTCACCACCCGAATTAGTTGCTTCCTCCAACCCGTTAAGTCATTGCAACCTCCTGCTTTTCGTAGTGAGGACTTCAGAAGCCCATTCATTCGTTCTATAAGTCCCGCAGCTTGTGGGTGATAGGGTACATGATAAACCCATTCCACGTGGTTATCGTGACACCACTGCTTTACCGCCCTTCCTGTGAAATGGGAGCCATTGTCACTCTGGACCTGTATGGGCAATCCATAAAATTGTTCAATCAAATCTAAACATCGCAAGGTAGCCTGTTGATTGTTGTGACGACAGGGATGGGCTACCAAAACCCCAGACATAGTGTCCACAGCTGTACATATGTGGTTACATCCTTGTGAGGAGGGTAAGGGACCCACAAAGTCCATTTGCCAGCTCTGTCCCGGACCATCCCCCCGATGGATATGTCCCATCATGTGTTGGGGCACTCCCTGCCGCTGATGTTGACACTGCTCACACTGGTTTACTGCAGTCTTAACATCATCTACCATAAGATCTATTCCTCGGTCTCGAGCCCAGTGCAAGGTTCCTTGCACTCCCCAGTGCCCAGCCTTAAGGTGTGCCCATCTAGCTAGGTCCACTGAGGTGCCCCTTTGCACCATCATGGTTCGGACGATACCATCCACATATCGGTTATGTAGAGCTTCCACATCATTTCGAGAGGTATGGGCATCTACGTGGGTGATGTATATGACCAGGTATTGAGCTTTCTCCCATATATCCTCCCATAACTGTTTACCCCACACTTCCCTATTCTGGATCATCCACTGATTGGCCTGCCAAGTTGGCATCCATTGTGTCATGCCGTTAACCACTGACCACGAGTCAGAGAACAAACAAACTCCCATGACCCCTGCTTGCATGACTACCATATGCACTGCCTTTAATTCTGCCCACTGACTACTTTTTCCCTCCCCTAATTCTTCTAGGGTAGTGCCTTGTTTTGGGTTAAAGGCGGCAGCTTTCCATCTACGCTGTCCCGCTTTCCATTGGGCTGACCCATCTACGAACCAAGCCGTGGCTTGTTCATCCGGGGTCAGTTCATCATACCGTTTTCCCATCTTAACGGGTGATTCCTTGTATTCAATCACCTCAAACCGCTTTTCCCCTTCCTCAGGGGCCTCCGCCACTTGCTCATGTAGGACTGACACTCCTTTCTGTCCAGTCCGCACTCTCTCCGACACATACCATTTCCATTTAATGATGCTGCTCTCTTGGGCAGTTCCTATTCGGTGGGTAGTGGGGTCACTAAGTACCCACGGAAGAATAGGGATAGCTGTTCTCATGATCACTTCATGTCCAATGGTCAGGGCTTCGGTTTCCACCAAGCCCCAGTAGCATGCTAATAACTGTTTCTCAAAGGGGGTATACCGTTCCCCTGCCGGGGGTAATTTTCGGGACCAAAATCCCAGTGGCTTACGGGTCCTTTCCTGTTTTTGCCATAAGCTCCAATTGGCATAATCCCCCTGTGCTGAGACTTGCAGTTCTACAGGTCCTGACTGTATCTTTCCCAAGGATACAGCTTGCTGTATCGCTTGCTTGGCCATTTCAAATGCAGTTTGATGGACCTCCGTCCATTCGAACGCTGCCTTTTTCCTCGTAACTCGATACAAAGGTTTTAAAATTTGTCCTAAATGGGGAATATGCTGTCTCCAGAATCCGAATAACCCAATAAATTGCTGCACGTCCTTCTGGGTGTGAGGGACGGCAAAGACCTGAATCTTATTTTTAGCTTTCGCAGTGATTTCCCTTTCCCCCTTGTTCCACACGATTCCTAAGAATTTTACCGTTTGTGAGGGACCCTGGATTTTGGCTGGGTTGATCTCCCACCCATATCCTCGCATATGTTGAACCAGTTGGTCCAGCAATTCCTGAACCTGCTTCTGACTTGTCCCCTGTATCATCATATCGTCAATATAGTGCGAGATCATCACTTCGTCAGGCACTTTAAAGGCAGCCAAGTGTTCTGCAACTATCCGGTGGCAGATAGTAGGGCTATGCAGATATCCTTGGGGCAGTCGTGTGAACGTGAATTGTCTACCCTCCCAAGTGAATGCGAACTGTTCCTGCCTATCTTCGGGAATAGGAATTGTGAAGAAGGCATTAGCCAAATCAATTACTCCGTACCACACCCCTGGATGATGTTGGATTCGTCCTATAATAGTGACGGCATCCGGGACCGCTGCCGTCAAGGCCGGAGTGTGACGGTTTAGTTGCCGATAATCTACCGTCATCCGCCATGACCCATCGGCTTTATGTACGGGCCATAAGGGGTTATTCCACGCCGTGGTGCATGTCCTAAGCACTCCCGCTTCCAAATAATCCTTAATTGTGGCGGATATTTCTTTATGTCCGCCGGGAATCCTATACTGTCTAAGACTTATTACGCGATCGGCGATCGGGATGGGGAAGGGGTCCATCTTAACCTTTCCCACTAACACCGTCCTACAGCGCAAAGCCATTTTCGTGATTCCAAATTCAAACTTCCCCTGTTGGAGGTGAAGTGTTAAACCGGCCAGAATGTCCATTCCCAGGATCCATTCTCTAACCGGTGTAATGATAATTGAATAAGTTTTAATGGGCATTGTACCTATCTTTAGGGGCAATTGTACTGTTCTTCCTTCAATCAGATTACCTCCCAGCCCAACCAGCGTGACTGGGGTTCCTTTAAACTTATGGGGCGTCCCATAGATTAAGGTGGCCTCCGCCCCTGTGTCCACTAGAGCCATAACGGTTTGGACGGATTTGCGCCAATAGATAGTCAATGATACATGAGGTCGAATGTCGTCTGCTGACCATTGGCTCGTTCGTGGGCAAACCCTTGGGGCTTGGCCCGATTCCTATTGTTCCTCCCATTCATCTTCCCCAGACAGCACTGGGTAAAGACGTTTGCCTCGCCCTTCTTTGTTCTTGCCTTTCTTACTAGGTTTCCGGCCACGCCTATCCACTTTATAACACTCTCGGAGGGGAGGCCGTACCTCCTCCTCCTCCTCGTCCTCCGAGGATTCCCACCGCTGGGAAGTGGAAGTTCTACCCCTTCGAGGCTCATTAACAACCGGACCCCGTGTCTGACATTTTTGTGTTAGTAATTCCACTAGGTCTTCCATAGTGGGTCGGGACTCCGTCTCTACCCGGGACACCTTCAGTCCCTTTCGTCTGCATAAGTCTTTTAATTCCGGTGTAGGTAGGCCATCAATCTCCGATGCTGGGACCTGCGCCCGTATCAAAGCTTGCCACAAAGCACGCCGTGAGGGGCCTTGGTTACTTCCTTGATTAGGGTTTACTTTTCCCCCTGCTCGAGCCTCAGGGCGACGCCCCTCCGTGCCCCCCTGAGAAGCACGGGTTGTGGGTCCCCAATCCCCCAAACCACCCATCTCCCTCATCATACTACGGGCATCTCCTAGGGTTTCTCCCCGTCCACTCAACATTATGGTTAATAACAGTGGTTTATAATGGGGGGGGGCAGTCTTCACTAGGTGGTTCTAGTCTGTCTACTAACATTTGTGTTATCTACCTCGTCCAGCACTCCCAGCAACAGGGCATCCCGCACACACAAACGGGTTAGCCTCTGAACCCCTTCCTTAATCGTTGTCCAAGTTCCTTCCAAGGGGGGCCAATCGGACGGGAAGGGATACTGTTCGGCCACTGCCCTGGCATACATCCCAAATAGGGTCCCCATACTGCGATCTATTACCATATCCTTGGCTTGGTTGCGGTACCCCAGGTCTATGGCAGCATCCTTTGCTAATCCACCAAACTTGGGAGCATCCTGATAGTCTACCTGCACTTGTTGCCCCCCTTCCTCGAGGAGCCGAATTAGCCATAGCTCTAACGGCTCCCCAGGATTACGTCGGGTTTTCTGGGTGATAAACAGCACCTCATCGGTAGTGAAGTCTTCCGTTAATTCAGAGAATTCTGCGGGAGGCTGAGCCCGCGGTAATTCATGCATAATTGCCTCCCCTTGTTCATTCCGTATAGGGTTTCCTTTCTCATCTAACATTACCTCCCGTTGCACTGGGAGACGTCTCTGAACCTGCTTTCTCCTAACCACTGGTTTAGCTTGGAGTACGGGTGGGTCCTCTTCGTACTGATCATCTAAATCTCCCCAAATGTTCCCATCCCAATGATCGATATCCCACCGATCCCCGTTATTTAACTGGGCTACAAACGCCCGTACTTGTACCGGGTCCGGGGTTCGAGGGACCTTCCTTTTCTCTTTCCGTTTCTTAGCAGACAAATACATAATAGTTCGTCCTGCTAGTTCAGTTAATGCTGTCAATTCAGCTTTTAACTTCATAATTTCCTGCCTCAACATAGAGGCATCTCCCAAACTGAGTCCCTGCTCATGTTTCAGGAGGGCTAATTCTGCTTCAGCTTTTTGGCGCTTGTCTGACTGTTGTCTACAAGCCGCCGCACAGGCCCACATCCTCCGCTGTACCCCAGGCAATGGGTTCTTCGGCAGGACTGGGATCCTCTCAAGGGTGGACAGCAGCGACCCTGGGGTTCCTACGCCCTCGGCCTCCCAGTCCTCCGGTCGCCCCCCACCATTTCTCAAACAAACTGCCACGCCATGCCATGGCCCATGCCATCCCGGGACGGTCAGGACCTCCACAGTTTGTTCCTCTGGTTTCTTAGCCTTTTTCCAAAACATTGTTCTGTATCAAAATCTTTCCTCAATTGCGATTGATCCTGCCGGCTACGCCAAAATGTTTTAAAAAATTCTCAAGGTCAAGGACCAGGCTCGCAGGAAAGTAGTCTGACACAGAACAAACAGCCAAGAGGCGAGTCTGCTAGAATATAGTTTTATTCCCCGCAGTGTCCCCACAACCAGTCTCGTACTTACAACGGGTCTGGCTTATACTCACTCTACATGTTACCAAAACTGGGAGCCGTCAGTTCTCGTAGAGCGGTTGCCAACAACCCACGCTCGGCGGTTAAACGTAACCCCGGAGCAGACTCTACCGAACTGGAGACTTCTCCAGCTGATATACCCTTTTCCAGATATAAACATTCATGTGAACAGCAGAGCAAGGCTAAAAAACACATTCCATTCTGGTTACATACAGATAAGAAGATTCACACGGGAAGGTGTATAACAAGATTCACACGGGACCAAGCGACACCTTCCATTTTCGGTTAGATTCACACATGTATTGGGACACAATTTTAACCCTTTCACCACACCCCCTTACAATAGTTCTTGCACATCAGGAATTACAAGAACAAATTGCATACAGCACAGTTTGACTCAAACTCAGATTGATTGATTGTTTATTTTAAGGAACTCAAAATTCCTACCTCAGTAAAAATTGTCCTGTGACTTGTCCAGAATTTTTCTCACAATCCTTGAGCAAATTTGCCTGAAACTTAATGAACTACCACAGTTCAAACCCTTCCATGATTTGACTGCAACTTGAAAATAACCAGGGTACAAACTGCTTTGATTTGGCTGAAGCTTATTATGACTCATTGCCATTGTTGATTGTGGGCCTGGATCTAGAGATAGCCAGTCTCCATTCAATTGTTCAGCACGTCATTACAGAAGGCAGATTCAAGGTTAACTACAGTATTGTCTTAGTGAAGAGCAAGTATGTTATTTTTATAACCAAAACCTCATGTAAACAGGGCCACTGCAGTATGGCCCCTGGGAAGGCTCCTTCCTGGGCAGTGTGACAGCTGGATGAGTGACATGGAATGTGGTTGAGGAGACCTCCTGTGGAAACCCAGTTGGGAAAGGGAAGCTCTGCCTAGTCGGCTTCAACTCCATCACTCCAAATCCTTTTGCCTCCCCCCGCACTGCCTCCTTGTTTCCGGTCTCCTTGCCTTCTCTTTCCCAGCCTGCTGACATCAGTGACGCTTCCTGTGGTTTATGGCCAGCTGTCATCATTTGGCTGTTTCGACACTTGCAGGGTAACATTTTGGTGTAATGTTATATCTCAAATACATCTCCTATTGTTGTCTTGTTGAATTGTCCGATGTTTAACATGCCTTTTATCTTTGGTTTATTCCACGACATGGCCTAGACTGGACAGGACTGGATAGAAATAATGTTTCCTGAATAGAAAACAGTCCAAACCCTATGGGTCTATGTGGCTTCAGGATTTATGGATGCGTGAATGCTCTCTCTGTACTATTGTTTATGATAATGCCTGTTCCAGTCTTATTGATTTGTGTAAGGCAATAGCAGTTACCTTTCACCATTATCTGTGATAATGTTACTTGCTGTTTTAATATGCCAGAGTTCACCTGGCACACATTTTTTTGCTATCTTATAATTATCTCCTTTTATACCTGTATAGCTCATCTATATGTTGAGGCTTGGCTATTCGTGTTTTACAGTTTGGGATCATGTCTCTAGTTTGGGATTTTTAGATCTCATGATTTTCCAGGTTTGTCCTCCAGCAGAGGCCAACTCTGCAACCAGCAGATCAGGTCAAAATTTTTCAATGCTGCACATCAAGTCTTGAATGGTGGTGGACAGTCAGACAATTAACTGGAGTAGGTACACATTTCCTACACATTAAATGGTATGGAATCTAACTAGCCATTGCTGCTGATGCTTCAGCCCTATCTTTACATTCTTCAGATGGAATTGTAGAGTGGGTGATCCTGGTAATCCTGTTCTGGAGTTTCCCAGTATCACACATGCCAGCCTTCAGCCAGTTCAACTTACTTCATGTGTTATGAAGAAATAACCTGTGTGCTCTGCCACCATTGTAGCTGTTGTAGTTTTCACTAGGCTAGCATGCTGAAAATCAAGCATGATATTCCTAGAGCTGTCACAAAAGTTATATTTTATCAAAGTTTACCAGATTTACCAATTTCCAATATTCCTTTAAGACCCCAAGTTAACAGAAAGCAAAACCAGTTTTCTCAACATAACAAGAATTACTATTTAGATTCTACCTATAGGTAAACAATAATGAATGTTGATTGTATTACTCTGTGTACGAATCCCTACATAGACATACACACATGCAGAAACATTTTGGTGTTATGAGTGGAAGGCAAACCTGAGAAGACCGTTCAGTGATCCTTATCTCTTTATTCATTGAGATGATCCTTTTGGCTTCCCAGAACTTTTTGACCTCTGTTTCTCTTCTGCAAGTACTTTCACTTGCTTGCAAGAGGCACATAGCAACTGGTTCACAACTAGTATGTGTTTGTGACACAACTTGGGAAAAATCTAACTGTGTGGCAAGCTATCCTCCAATGTTGCACAATAACTGCAAGTTATATCAAGTAATGCAGCAGTTTCCAAACTCATAAGCTATGTGTGAGTGTATGAGAGAGAGCTGCGTGTGTAAGTTGTATGCTCACACATACACTCCCCCACACACACCCTCTCGTAGACTTTTATTCCTTTACACTCTCACACACACACACACCCACACACTCTCTCACAGACACTCATGCCCCCTCCTACAACACGCGTGCACACACACACACACATGTTTGTGGGGTGAACTTGTACTTGCAGAATTGCATTTTATTTTGCTCAAAAACTGCATGAATCCATGTAAAGTTCTGTAAATCCCTTTTTTAGATTTGAATCAGTCTGATCGTTGGGGCACAGACAACCTCACGCAGGGCACCTCACGCCTTCAATGCGTTATCTGGGCTAACATGGCACCTATTGTTAAAGTTCACTTGAGAATGGAACTTTAAGAAAGTTCTGGGATAAGAACTGAAACCAACATGCCCATTCCAAAAGAGAGACTTAACAAACAATCCAGGTCTTTTAAAATATATAATGTTAATTACATCATATTGTAAACGTTTGCTATAAATTTTGTGTCTTACGATCTTATACTCTACAACCACCTGATGAAGGGGCAGCGCTCCGAAAGCTAGTGCTTCCAAATAAATCTGTTGGGACTATGACCTGGTGTTGTGAGATTTTTAATATAATTGAGTTTTATATTCCATTTGAGGGGGAAAAGGTGTATATCCAAGATTATGTTATAAAATTTAAATAAGGGCAATTATGAGAGCATGAGAACAGAATTAACAAATTGACACAGTGACAGACATTTAAGGGGATGTTGCAGAATATACAGAATAGGTGGATTCCAATATATAAAAATGATTCCAAGGGATGACTATATTAACTAGAAATGTGGAAGATAGTACCAGACGTGAAGGAAAAGTATCTAATTGTGCAAAGACAGGGGGCAGGTCCGAAGATTGGATAAAATGTTTTTTTTAAAAAAGGAGCAAAGAGTGATTTTAAAAAAAACTAATAAGGAAAAGTTTGAAAATGAGAGAAATCTAGAAAGAAATAATAAAACCAGTGAGTTGCTATGAATACTTCACAGCGTTAACAAAATAAACATTGGCCCTATAGAAAGTCAGATTGGAGAATTAGTAATGGAAAATATGGAAATAGAAGATGAATTGAACAGGCATTTTGCATCTGTTTTTGCTGTAGAAGTAGTAATAATATCCCAGAAATAGAGGTAAAAACAGGAAGTGAAAGGAAGGGAGGAAGGAGTAACAAGACAAAAGGAGTATTCAATGATAGTAGGCTACTAGGACACTGGAGAACAGCAGGATCTTGGGATGCTTGTCCACAAATCCCTGAAGGTTGCAAGGCTGGTTATTGGGGCGGGGTGGGGGTTGGGTAGTTCAGGCATACAGGGCACTACATGTCTTAAACAGTTGAACCATAGATTGCAAGAGCAGGGAGATTATATTGGAGCTATAGATGAGTTTGGTCAAGTGTGCAGTTCTTGTCTCTACATCATAGGAAGGATGTGATTGCACTGGAGGGAGAATGGAGGAGATTTTGCAGGATGTCAGCTGGATTGAAGTACTTTAGCTATGAAGAGAGATTGGATAAACTCAAGTTGTTCTCTTGGAAGCAGAAAACATTAAGGGCAACTCAATAGAGGTGTATGAGATTATCAGGGCATGGACAGGTTGAAAAGAAAACAACTGCTTTCTATAGTTGTATAGTCAGTAACAAGGGGGCATAATTTTTTAGGAGAAAGGTAGATGGTTTAGAGAGGACTTGAGCAGTGTTTCTTTTTACCCAGAGCACTGGGGCAGTCTGAAATGCAGTACTTAGGAGAGTAGTTGAGGTGGGTAACCTCACAGCCTGTTTTTTAAAAAAAAGGTACTTCAAACAGCATTTGAATTGCTATAGCTTTCCAGGCTACTGACTACATGTTGGAAAGTGGGGGCTAGTGTAGATTTAATGTAAATTTGGTGGTACAGGTTAGATAGGCTGTAGGTCCTCTTTTATACTCTTTTATGATTGTATCAACTCGAAATCACAGTTACCAGAGAAGTGTACACAGTAAATTGTTGGAGCTGTGAGCTGATAGACATCATCCAATGTTCTTAAAAGAAGTAGCGAGTGATATAGTTGACAAATTTGTTTTAATTTTGCATACGTCCTTGATTTTCGGGATGATCTCATTCGGTTGGAAGACAGTGAATGTAACTCCTTTCCTTCAAAAAGGAAGGGAGACATAAAGCTGGAAACTACAGACCAGTAGCTTAAAGTTTGAAAAGAAAACGTGAAGTTATTATTAAAGATATTATAACAGGACACTTGGATAACTTTGGAGTAATCAGGTAGAGAGAACATTGTTTTGTGAAAGGAAAATCATCTTTGACAAATTAGTTACTGTACTGTGGGGGAAAAAGGGATCAAATAAACTTAGATTTCCAAAATGCATTTGATGAAGTGCCACATCTTTGTTCAGTGTAGAAAGTAAAAGCTCACAGATTAGTTTTGTTTCTGACTCAGTACACTGGAAATCAACGAGGTAAAAACAATGACTGCAGATGCTGGAAACCAGATTCTGGATTAGTGGTGCTGGAAGAGCACAGCAGTTCAGGCAGCATCCAAGGAGCTTCGAAATCGACGTTTCGAAGCTCCTTGGATGCTGCCTGAACTGCTGTGCTCTTCCAGCACCACTAATCCAGACACTGGAAATCAAGCCCCACGATTCTGGATTCATTATGAAAGATAAATATTTTAAAATGTGTGCCAAATTCTCCAATTTATCCATCTTTTAGACCTAGAATGATGGAAAGCATGGAACAGGTTTCTGTTCTTAACAAAAACTAAAATTTATTAAAAGTAAGTAGGGTCTACCTATAGGTAAACTATTATGAATGGCCATCTCAAATAGTGGAATTTGAATTCAATAAAATATCTAGAATTAAGAGTTTAATAACGGCTACAAGACTATTGTCGATTGTTGGAAAAATCCATCTGGTTTATGAATGTCCTTTTAGGGAAGAAAGTCTGCTATCCTCTCGTGGCCTGGCCTAAATATGGTTTGAAAGAGCAATATGGTTGACTCTCAGCTATCCGAGCAAACTGGCCCATCGTATCATCACTATGATGTCTTATCAAAGAAATCAACCTGGCATCAACCTAGGCACTAGAAATGGAAATGGCAAAAATAGCCCTGTCGACCCTGCAAAGTTGTCCTTGCTAATATTTTTGGCTACTGTCAAAATTGGGAAAGCTTTCTCAGACTAGTCAAGCAACCACTTAATGTAGTCATACTCATGGGATAATATTTTGCAGATAATATCCTAGACATCCCCATCCCTGGATGTGTCCTGTCCTACTGGCAGAACAGAACCAATAGAAGTAATGGTATTGAGGGTATTACCGTCAGGAGGGAGTTGCCCTTGGGGTGCTCAACATTGACTCTAGTCCCCATTAAGTCTCATGACATCAGGTTGAACATAAGCAAGGGAACCTCCTGCTGATTACCATATACTGCCCTCCATCAACTAATGAGTCAGTAATTCTCCATTGTTGACCATCATTTGGAGGAAGCACTAAGGGTGCAGAATGGGCAGCACAGTGGCTCAGTGGTTAGCACTGCTGCCTCACAGCGCCAGGGACCTGGGTTCAATTCCAGTCTCTGGTGACTGTCTGTCTGTGTGGAGTTTGCGCATTCTCCTCATACCTGCACCCTAGTTATGAAAATAAAGGGTGCATAATGTACTCTGGATGAGGGATTGTCCACTTGCAGGAGTGGCATGACTGATCAAGTGATTGAGTCATAAAGGCTGTAGTTGCTCGACTGGGTCTTTTGTAGGTGGTGAAAGAAATACATATTTGACCTCCCCTTCACCACATTGTCTGATGCAGTTGCATCTCTCTGTGACTGTATCAGTCGAGTGACCACCGCAAGTTCCTTGGAGTGGACAAAGTCCCACCTTCACATTAAGAATATCCTCGTTTGTATTGTGTGATATTACCTTATTGCTATTAGGGCATACTTCAAGTAGATCTAGCAAAATGTCTGGGTATCTAATGAGGTGATGTGGACCATCAGCAACAGTAGACTCATACTCCTAACTCAATGTGCACTTCATAACCAGCATATCCCCCACTGAACCTTTACCATCAAGCCAGGGGATCAGCCCAGGTTCATGGAAAGTGCAGGAGGGGTTGCCAGGAGCAGGAACAGTTTCCTATCCATAACTACTTTGTCTGTCTCACTGTTGAATTTGAAGTCCTCAATCAGATCTCCTGTTTGTTGCATTCACTTGAAGGAGTACAGGCCTAATCTGTCCTCATAACTGAAGTTCCTCATACCTGGAACCATTCTTGCAGACTGTTTCCCCTCATTCTCTCCAATGCAATCCAGTAATTCCTATAATGTGATGCCCTGAACAGTACTCTCTAGCTGAGGTTTAACCAGTCTTGCACTAGTTAAATATTATCTCCATACTCTTGTACTCATTTTAAATGCTCATAAATTTTGGTCTAGATTTTCAGTCTCTTGCTGCTTCTCTCCTGGATTCTTGTGAATCAACCTACCAGAGAATTCTGTGGATATTATTGGAAACCCTTACTATCTCAAAAGCCCATCTTCAAGAGAACATGAATCACATGGGCCTTGTATTCAGGCAACATGCCGACTAACTATTAATATAACACCAACTCCCTTTTATCTTGGAAGTAAATAGACAGTTTAAAGTATAACTGTTTACAATGAGACATTCTTCACTTTCCTGGGCATTTGAAGAGTAGCAGGCTAACCAGGAAAAAAAATGCTGCCGTTGTCTCCAAATATGAACACCTTGCATCTTATTTTCAGCAAGACATCTCTGACTTTCCTTTTCAACTTTAATGTAACCCAGATCTGTTATCATGCAGACAGCAGAACAGTTCTCATAATCTTTTTTTAACCATAAATTTAAACATGCAGTCACAAAAATGACGATCTTGTACACCTCATTTTATAATAACTAGTGTCCAAGGATCAAAAGGATGTAACTTTTCCAAATGGACTGCTTGAGGCCCTTGATGGTATGATTGAGCACAATTCTGACTTTTGGAATTTGATATGGGAGAACTTCTTTTAAGCAAATCTTTCTTGGATTCAAAAGTACAAGAGTGTACCTGCTTTTTGCTTTACACTAAATGGCTGAATTTATACTGAAAAAATCTAGTTTCTTGCTATCGTCTTGTACTAGCCTTCAAAATAACTTTAAGAAAATTGGTTTGAAAAACCCTTCATATGCATTAGCAACTAACACTGAGGATGGGTTAAGATGTTAAGGTGATGGCCTCTATTGTAAATTACAAGCAAATGTCTACAGTGTGGAGCATTTCAAATGTTGATCAATTCAGATGTTTAAGTTTTTCTACAATAATTGAACCTTTCTAGTACGATTCTTTGAAGAAGAACCTTAAGGATATTATTACATTGAGAGCTAGTTTGGTTTCCCAGATCTCATTGGTCATGGTTGAATGTTTGACCATAGATTCAGTAGGAGCAGAGAAATCTGGTTTACAATCTGGTGATTTAGTTTGCTATTTGATTTGCTGTCTTTCTTTCGTCCCTACCATAGTAGCCACTTTGTTTTTGTCTGAATCAATATTTATGTTCTGGTCTGTCTGCATATTGTAAAAATAACTTGAGACTATTCTGTTCAGAGGTTTTGTGGCTGTATAAATATATGCAATGTTTGCCCTCCTTTTGTGTATTCAATAACTTTGCATGTTAAAACCAACAAAGACAGACTATTGTACTGATGACTTTTTGGCTTCCATTTCTCCAGGATGCAAGAATGCTCCAGGTTACATGCATTAGTAATGTAATACAGGTGTACTGTCTCAAAGCTAGTGATATTGGACTGAGTTGGATGCTGTGAACAATTCAGGCCATTTTGGGTTAGTTGGGGTTAAGAGCCCCTCAGGTGCTGGAATAAAACTGTGTGGATAAATGGTAAAAATGATAATTGTGGTTACTTGCAATGTTTAGCCAAATTATCCAGGTATGTTGATTTTCATTAAGTAACGTGACACATTCTGAAAGGATGCCCAGCTTTTGGACAATGAGGTTTTTAGATTACTGATTTTTGAGAGCATTTACCTTAGGCTCTTTCAACAAAATTTACCTTTTGTGGATCTGATGAATTTTGTCATGTGTTTGCAAGTACATTTTCTAAGTTAGCCATATTTTTCTAATCCACTTGAGCAGAGATGTTTTACACACCTCCTCGAAGAGGTGGGACTTAAACTCAGGCCTTCTGGACCAGAGGTAGGGATACTACCATTGCACCACAAGATGGAAAACAATTGTTTAAAGAACAAGTCTTCTAAAAAAATTGCATTTTCATGGATTCAGTTAGTACCATACTTTTTGAATTCGCAGGAGCTGGTGTTGGACTGGGGTGGACCAAGTTTAAAAATTACAACACCAGGTTAGAGTCCAACAGGTTTATTTGGAAGCACTAAGTTTCGAAGCGCTGCTTCTTCATGGATTGGCAGTGCTTCGAAAGCTAGTGCTTCCAGATAAACTTGTTGGACTATAACCTGGTGTTGTGTGATTGTATACGTTTTTGAACATTTTGACCATTTTCCAATATGCACAAAATATGATTTTGCTTTCCATAAGCAAAACATGATTTAAAACAAACACAATGTAGTCAAAAATAAAGGTCAATGCTCATCTGCGGAGCAAAAAGGCCATTCGAGATTTGATTGATCCTTCCTTTTGTGTTGCTAAGATACAAGGAAGTTAAGGCACACTTCAAATAATGCGGAGTAATAGAAACAGCTAAAATTCTGATCTCGTGATTCAACTTGTCATGACTCATTGAGAAAGTGCACTGGAAATCAAGCCTATTATTCCTGCAGTCACCACAAATATGAAAATTTAATCAAGCCTCCAACTTTTCAAATTCTACCTCTGTCGAATTCAGATTTAAAGAATATGCACAATTGTGCAGCTTTGAAGAATAAAGAAAGAGACCAAGTGAACTTTACATCAGTAAAGGAGGTTGGATCAAAAGAGAAAACATTTTGAGGTAGTCCATGACTGGCTCTTGAGAGGATGTTTCAAGGCTAGATCAGCAAAAACTGAAGAATTGTAATTCCTGATGCATTTTAATAAAATTGGATGACCCAACATGTCATTAGTGTCTAGGGTTGACTATATTAGATTAGATTAATATTAGATTACATTACAGTGTGGAAACAGGCCCTTCGGCCCAACAAGTCCACACCGACCCGCCGAAGCTCAACCAACCCATACCCCTACCCCTACATTTACCCATTGCCTAACACTACGGGCAATTTAGCACGGCCAATTCACCTGACCTGCACATCTTTGGATTGTGGGAGGAAACCGGAGCAAACCCACGCAGACACCGGGAGAATGTACAAACTCCACACAGTCAGTCGCCTGAGGCGGGAATTGAACCCGGGTCTCAGGTGCTGTGAGGCAGCAGTGCTAACCACTGTGCCACCGTGCCGCCCACAAACTAGGGGGAGGATTGCTGACAAGTCTGAGATTTGTCTCAATATATACAAACATGCCATTAGCAGCAGGAGTAGGTGATTCAGC
Source organism: Chiloscyllium plagiosum (assembly GCF_037043375.1). Taxonomy (NCBI): domain Eukaryota; kingdom Metazoa; phylum Chordata; class Chondrichthyes; order Orectolobiformes; family Hemiscylliidae; genus Chiloscyllium; species Chiloscyllium plagiosum. Next base: position 70,006,412 of record NW_028270148.1, on the reverse strand, counting down.
ACTCTGAGCTTGCTCTGCTATTCTGTAAAATCATGGTTAATTTGATTGTAATTTCAAATCCATATTCCTGCTTACATCTGATAATCTTCCTCCGTCCCCTTAACAGGAGTTTATTAGCCTCTGCCTAAAAAATATTCAAGGACTTTGCTTCTATCACATTTTTAGGAAGAATGTTGCAAAGACTCCGATCGTCTGAGAGGAGATTTCATATAATCTCTGTTTTAAATGGGTGGCTCCTGATTTTGGAACCATTACCCTTAGTTCTAGATTCTCACAACAGAAAATATTCTCTCCCCATCTATCCTGACAAGCCCATTAAATCTTATCTTATATTGGTTGCAATTGTTGTTTGATGTGCCATATTTTAGGTGTTCAATTAGTGTTTAAGATATGCTAATTCTGAGTGTTAGGATATTATTGAGGCTGAGGGATGACCTTATAAACTCACGAGGGGCAAGGATAGGATAAATATACGAAGTCTTCTCCCTGGGGTGGGGGAGTCCAGAACTAGAGGGCATAGGTTTATGGTGAGAGGGGAAAGATACAAAAGAGACCTAAGGGGCAACTTTTTCACTGAGGGTGGTATGTGAATGGAATGAGCTGCCAGAGGAAGTGGTGGAGGCTGGTACAATTACAGCATTTAAAAGGCATCTGGATGAGAATATGGATAGCAAGGGTTTGGAGGTGTATGGGCTAGGTGCTGGCAGGTGGGTCGGCATGGACGAGTTGGACCGAAGGGTCTGTTTCCGTGCTGTACATCTCTATGACTCTGTGACTATATATTACTGTTCTAAGCTTTTATTGTTTGTTCACAGCTGGGGAAATCATGTGGCATTATGCTTTTAGTCCCCTGCAACATTACCTTTGGTCCACTTTAAAGTTGCTGGGTCCAAGCCAGGATGTAACTTAAATTTAGCAGTTTGTTTTAGGATCGTAACATGAGCAATTAGATTGTAAATCCAGCCAATCCTCAAATATTAAAAGAAGGCTTGTCATTTGTGTCAAGTAAATCAGGTCATAGTGCAAAACGACAGGCAAGTCTTAGAAATTTGCACCTCAAGTGTATCATTTAATCCCTGAACTGTCTGGCTGATTTGCACATTAATAATTATATGCACCATTCACAAAGAGTTCAAGGGATCCTGATTTTTTTTTTTCCTCTTTAGCCTGGATGAGCTGAGGTTGATTACAGCAAATTTTATGCTACCCAGGTTGCGATCAAATGCCTGGGCCATTTGTAACCTAACTGGCTCAGTTTCCTGCTGCATTAACCAGTTTGTAGTTTTACTGAATCAGTGGCTTCAGTTTTTGACGCAGTTGGCAATCTGGGTGTTCAAAGATGCGTGACAAATCACTTGCCAGTTACCAAAAGGAATCTTCCACAAATCAGCCTAATAAAAAGATTTCAGGAAAGATTTCAATATGTTTTGGCCAGATTTAAAAGATATTGAAATTCTGGATGACTATATGGTTGAAATTAATTAATGAAAAAGGTTACATTTTTAATTGGCGTCTAGTCCACCCCTTCATAAATACCTGGCTTAAATTCCAACCAAATCACACCGAAAGCTTGAATGAATCATAACTTAATAAATACAAGATGTTTGCAAGTTGTTTATTCTTTGCCATTGGCAAATTAGATTCTTCACCATGGTCCCTAATCCACATTTTCTGCAAGGAGAACTGGAATTTGTATAGAGCCTTTCACGAACTTGGAGTTCTAAACCAATTTAAAGCTGATGTAGTACTTTTGAAATGTCTTTTGTTCTATATAATATAGGACACGTGATAGTCAATTATGCATAGAAAGGTCCTACAGTTAGCAGTCTGCCTTTACCTATCTGCTAATTTTTGTAAAAGTAAAATATATTTGACAAACATGTTGTTTATAATGGCTACTGATTAAAAATTGTGTTGCTATGTTTTGACAATGGTAAATCCCATCTTCTGACTTCAGTATCATGCTTTTTTGTACTAGTAGTTTATTTTTATCACTTGGGCAAAGTAATGTTTTATTTAATGAAACAAACAGGATTGCTCTTCAAAAGAGAAGTTACAGACTCCGGGCTGAATTGCACCTGTACTCTTCTCTGATTTTATGGATTTTGATAAATTTAAGGTTGGAGACAGGTCATGCTAGTTTGCTTGCCTGATATATCCCTGAATAGATTAGGCAATGGTGGCGTTAAGAGTACCCTGCCAATTTGTAAAAGATTCAACATTAGTTTTGGTGTAATGGAAAGTGGAAGAATATAATCATGCCATGACAGGTTAATCACTTACAAAAGTGCTGTTACTGCAAACATGTTTCCGACAATGTATGAAAAGAGAAAAATTTGAGACTGGTACAGTTGGGAAAATGAGCTAGTCAAACAGTCAAGGCAGGCAGGAACACAGAAGAGAACAAGGTAGGACTGATAAATTAAACTGCATTTACTTCAATGCAGGAGGCTTAACAGGGAAGGCAGAAGAACTCAGGATATGGTTAGGAACATGGGACTGGGATATCATTGCAATTACAGAAACGTGGCTCAAGGATGGACAAGACTGACAACTTAATGTTCCAGGATACAAATGCTATAGAAAGGAGGGCAAGAAAGATGGGGGAGTGGCATTTTTGATAAGGAATAGTATTATGTCTGTTCTTATGGAGGATATTCTGGGAATACATCCAGGGAAGGTATTTGGGTAGAACTGAGAAATAAGAAAGGGATGATCACCTTGATTTGTATTGTATTGTTGACCCCCCCCCCCCCCCCCTCATAGTCAACAGGAAATTAAGAAATACATTTGTAAGGAGATCTGGTATCTATCAGAATACTGTGGTTATGGTAGGAGATTTTAACTTTCCAAACATAGACAGGGACTGCCATTGTGTTAAGGGTTTAGATGGAGAGGAGTTTAAGTGTGTACAAGAACATTTTCTGATTCAGTATGTGGATGTACCTACCAGAGAAGGTGCAAAACTTGACCTACTCTTGGGAAATAAGGCAGGACAGGTGAGTGAGGTGTCAGTGGGGGAGCACTTTGGGACCAGCGACCATAGTTCCATTAGTTTTAAAATAGTGATGGAAAAGGATTTACCAGACCTAAAAGTTGAAGATCTAAATTGGAGCAAGGATAAGTTTGATGATATGAGGCAAGAACTTTCAAAAGCTGATTGGGGGCAGATGTTTGCAGGTACAGAGACAGCTGGAAAGTGGGAAGCCTTCAAAAATGAGATGACAGTCCAAAAGTAGTACATTCCAGTTATAGTGAAAGGAAAGGCTTGTAGGTGTAGGGGAAACTGGATGATTAGAGAAATTGAGGGTTTGGTCAAGAAAAAGAAGGACGCATATTGTCAGGTACAGACAGCAGAGATTGAGTGAATCCTTAGAATATAAATGCAAGAGGAGTATACTTGAGAGGGAAATCAGGAGGGCAAAAAGGGGACACGAGAGCTTTGGCAAATAGGGTTAAGGAGAATCCAAAGGGACTCTATAACTACATTAAAGACAGAAGAGTAACTGGGGAGAGAATAGGGCCCATCAAAGGTTAGCAAGGAAGCCCATGTGTGGAACCGCAGGAGATGGAGGAAATACTAAACGAGTATTTTCTGTCAGTGTTTACTGTGGAGAAGGACATAGAAAATATAAAATGTGGGGAAATAGATTGTGACCTCTTGAAAAATGTCCATATTACAGAGGAGGAGGAGGTGCTATAATCTGCGTAAAAGTGGATAGATCCCCAAGACCTGATTAGGTGTCCCCCATAACACTCTGGGAAGCTAGGGAAGTGATTGCTGGACCCCATGCTGAGATATTTGTATCATCAATAGTCACAGGTGAGGTGCTGGAATACTGGTGGTTGGCTAATGTGGTGCCACTATTTAAGAACAGTGGTAAGGAAAAGGCAGGGAACATTAGTTTGGTGCACCAGCCATCAGTGGTGGGCAAGTTGTTGGAGGGAATCCTGACGGACAGGATTCACATGTATTTGGAAAGGCATGGACTGATTCGCGATAGTCAGCATGGCTTTGTGCATGGGAAATCATATCTTACTAACTTGATTGAGTGTTTTGAAGAAGTAAGGAACAGGATTGTGAGGGTGGAGCAGTGGACGTGGTCTATATGGACCTCAGTAGTGTTCAACAAGGTTCCTCGTGGTAGAATGGTTAGCAAGGTTAGATCTAGTGGCATACAGGGAGAACTAGCCATTTGGATACAGAACTGGCTCAAAGGTAGAAGACAGCGCGTGGTGGTGGAGGGTTGTTTTTCAGACTGGAGGCCTGTGACCAGTAGAGTATCACAAGATCAGTGCTGGGTTCACTGCTTTTTGTCATTTATATAGAATGATTTGGATGTGAACATAGGAGATATAGTTAGTAAGTTTGCAGATGGCAGTGGACAGCAAAGAAGGTTACCCCTGAGGAGAACGGGATCTTGATCAGATGGGCCCTTGGGCTGAGGAGTGGCAGCTGGAGTTTAATTTAGACAAATGCGAGGTGCTGCATTTTGGAAAAGCAAATCTTAGCAGGTCTTATGCACCTTTAACGGTAAGGTCCTAGGGAGTGTTGCTGAACAGAGAGACCTTGAAGTGCAGGTACGTAGTTTCCTGAAAGTAGAATCGCAGGTAGATAGGATAGTGAAAAAGACGTTTGGTATACTTTCCTTTATTGTTCAGAGAATTGAGTATAGAAATTGGGAGGTCATGTTGCGGCTGTACAAGACATTGGTTACGCCACTTTTGGAATATTATGTGCAGTTCTGGTCTCCCTCCTAGAGGAAGGATTGTGAAACTTGAAAGGGTTCAGAAAAGATTTACAAACTGGCAACCTAACTGCTGCCTTGGTGCAGGTAAATTGTCATGAATTTTAACTAGCTTCTATTTAATGTATCAAACATTATAATTTATAATATTCCTAAAATACTATAATCGGCTTTTCTAATAAAAACATTTCAAATCTATCTATTTCCTGCAAAGTCAGTGGCATGTCGAGGGTTGTTATTTGGACAGGAGGCCTGTGACCAGCGGTGTGCTGCAAGGATCCTGAAGAAGGGCTTATGCCCGAAACATCGATTCTCCTGTTCCCTGGATGCTGCTTGACCTGCTGCGCTGTTCCAGCAACACAATTTCAGCTGCTGCAAAGATCAGTTTTGTACACTGTTGTATGAACGATTTGAATGAGGATATAGGTGGTACAGGTTGTAGGTTTGCAAATGGCTCCAAAATTGGTGGTGTAGTGGACAGTGAAGAAGATCGACTAAGAGTACAACAAGATCTTGATTAGATGGGCTAATGGACCAAGAAGTGGAGTTTAATTTAGATAAATGTGAAATGTTGTATTTTGGTAAGGCAAATCAGGGCAGGACTTGCAGAGTTAATGGTAAGGCCATGCAGAGTGTTGTTGAACAGAGGCACATAGGGGTGCAGGTTCACAGTTCCTTGAAAGTAGGTCACAGGTGGACAGGGTGGTGAAGAAAGTGTTTGACACACTTGCCTTCATTGGTCAGGACTGAATATAGAGTTGGAACATCATGTTGCAGCTGTACAAAACATTTTTAGAATATTGCATACAATTCTGGTCGCCCTGCTATAGGAAGGATGTTGTTAAACTAGAAAGGGTATAAAAAGGGAGGTGACTAACACTGTGGACAGTACTCCCAGATGTAGTCTCATCAACACCATGTATAACTGAAGAGTAGTGGCCCTACTTTTGTATTTAATTCTCATTTAAAATAATGTTATAATTTATTTCACTTTCCTTTTCACTTGCTGCAGCTGCAGTTAATCCTTTTGCACTCTGACACCCACATCTCTCCACAGTGTCCTACTTTGACTTGCTTGAAGGAATCTGTTTGATGTATAAAGTGGGTGTTCCTTCAAAATTGCACTTTAAAGCAATCCTTAAAGATTGGTAAGGCCACTTTTGGAATATTGCGTGCAATTCTGGTTTCCTTCCTATTGGAAAGATGTTGTGAAGCTTGAAAGGGTTTGGAAAAGATGTACAAGGATGTTACCAGGGTTGGAGGATTTGAGCTATGGAGAGAGGCAGAATAGGCTGGGGCTGTTTTCCCTGGAACGTTGGAGGCTAAAGGGTGATCTTATAGAGGTGTATAAAATCATAAGGGGTATAGATCGGATAAATTGGCAAAGTCTTTTCCTTGGGGTGGGGAAGTCCAAAACTAGAGGGCATAGGTCTAAAGTGAGAGGGGAAAGATATAAAAGAGACCTAAGGGGCAACTTTTTCATGCAGAGAGTGGTGCATGTTTAGAATGAGCTGCCAGAGGAAGTGGTGGAGGCTGGTACAATTGCAACATTTTAAAAGGCATCTGGATGGGTATATGAATAGGAAAGGTTTGGAGGGAAATGGACCGGGTGCTGGCAAGTGGGACTAGATTGGGTTGGGATATCTGGTTGGCATGGATGAGTAGGACCAAAGGATCTGTTTCAGTGCTGTACATCTCTGACTCTGACGAAGTCCTGATGAAGGGCTTTTGCCCAAAACACCGATTCTCCTGCTCCTCAGATACTACCTGACCTGCTGTGCTTTTCCAGCATCGCACTCTCGACTTCAAAGATGTTTGCTAATCTCTTACATGTTTAAATGAACTTGATAAAGAGAGTGGAGCTGGACCAAAGGTTGGCAAGGTAAACAGTAGCTGAACAACGGTCCACCTTTTAAAGAGGAGGTGGTTAGGGCACAGTCAAGGTACCTTTCCTCAAAATTGAATTGAGAGCTGCCTGGATGAAAAAGGAGATAGGATGCAAGTTTAAAAAGAAGTGCTGGACTTATGACAAGTACAGTTGAGAACCAAGCTGCATGTAAACGATTCAGAATAGAGGTGAAATACCAAAAATGAGCCACAAAGAGACTATGAAAAAGACCAGCAGCTGATATGAAGCGAAATCCTTAAGTATTCTATACCAACATCAATAATAAATGGTGGTGAAAAGATGAATAGCGGTGATTAGGGAGGCAAAGAGGAAGCAAAGATGCTTGGGTAAGGTGTTAAATAGATACTTTGCATCTTTCTTTCTTTACTAGGCAGATACTGCCCAGGACAATTCAACGGTGGTGTGAGAAGACTGGAGAATCGAAAGTTTTATGTTCTTGTTCTAAAAAGCTAATAAAGATAGTCCCAGCAACTATAGACCAGTCAGTTTCACTTCAATGGTGAGCAATCTTCTCGAAACAATTATTCAGGATAAAATTAATAATCACATGGAAAAATGTGGAATACTTCAGAAGAGTCAACATTAACTTGGAGTTTTCCTTTTTGGAAGAGGTAGCAGGAAAATTGACGGAAAAACTGTTGATGTGGTGTACATGGACTTCCAAAAGACTTTGGATACAGTGCCACACAACAGAATTGTTAGAGAGTAGGAGCATGGAGTACTAAGGCAGGGACATTATGCTGAATTTGTTTAAGGAGAGAGTGAGGACTGCAGATGGTGGAGATCAGAGTCAAAAAGTGAGGTGCTGGAAAAGCACAGCAGGTCAGGCAACATCTGAGGAGCAGGAGAATCGACATTTCAGGCATAAGCCCTTCATCAGGAATGTATGGTGGGGGAAGGAAGCTGAAAGGTAAATAGGAGAGTGGGGGTGGGGGAAGGAAGCTGAAAGGTAAATAGGAGAGTGGGGGTGGGGGAAGGTTGCTGAGAACATGATAGGTAGATGGCAGTGGAGGGTGATAGTGATTGGTTGGAGTGGATAGGTGGGAAGGAAGCTGGGCAGGTAGGACAGTTCAAGAGGGCAGTGCTGGTAAAGGAAGAAACTGGTGAATTTGACGTTGAAGCCTTGTGGTTGGAGGGTCCCAAGGCAGTAAATGAGGCCTTCTTACTCCAGGCATCGAGTGGCTCGGATTTGGTGGTGGAGAAGGCCCAGGACTTCCATGTCCTTGATGGAGTGAGAGGGAGGATTGAAGTGGTCAGCCACAGGACGGTGGAGTTTGGTGCATGTGTCCCACAGATGTTCCCTGAAATGTTCCGTGAGTTAGTGTCCTGTCTCCCCAATGTAGAAGAGACCACATCAAGAGCAACAGACACAGTAGATGAGGTGTTTGGATGTGGAAGAAAATCTCTGGTGGATGTGGAAGGATTCTTTGGGACTTTGGACAAAGGTGAGGCGGGAGGTATGGGCGCAGATTTTGCATCTCTTGTGACGGCAAGGGAAGGAGCCGGGAGTGGAGGGTGGGTTGGTGGGGGGTGTGGACCTAACGAGGGAGTCTCAGAGAGAATGGTCTATATGGGATGGGAGAGAAATATATCTCTTGTGGTGGGGTCGGATTGTAGGTGCCCGAAACGTTGGAGGATAATGTGCGGTATCCGGAGGTTGGTGGGGTGGAAGGTGAGGGTCATGGGGGTTCTATCCTTGTTGCAGTTGGAGAGGTGGGGTTCAAGGGCAAAGGTGTGAGAAGTGGAGGAGATGCACTGGAGGGTATTGTTGGCCATGTAGGAGGGGAAATTGTGGTCCTTGAAATAAGAGGCCATCTGGAATGTTCTGGAGAGGAATTGCTCTTCCTGGGAGCAGATCAGGCAGAGGTGGAGGAATTGGTAGTAAAGGATAGTGTTTTTACAGGAGGTGTGGTGGGAAGAGGTGTAGTCCAGGTAGCTGTGGGTGTCTGTGGATTTGCAGTAGATGTCCATGTTGAGTTGGTTGCCAGAGATGGGAGACGGAGAGGTCCAGGAAGGGAGGTACCTGAGATAGTCCAACTTGTAGAAGACACTGTTTAGATTTCACCTGGAATATGGTGTACAGTTTGGGTGCCATGCTTTAGGAAGGATATTTGTACTTTGGAAAGCTAATATTTATTTGTATGTCATTGTTGCAAGACAGGGAAATGGTAGGGAAAATAACTGTTAGGGAAAGTACATGCCATACACATAATAACATGTTTGCTATGAGTGTTTGTCGTCTATCCTTGAAGACCAGGAAATGTGCCAAAAGTGTTAAAGCAAAGCTGCCATGCTAGTTCTTTCAGCATTGATATTAAACTCCAAGATCAGATTAACCAATTTTTTTTACAACAAATAAGTCATTTAAACCTATTCCTTGAGTTTTAAAATGAGGTGAATAATGAGTTTTCCATTATGTTTGGGTTGTGCTGTTACAAACCTGTGTGCTCAATTTCATTTAGTTTTTCTGCATTGTAGAATGGCCAGTAAAACATCAACTCTATTGAAAAGTTGTTAATCACTGTGCAATAAGCAGCAGCTATTTGCTTGGCATTTCTAGGAATACTGTTCTCTGTTTAGTTTTAAGCAGCTTATTAAAAATTTTGATAATTCAAAGTGAGCATGAAATTTACGCTAGTTACATTTTTTAATACACATTGAGAAATTCAATTTTCAGCACATGTTTGCACTATTAATATCAGTACATACTGGACAGTTCCTGTGATTATTTTACCTTCCCATTCATTCTTTTGGTGGCAAAATTGACAAACTGAAAGGAGAAGAATTCATGGGTATGGGAGCTGAAATTCATGACATGTCATGTCTATTGACATGAAAGTGTTTAGGGCATAAAATTTGTCCATCCACCTCACTTGCATGTTCTCGCATATGTCAGCAATCTGATGGTGAACTAAAAGGGGTCAATGATAAAATCATTCTTTTTAAGGAAGAAAACCGATTTATAAGTAACAGTCTTATACTGCAAGTTGACTCCATTACTACAGGGATTAGCATCTCAGTTATTCTTGGGAAGGAGATTCAAAACACAGCTTCTTATCCCATTGAAGAAAATACTCCCAGAACAAAATGTCCAGGGTTATGAAAGATTGTAAGGCAAAGAAACCTTGCATAACACAAGAACATAAAAAAAAGGAGGTAGCGTTCTCTATCAAAAGTATATGAATCTCAAAAGGTTTGGATCAGATGTCAAAAGAGAAGGGATAATTGTCCAGATGTAAATCAACAGAAATCTGGCACATGCATCAGAAGGTACTATAAGAATAAATAAGAGAAATCTTATCCCAATTATATCAATGACAGCAAATAATCATGTATCTGAATGAAACTTTAAAAAGTAGGAAGAATCATATTCCATTGGCCTTTATGAAAACCATCAAAGTCACAAAAGTAGAATTAGAAGAACTACCATTGATCTTCTGAGTCAGATGAGAATGTGATCGAGAAGAGTCATGAAACCTCCTGACAGATTAAATCTCTGAAGTCAAGAGACCTGGATGATGCTGGAACTGCATTTAAGTGTAAATACAAAAATGAATGTATGTAAAATAACCAGCAACCAGTTTGGAGGGGGGACAGAGGGTGAATGTGGGAGAGCTGTATCAGAAGAAGATTTAAAAGGGTTAACATGTGAGGGTCATCACCCTCTGTGGTGATGTTTGAGATCACATGGTAAGGATTTATTGCCTAACATTTAGAAATAGATTTGTCTTGAGTACTTTATTTTGGCAGTAAAATAACTGCAGTCATTCCTCCATATCCGCGATGGTTCTGTTCCTGAAAACCCCTGCGAATGATTAATTTGTGAGTGTGGAGCTTAACTTATGTTTTTTTAAAAATAATAGGGTTCCAGACCCCAAGATTATGACTTTGCATATTATTTTTGGGTTTTTTTGGCTTTTAATAATAAAGACTAAAACATCTATAAATAAAAAATAATATTTAATGGAATAAACTATTGTGTATTGTACCTTACTGATAAAGGTGAAAAGTTCTGTGTACTAGGGCTGTGTGTTGTTGGGAGAGGTTATGGCTGGTTACTGGGTGTGGGGGGTGAGGATGGTGCAGACGCATCGTCCTCCTATCCACTGTCCCCTGATGATGCACCCTCCTCCTCTACTTCCATCTGGCAGATGTCCACAAGGCTTTCTTTGACCTGTTCATCCTCCCGAGCACCCAAGTCCTTGCTCGTGGAGGGTTGATGGAAAGAGCTGTGTACCAGAACAGGCCGTAAGAATTGCCTGCCACCAGATATCCTTTACACAACTATATAATTACTTACATGATAGAGAGAGGGAAAGACAATGATAGAAGGATTTGAAAACAAGGAAGCACACTTTAAAATTTGAGCCGTTGCTTGATCAGGAACCAATGTAAGTCAGCAAGCACAGGAGTGACAAAGGATCGGGACATGGTGAAATTTAAGATGTGTGCTGCAGAATATTGGATGACCTTATGCTTATGGAGGGCAGTATTCAGGAAGGACACCGGCTTGGGTTGGAAAAAGTCAGATCTGTGATAAGGTTTGGACCTAAGCGTTGGTCTCCTTAATAAGTAGTTTATCTAATTAGTAAAAATGTCAAAGCTGCTTTAAACAGTACAGTCATTCGTCTGTATCCCCAAAATGCCTGTGCCAAAACGTAATCAACATCCACGGGCAAAGATTACATATCCATGACCCCTTTCACAGCAACTCAAAATTGGTTGCGTGGGTCTTGGATTTTTTGACCTTTGTGTTATTGTGATAGCTCCCAAGCTACTGTGCCTAAATGCAAAAAGGTGATGATGAAGCTCAGAAAAGGTGAATGTTGTTGGATATGACACAAGTGGCATGTTGGATATGACATAAGTGGCATGTTGGCTAGTGGTGATGTCAGCTGTGAATTCAGCCTCAATGAGTCTGTTCAGTCGAATAGGAGCAAAGACGCTGAAGTAAGAAAAACTGAAGGAATCTGCTCTTCAAAGTGCTAAGGTGACACCTGCGGTGTGGGATATCCACTACAAAATGATAGAAAAGAGGCTTAGTTTATGGATTGAGGAGATGGTGACATAGAGGACAACTATAGTGTATAGGTATGCCCTGCGACAGCAAGTACTGCATATCTATGAGCACCTGGCAAAGTCTTTCACTGGCAGTAAGGAGAGCAAGGAAGGTTACCAAATTGCTATGGCCTTCACAACATTAAGCTGAGTGGGGAGACAAGTCCCGCAAACCAGGAGACCATCAACGTTGTCGTGCCAATGTTCTTCAAGCTGTTTGAGAAAGGATATAGGAGTGAGCAAGTATTTAATGTAGATAAAACCAGCTGCATCTTCAAGCAAATGGGGTCCTGCAGGTAGATCACTTTCATATCCGCCACATTCACCTGCACCTCCACACACATCATCTATTGCATCCTCTGCACCCGATGTGGCCTCCTCTATATTGGGGAGACAGGCCGCCGACTTGCGGAGCGTTTCAGAGAACACCTCTGGGACACCCGGACCAACCAACCCAACCACCCTGTGGCTCAACACTTCAACTCCCCCTCCCACTCCGCCAAGGATATGCAGGTCTTTGGACTCCTCCATCGCCAGACCACAACAACATGACGGTTGGAGGAAGAGCGCCTCATCTTCCACCTAGGAACCCTCCAACCACAAGGGACGAACTCGGATTTCACCAGTTTCCTCATTTCCCCTCCCCCCACCTTGTCTCAGTCAAATCCATTGAACTCAGCACCGCCTTCCTAACCTGCAATCTTCTTCCTGACCTCTCCGCCCCCACCCGTCTGACCTATCACCCTCACCTTGACCTCTTTCCACCTATCGCATTTCCGACACCCCTCCCCCAAGTCCCTCCTCCCTACCTTTCATCTTAGCCTGCTGGACAAACTTTCCTCATTCCTGAAGAAGGGCTTATGCCCGAAACGTTGATTCTCCTGTTTCCTGGATGCTGCCTGACCTGCTGCGCTCTTCCAGCAACACATTTTCAGCTCTGATCTCCAGCATCTGCAGCCCTCACTTTCTCCTGAAGGTAGATCACCAAGCAAGTCACCAAAGTGCTGGGATTCAAGGATCGTGCCACGACACTACATTCTGCCAGTGCTAGAGGAGAGTGCAAGCTGCTGGTCTACCAGGCTGCGAGCCCTCACACTTCAAAGGAAACAGCAAGAACCGTATGCCTGTGCAATGAAGGTCTAAAAAGAAGGCTGAGTGTCCACTTGCATCTTCTGGGCTTGGTTTAACAACTGTTTTGTTCCAGAAGTCAAGAAGTACATCCAATCAAAGAACCTCAAAGTTCTTGTCATCCTCGATAATGCAATCATCCAGTGTAAGCATCAGGCAGAGTGCCCACCTTACTATCAAAGTTCTCTTCATGCCACCTGATTGCTCATTGTTGATTTATCTAGTCCACTAGGAAATCATCAAGGCACTGAAGAGCCACTGCATCCAGAAACCTGTACCTAGGGCAACCTGGCAAGTCTTGTCTACAGATTGAAAACCTGGTGATGATGGACTTCTGGAAACAGTTTATCATCTGTCATGTTATTGACTTGGCCCACACTGCTTGGGAGGAGATCTTACAGTCCACGACAACTGCTGGAAGAAGGTGTGGTCTGACGATGTGACTAACTTTGAAGTTTCCCAGCATCAGTGGTGTCTTTACATTCTACATCTCGCCAAGGAGATTGGAAGGGAAGGCTACAAAGATGTGAGCAAGGACAAGATGCCCATCAGGAAAATTGAAATTCCACTTTATAACTACTTTGTAGTTTTTGCCAGTAAAATAACTCTTGAGAGGCTGGAATCTTGTCACCGTGTTATCCTTGATTTACATGTGGAGGCTCGCTGACACTGATCCAGCTCCCTCAGAGGCAACTCTCAGACTGAACAGCATGGCTGACACTCCTGTTATTATTTGTCAGCCAGGGCTCCCTGATTAAGACTGTTATTTTGGTACAGTCAGGGAACACACATTCTATAAGGTCCACCTGGCTGACCTTGTTACAATCAATACAGCCACTCCCTGTAATTTCCTTGTAAATGTTTTCCTTTCTATTTCCAACCAGCTTGTTGTTTATAAGGATGTGCAGGAAAGTGTAATGGGGCTTCTATTGATTCTTAGCTCCAACTAAATAGATTTCTGTCCTTAATCCCTTGACGATGTCCTCTCTCTTCTGCACTATAATAATCTCTTTAATACTGCCATCTTTCCTTCATTATTTCCTTCTCATCTTTCCTGACTAGCCTTATTTCCAGAAGTTCATAATAACTAGCCTTGTCCATTTTTGAGTCTTGATTAGAGTGGTGCTGGAAAAGCACAGCATGTCAGGCAGTAGCAGAGGAGCAGGAAAATCGACATTTCGGGCAAAAGCCCTTCATCAGGAATAGAGGCAGGGGTGCCTGCAGAGTGGAGAGATTTTTGAGCCAGGCCTCCATTATCACCGCACTTGTCTTTAGATCTTATTAACCTTGCTTGCCACAGTCTGGGCAGTATTTAATGCTGACCTCCTGAATTAAGATACATGGTAGAAAGGACACTTATTTGGGTGGGATGGTGCCAGGTCAGGATTCTGACACTTGCCCACATCTTGCTGGTGAGATCTGGGATGGATAGGCCTGTGAATGATTCTTGCGGCCACATGTCCACCGAGAATTAATGCTCACTAAGGGCCTCACCATGTCATGTTGATATTCAACCAGTGGCAGGCAGGGTGATTGCCAATTGGGGAGCCTGTAAAGCAACAGTTGTTGAGTTTGCTTGTGTGCTCCTTGTCCAACAGGGGGAAAGTGGTGCTTTGTGGTTTGGTAGCTCTGCTAATCAGTGCCTGATTGAGGAACCCAGCTTTGGGACAGGTCAGGTTTGCTGGCTCAAAATTCATCAACTAGTGCACTAGGTGTCTCCATGATCCTGGGCCTTTGTGGTTGCATTATCAGTGCAGGTAAAGTGCTGTTTCACCTGGAAGGTAAGTTTGGGTCCTTGGATGCCGAGGAAGGAGGAGGTAAATAGGCAGGTGTTAGACCTTCGGTGGTTGCAGGGGAGGGTGCCATGGGGCTGTGAGGGTGCTGTGGACCCATGCATCTGGCCTGCACTCAATCTATTCATTGAGAACTGTCGATGGGACATTGGTCACCTCAATTCCTCTGCTCCCCTCAATCCAACCTCTCTCCTTCCGAACTGACTTCACTCCACGTGTTTAGATCCAAATTTGACTTTGTTATTGAGCTTGCAGATGAGGGTGGTGCTGTTGTAGTTTGGTGTATTGACATCTACACTGCAGAGGCTGAGCGCCAGCTCTTCGATACCTCCTCCTATCTCTCTCTGGACCATGACCCCACCATGAAACATCAGGCCATTATATCAACAATAGTCACTGACCTCATTTCATCTCTACCCCACCCCCACTGCCACCAAGCTGATAGTCCCCCAGTCCCACACAGCTCGCTTCTACCTCCTTCCGAAAATCCACAGGCAGGACTGCCTGGGCAGACCCATTGCTTCTGCCCCACTGAACTCATCCCTTCCTACCTTGACTCAGTCTTTTCTCCCCTCATCCAGTTGCTGCCCTGTGTACATCCATGTTTCCTCTGATGCTTTGTGCTAGTTTCGGAAAATCCAGTTTGGAGGTTCAAGTTGCCTTCTGTTTACCATGTATGTGCAATCCCTTTTACATGTTCACCCCCACCAGGATGGTCTCGGGGCTCTTGGCTTCTTCCTGGAGTGGAAGCCTGAACCATCCCCGCCCACCCCCACCAACCTCCTGTGTTTGGCTGAGCTAGTTCTCACCCTCAACAACTTCTCTTTTAACTCCTCTCATTTTCTTCAGGTCAGAGGGGTGGCCATGGATACTTGCATAGGCCCCAGTTAGGCCTGTCTCTTCGTGGGGGACGTGGAACATTCCTTATTCCAGTCCTATTCTGGACCTCAACCACAACTTTTTCTTTGATATATCGTTAAAGCATTGGTGCTACTTCCCCCTGTCATCTCGAATTGGAAATGCTATTCGACTTCACTTTCCCTTCCAATTTCTATCTTGCCCCCACTTTCACCTGGTCTATCTCTGACTCCTCCCTTCCCTTCCTCGACATCTCTGTTTCCATTTCTGGGGATAGACTGGCCCCTAATATCCACTATAAACCCACTGACTCCCACAGTTACCTGGACAATACATCCTTGCAGTGGATTCCCCAGGGCCATTGTCAATCAGCCCCTGAACCAGATCCAACCCATTTCCTGCACTTTCACCTCCACCTTCCACCCTTCTCTTCCTTCTTTGCAACATCCCTGGCCCTTACCTACTATCCCACCAGCATCCACATCCAGAACATAATCAGCCGCCATATTTGCCACCTCCAGTGAGATGCCACCACTCCCTTGTCTGCCTTCTACAGAGACTGTTACTTCTGTGACTCCCTGGTCCACTCTTTGGCTCCCAATAGCCACCCCCCAACACACCCACCCATCCAACAGCCCCATGGCACATACCCCTGCAACCGCCAAAGGTGTTAGACCTACCCATTTACCTCCTCCATTCTCAGTTTCTGAGGGCCCAAACATACTTTGTAGGTGAAATGATGCATAGACTGGGTCACCGCTTCACAGAACTTCCACATTCTGCCTGCAAAAGAAGACCCTCCGCTTCCAGTTGCCTGCCACTTTAATACACCACCTGGTTCCCTTGCAAACATCTCTGTCTCAGGCTTGCTACAGAGCTCCAGCTCAAGCTGGAAGAACAACACCTCATTTTCCACATGGGAACTCTATTGCCCTCGGAATTCTATATCAAGTTCAACAATTTTAGGGCCCGAACTTCCCCCGTGTCCCAGTCCCCATCCCTACACACCAAGCCTCGTTATCACTTAGTCTGCCATTACACACTATATCTATTGTTAGCCTTTAACAGTCTCCACTAATGGCTGTTCACTCTCCCAGCCAGCTTGTTATCAACTCCTTTGTCTATCTAACTGTCCTCTCTCTCTTTGGGCTCTATCCTTGGCTATCATTTACTCCTTCACTCCTCTCACACCCTATCTTCTGCATATAAATCGACATTTTTTTTAGTTACCATCAGTTCTGAGAAAGGGTCACCGGACCCAATATTAACTTTGATTTCTCTTCACAGATGCTGCCAGACCTGCTGAGCTTTGCCAGTGACCTGTTTTTGTTTCTCATATTCAAGCAGCTGACTCTTTCCAACTTTCAACAGCTGCCAATCAGTCTCAGGGCAAAACCAGAATTAAAGTTTTTTGAGAAGTATTTTTTCTAAGATATTTTCTGGAATGCTGCAGCAGCAGCTTGAAGATTTGAAAGCTCTCTGTGGAATCTGATACACCAGATTCCAGAAGCTCAGGGAGAGGAAAGCTGAGTTAAAAGTCTCACTACATTTGCCTGGGTCAACTGAGAAGGTGATCCACTTCAACATTTGAGAAAAGCAGCCAAGGAGTCCATATTTATGTGTGTTAACATTACATTTTGTAGACATGTTAAGTAATTTGACCAGTTTTTTTTCCTTCCTTTTATTTATCCCTGAATTAAATGTTTGGCTTTAAAACACAGAAGTCAATTAGCTTACAGTTTCGTTTAATTTTCTCCATGTTATTTTATGTTTAATAAATTGTTAAGTCTTTTGTTTGAGATACAAAATCTACATTAATACAAATGTCTGGAAATTAATTCAAAGTCCGGGATGGTTATTCAAAAGTCTGATTAGAAAACATTGGAGTGACTATTTGGGTTCTTTGACAGTTTAATTTTACTGTGTTGCGATAACAGAGGTAGAAAGGTTGCCTCAGTTTGGCTGTCTGTAGGACAATATAAATGGACAAAGTTATTACATGGAAACAGGCCATTCAGGTGAACCAGTTCATGTTGGTACTTCACTCAAGTAAACCTGAGTCTAACCATCTTCCCTCATTCTCATCCCATACACCTAAAAGTCCTTTTCCCTTATCCACCTGTTATTTCGTGATGAACTGTTAACCACACCCTCAACCTTCCAATCACTTGTATCTAGATAAATGCTGCTAGATTCTTCCCAAGTTTGTTTAGTGACTACCCTCAATTCCCAAATTTACTGCTCCAGGGAAATTATGCCAGAGCTGTGATGCATGTTAAGGTTTGATTATTCATGTAGGTTTTTTGTGTTGATGTTTATAGGAGGGATGACAAAATAGATGCGATTGGAATTCGTCGAAGTATCAATTTTTCAATTTCTGTTACTGCTCGTAATCCAGAATCTAATCAGGTCTTTTGTGTTCTAGGGCACAACCTCTTCTCCAGTCAATTAATAAATTATTCATTTGTTATTATTGATTTTCTCGCAATGCATGTTGACTGAGGAAGCAGTGAGGAAAAATTCATAGTGTATTTGGTACACTTTCTTTGAACAACATGTTATAAATCCAATTAGGCTATTTTGAATCTAATGATGTGTAATGAGGCAGGTTTAATAAATGATGTTAGAATAAAAGATCCTCTTGGAAACAGTGACCATAAGATGATTCAATTTAGCATTCAGGTTGTGAGGGAGGATCTTGGGTCAGAAACAACTGTGCTTGGCTTAAAATGGGTTAATTACAAAGGAATGAAAGAGGAGCTAATTGCAGTGGACTGGGAAGGAGGTTAGCTGCAAAAACCATTGAGGATTAGTGGCAGACGTTTAAGAGAGTGGTTCACAGCAAAGACACATTCTAGTGAAAGAGGAGGATTCTAGGAAGGGAACAAGCCAACAATGGTTAACCATGGCATGGCATCATGAAAGAAAGAACACACAATGTGGCAAACATTACAGCAGAGGATTAGAAAGCTTTAAAACCTGGCAGAAGACAATGCAAAAATGAGTGAGAAAATAAACTTTTGAGGGTAATATCAAGATGGACAGCAAGAGCTTCTTTAAATATATGTAAAGGAAGAGAGAAGCCAAAGTGAAAATGGGCTTCTTAGAGAATGACATTAGGGAAATAATAATGTGGAATCCGAAACAGGTTAGTTGAATAAATACTGTGCCTTAGACATCACAGTAGAAGATACTAACAGTATCTGTAACTGCAAATATTATTCATCCTGGTCAGTGTAAAAATACAATGGGAATTGTGGTTAGACCATGACTAGCATGGGAAATTAGGGGGAGTATTAAATCCAAGGAAGAAGTACACAAAAAGGCCAAAAAAAATGCAGCAAACCTGAAGATTCAAAACAATTTAGATTTCAATGAAGTGAGACCAAGAGACTGAGTAAGAGGGGGTAAATATAAATACATACTCTCATGTGACTACTTAGGAGTGTCTCTCTGTTTTATGATTTACCCTGGAATGATCACCCCTGTTCTTTGGGTTTCTATTGACCAAACAAGAATTGGTTGTCAGAATGGAAACCCTGTAGAAATAATCTTGTACTCTTATTTTTATTGTCTTTTACCTTTGCAGGTCTGACTGATGATAAAGTAAAGTCGTACTTATCCCTTCATTCAAATGTACTTGATGAATATGTAGCAGAAAGCGTTCCTACTGAAACTTTGGAAAGATGGCTGATGAAAAAACAGAGCAAGCAAGATGGTAAGCTTACTGCTTAACTCTAGTTATTGAGAAGCTATATATTTGGTAAGAGTTATGGTTCATGCGTTAAGATATTCCATTACATGAAGCCAAAACATGCTTCACAATATATCTCCTACATAGCTGTTGATAGTACTGGGAGACGTAGAGTGGTAACTGCTGTATTTCCGCATCAAGCCTGTGCTATTTGGGTGCAAACACTAGCATACTCATTCTTGCAGTTAACTACCTAGGTATGTTTCACCTGAAAGCAAGATTTTCAAACATGGAAAACAATTGTCAGTGATGAAATAATTTCATTTTGATTTTTTTATTGGAAAGCCACTCAAAGCTTAAAATGTCAATGTTTTGAGAATGAATCATTTATCAGTCTATATACAATAATCTATATTTTATTTTATTCTTTGAGATGTCAATACTACATGAGAATATGAATAAAATGAAATATCTCCATGAAAGTTAATAGAATTTTCAAATCCATGTCGTGTCTACTATTTCCGGCCATTTTGCATCTTACCTGTTTCTCCCCTTCATTGATTTGTTGCTTTGCTTTCGTTGCTGCTTTATTAAGTTTTACTACTTGCTCCTCTAGGTGTCTTTGAGACAATGATTAGCTACAAAATAACTGCCAAATTGTCTGGCAGAACATTTTGGGAGTTTACCAGTAGTGTTAACATCTTGGAGAAACACCGTCAAATTCTTATGGGGAACACCACTAAAGCATTGCTGAACTTGATGCAGAATGTTTCTCCAATTTTTAAGAGCAAACTTTTTATTTGGTGGTTCTTGTTGATTCAAAAGGGGAGTCTTTTTTTGGCATCCCATTTCGATGATAGGATGTTTTCTAATTGATCTAAAGTTGTTATTATACATCTTTGGAGCAGCTTGTACATGAAGCCAGGCCTCTTAATTCAGGGGTAGAGAAACTACCACTGCACCACAAAGGGCCATTATTTCCGATCATATTCCTGCTCTCTCAAATGATCTTGCATGCAAGTTGTTAGTAGAATATTGAACATTTTAATTGTGTTTTGGTGATATTAACTGGAGATTCACTTGTGCACGCTGGAATTACAGTGGCTAGATTTGAAGGTGCATGTTTGTAACATGCCATTTTAAATTAAATCTATTGTGTGCAGTGAATAGGATCCAGTTCTATCCTTCATCATCTGGCTGCCTGGAATGAGCATGCTCATTGAAGTGTTTGATAGAATATTTTCATTTTATATTGTCAAAATGCTGATATTTGAACTAATTTAGCTTTTAAAGAAGAATTTGTTTGTAATTGACATGAATTCAATCTGTATTGTCCACAAAGCCTAAATGAATTAATGTATATATTGTTCCGATTGTTCACTGGAGTTTTTGGCAGGAAAACCACAAGAACCCCAAAGAAAGTTGCATGAATGCTCTTTACTGCCAAAGCTAAAGTGCTGAATGCAAGAAGTTTTTGGCAAATCAGCCACTGTCTACATCCTGCTAGTTGCTTCCACGTATAACTAAATCTGATGTGTTAGATTTTGGAATTAGAGACCATAGCTACCTAATATAGGCAGTCGACCATTCATGAGGATTTTTGGTTAGTTGTTAAAAAGCAACAGCTGAGATATGACATACAGTCTGTTCTCCTATAATGTAATGCTTGCGCAACCCCGTGATATAGAAAAATTGTGCTTCAAGTGCTGGTGATGTAACCACATTACAGCCAACACATGTTTTAAAAGTTTGCGCTTCCGAAACAACAACATCCCCAATTTGTCAATTGCATTTCAGCAAATTCGCGTTGACAACCTGTTATTGTTCATTAGCTGAATAAACATGTGACTTGTAACAGATTGAAGAGATGGAGGCAACATCCTTATTTTCAGCTGAGGGGTTCCTAATCCCAGCTGATGTGCAACATCGCACAACCCACCATTGACAAAGGCAACTTCAGGAAAATAGATTGTCTCACAGCAATGTTTCTCAGTCCAGGAGGAAAGAACATCAGTGACTATATCCAAGGACACTTGGGTCTCGTTGCCCCTTTCCCGATCAAATGCCATTCAGATCATCTGCCTGCCTGTTTTTGCTACCAAACATCTGTCCACCATCAGTGTTTGCCATCTATTTTCCCACATGGTTAACTTCTCCAAATTTCTGCATCCTTTTCATAGTTCTTTCTCCTACCCAGCTTTGTATCACCTGCAGTTTTGAAGATATGGTACATAGTTTCCTCATCTAAATCATTAATATACATTGAATTCGGAGATTCAACATTGCATCTGATCTGCGAGCATCACCTTTGGATGCCGAAGGATGAGAGTTTATGACGACTATGGCATGTGTGCTGATACCAAGATTCTTGTGTATGAGGCAGTCAACTTTCTGACTCTTCTGTAGGGTTCTGAGATTTGGATTCTGTATAGTCGCCAGTTCAAGGTTCTTGAGGAGGTACCATCAACACTGTTTGAGATGGATTCTTCACATCAGCTGGGAGCACCGCGCTAACATCATTGTCCTTGAAGCAGCTTACTAACACCATCTGAAACCAAATCTGCTGGGCCAGCCATGTGCTTAGCATAAAGGCATTCGAATGAGAGGAGGACAAAGGAAGTATTTCAAAGACTCCCTGAAAGCGTCCTTCAGGAAATGCAAGATAGATGTCAACATGTGGGAATCTGTCATTCAGAAGAAACTGACTTGGAGGAAGCTTCTGTAGGAAAGGACTCAATTTGTTTGAGAACATCTGTCAGCAAGAGGTACAGAAAAGGAACTGGAGAAAGTGATTTCAAGGCCAAGTACAAGGCCCACCTTCCAGAAATGCCTGCCAAATGTGTGGTTGGAGATGTGGCGTAGGTTCAGGCTCTGCCTCACAAGGCAGCACAGAATTTCCTAGGTGGACAGTCACACTCATTAGTGACTAGATTGGCAATGATATTATGGAGATAGCTGCATCCAAACAATGATCCTGGAAGTTCTTCACCATTAACAACTTTTTTTTTGTCTTTTACATTGGGCCTTTGCCTCAGTCAGAAGTACATTTTTAAAAAATTCCAACCCCTTTTAGTTCTATACAAGTCACACTGGATTCTCTTCCTCTTTCCATACATGCAGCTAGATTTGCTGCATTTCTCCAGACTTGTGTGTATTTGTTTCTCGAAACAGTTATGAATGCTTAAAAGATTTCCTGAGGCAGTTCCTTTGAGGAACATTGTGGCTAAAATGGGAATGGAGAAATTAAATGAATTTGTTTTAAATTATGGCTTGCCTAAGGCAATACAATGACATTAACTTTCAAATCTCACATCGCAAGTATGCAAAGAAATAATGAATAGTTTGGGAACCAAACAAATTACATTTTTTGCTTATCAGCAGCAATGTTGAGGAACATTATTCACCGTCAGACTTTAAGACCATGTGAAATGACCAGACCTTTACAGGCCGATGGAATATAACCTGAGAAAATGTGAAACATTTCATGTTGGCAGGCAATTTTTAAAAAAAAGATGTTACCTAAATGGACAGCAACTGCAGAATTCTGAAGTGCAGAGAAATCGAGGACTCCTAGTGCATGACTCACGAAAAGTGAGTATGTTATTACAGCAAGGCTAAAGGAATACTATCCTTTATTATGAAAGAAATTGAACTTAAAGGCAAGGATATTTAGCTTCTGTTATGCAGGGCATGTATAGTTGAGATCATATCACAAATACTATACAGTTTTGGTCTCCTTTATTGAAGGCAGGATGTAAATCTACTGGAGCCTATTCACAGGAGGTGTACTGGATTGATACCTGGAATGAACAGCTCTTTGAACGAGAAGTGTTGGACAGACTGGACTCATTTTTATAGGAGTTTAGATAGGAGTGAGATGGGGAGAATTCTTTTCTCTTTCAGGACCGGGATAGGGAGAATTTTGTTTTTTCCGAAGGGTTCTGCAATTTCAAAGATTATTGGGCGGAGATGGGAATGTAGAATTTGAAATATGAATGGAATTTCTGGAGATAAGGTGTTAATATTATTACTTGTCTCAGGTGCACCATTAAAATAAGGTTCATTGGCTCTTACCAGGTCACAAAGAAATTTAATGATGTGCCTTATGTAGTGAGTATTCCAAATAGGAAATAAAATTAAGTTTGTCATGTTAATATACTTAAGTGATACTATAACAGGGAGAAAAGTCCAGAGATATAACAGCATAAAAATAGCTGGAAAGGTAGGGGTGTGAGAGGGATACAAACAGTTTGCAGAGACATATCAATAGGGTAAGTAATTGGGGACAAAAGTTGGTAATTGGAGAATAATATGGGAAAATGTGAAGTTGGGAAGGGAGACCAAAAAAAAATTTAAATGGAGGAAGAACTGCAAAAAGCTGCAACAGAAAGGGACTTGGGAGTACTTGCGCATGAAATACAAAGCCAGCACATCAGGTAAGAATATTGGAGTGTTGGTCTTTGTTTAAAGAGGATTGGAGGATAAAAGTAGAAAAGTCTTACTGCAACTGAACAACATGCTGAGGCGATCCCATCTGGAATACTGTAAACAATTTTAGTCCCCTTATTTAAGGAAAGATGTCATTGCATTGGAGGCAGATCAAAGAAGGTTTACTAGAATGATCCCTTGTATAAAAGGATCATCTTAACAGCAAAGGCTAATCAGGTTGGAACTCTACTCACTGAAGTTTAGAAGAATGAGAGGAAATATCATTGAGACATATACGATTCTCAAGGGGCTTCACAGGGTAAATGGTGAGAGGATGTTTCCCCTCATGGGAGAGTGTAGGGCCAGAGGGCATAATCTAAGAATAAAGTGGTGCCAATTTAGACTGAAATGAGGAAGAATTTATTCTCTGAGGATTGAGAGTCTTTGGAATTCCTTGCCACATGCTGGTAGGAGCAGCCTCCTTGTGTATATTTAACGCTGAGATAACGTCTTGATCAGTGGAAAATTGACGTTACGGGGCAAAAGCAGGAAAGTGGATGTGAGAAAGTCAGATCACTCATTATCGTATTAATTGGCAAAGCCCTCTCCTGTTCCAACTTTTCATGGTCTTCTTGAGAGAAGTGTTCATAACAGTTGTTAAAGTAGTATGGACTGAAATAAAAAATAAGGGCAATTTGAGAATCCATCAGAAATTGAAATCTCTAAAATAAGGTGGGATAATGTGGTGCTTAAGATGTTTGAGGGAATATTGTGCTGTCTCGATGACTTACAAAAACCATTAAAGACTAATTTAATGAAAATGTAAGTAGGCCATTAAAAATGCCTTTGGCCAAATAAAATAATATAGTAATGTGTTACCCAAAGGGCCCCAACTTTCCTGACTCAACCAGATTCTGATAGACAATGACACTCTTGAGCTGAACTGAAGCCAGCCAGATCACTGTAAAAAACCAAAAGAACTGCGGATGCTGGACATCAGAAACAAAAACAGAAATTGCTGGAAAATCTCAGATTGGGTAGCATTTTGGAGAGGAATCAGAGTTAACTTTTCAGATCAAGTGACCTTTCATTAAAACTGATTGTAGCTTGGAAAAGTTGTTTTTTATGCAGAAGATAGGGTGTGGGAGGGGGTAAGGAGCATATAATAGGTGACGTGACATTGATCGCCTTTTTTGCATCCCTTGCCCATTCTCACCCTTTTCCCTGTGAACGGACTACATTCAGAGCTCTCTGATCCAATGCTGACTTTATAATTAAGCCTGCTGACAAAGGTGTCGCTTTTGTTGTTTGGCAGACTAACCTCTACTTTGTAGAGACTGAATGTCAGCACTCACATTCCTCCTCCTTTCCCCCCCGGACCATGATCCCTACGTGGAACATCAGGCTCCTGTGTCCACAACAGTCACTGACTTCATTTTGACTGGTGGCCTCTCTCTCCCCACCACCCTCCAGCTCCCACCTGCTCTTGTCCAGTCCCTTCCCACTGAAATTTCATTTGCGGGCTCCAGGCACCCCTTTACGGTGGACGTGCAATTCCTTTACATGTCCATTCCCCAACAGGATAGTCTCAGGGTTCTCTGTTTGTTCTTGAACTGTCCCCATCCACCACCTCCCTTCTCTGCCTGGCCAAGCTTGTCCTCACCTTGAACAACTTCTCTTTCACTTCAAGAAGTGGCTATCGGTAACTACATGGGCCCCAGTTAAACCTGTCTCTTTGTGGGGTATGTGGAATATTCCTTGTTCTAGTCCTATTCCAGCCCCCAGCCACAAATCTTTCTACCGTATACCAATGTCATCATTGTGCTTCCCTGTCTCATGAGGAATTGGAAAAGTTTATCAATTTCGCTTCCAAATTCCATCCAGCTGCCACCTTCATCTCGTTCATCCCTGACTTCTCCCTTCCTTTCCTTGACATCTGTTTCCAATTCTGGGCATAGGCTGGCCGTCAATATCCCCTACAAACCAACCGACTCCCAACATTACCTTGGCTATACATCCTCTCACCCTGCTTCCTGTAAAGACACTATTCCATTCTCCCAGTTCCTGTTTCTCCATTGTTTCTGTTTTGAAGATGCTAGCTTTGACAAGCGGGCATCCAAAATGTCCACCTTCTTCCTCAACTGAGGATGTACAGCACCGTGGTTGACAGGGCCCTCAACGGGTCTGACCCATTTCCTCTACTTCAGCCGTCAACCTCTTTCTTCTCTCCCACAGCTGAGATGAGCTGCCCCTTGTCCTCACCAACCATCCCACCAGCATCCACATTCTGACGATCATTAGCTGCCATTTCTGCTATCGCCAGCAGGATGCCATCACCAGACACACATTCCCCTCCCCTTTCTTGTCAGCCTTCAACAAGGACTGTTCCCTCCAGGACACCCTGGTCTGCTCTTCCTTCACTTCCAAATCTACCCATGGCAACTTCCCTTGCAACCGCAGAAGGTGTAGCACCTGTTCATTTATTTCTCCCTCTTCAGTATCCAAGGGCCCAAACATACCTTCCAGGTAAATCAGCGCTTTACCTTCACTTCACTCAGTCTAGTCGACTGCGTTCACTATTCACCGTATGATCTCCTCTACATAAGGGAACATGATTTTATTGCTATAAAGGAAACTTGGCCTAAGAGAGGCAAGGGCGGCTGCTCAGCATTCCTGATGTAGAAATTTCAGGATGGAAAATGGATAAAAACATTTGGGAATGTAACACTCTTGATTAAGGAATCAATTACAGTGAGGAAGGATGACTTGTTAATGAAGTCCGTTAATATAGTCATAGAGATGTACAGCCCAGAAACAAACCCTTTGGTTCAACTTGCCCATGCCGATAGAATATCGTAAACTAATGTAGTTCTATTTGCCAGCACTTGGCCCATATCCCTCTATATCCTTCCTATTTTATATACCCATCTGGATGCATTGTAATTGTATTAGCCTCTACCACTTCTACTGGCAGCTCATTCCAAACAGGCACCACCCTCTGCGTGAAAAGGTTTCCCCATAGGTTCCTTTTAAATTATTCCCCTCTATGCCCTCGAGTTCTGGACCCCCCTCCCCAGGGAATAAACTCCTTGTCTTTTTACCCTATCCATGCCCCTCATAATTTTATAAACCTTGAGAAGGTCATCCCTCGGCCTCCAACGCTCCAGGGAAAACCACCCCAATATATTCAGCCTCTCCCTAAGCTCAAACTATCAATCCTGGCCACATCCTTGTAAATCTTTTCTGAACTCTTTCAAGTTTCACAACATCCTTCTGATAGGAGGGAGACCAGAACTGCATGCAATATTTCAAAAGTGGCCTAACCAATGTCCTGTTCAGTCGCAATATGACCTCCCAACTCCTATACTCGATGCTCTGACCAATAAAGGAAAGCATACCAACGCCGCCTTCACTATCCTATCGACCTGTGACTCCACTTTCAAGGAGCTATGCACCTGCACTCCAAGGTTCTTTGTTCAGCAACACTCCCCTGGATCTTACCATTAAGTGTTTAAGTCCTGCACTGATATGCCTTTCAAAATGCAGCACCTCACATTGGCCCATTTGAACAAAATCCCATTCTCCTCTGAGGTAACTTTCTTCTCTGTCCATCATTTTAATGTCATCGTCCAGCTTATTAACTATACCTCCTCTGTTCACCTCCAAATCATTTATATAAATGATGAAAAGCAGTGGCACTGACTCTTGTGGCTCTCCACTGGTCACAGGCCTCCCGTCTGACAGGCAACCCTCCACCACCACCCTCTGTCTTCCACCTTTGAGTCAGTTCTGTATCCAAATGGCTAGTTCTCCCTGTACTCTGAGATCGAACCTTACTAGCCAGTCTACCATTTGGTTGAATGCCTACTGAAGACCATATAGATCACATCCACCATTCTGCTCTCATCAATCATCTTTGTTACTTCAAAAAACTCTATCAAGTTTGTGAGACATAATTTCTCGTGCACAAAGCTATGTTGACTATCGCTGATCTGTCCTTGCCATTCCAAATACATGTACATCCTGTCGTTCAGGATTCTCTCAACAACTTGCTCACCACCGATGTCAGACTCACCGGTCTATAGTTCCCTGGCTTTTCCTTACCAGATTTGGCTAACGTGGTGCCACTATTTAACAATCTCCAGTCTTCTGGCACCTTATCTGTGACTATCGATCCAAATATCTCAGCAAGGGACCCAGTAATCGCTACCCTATCTTGGGGAGCACAGTGGCTTAGTGGTTAGCACTGTTGCCTCACAGCACCAGGGTCCCAAATTTGATTCCAGCTTCGGGCGACTGTCTGTGTGGAGTTTGCACATTCTCCCTGTGTCTGTGTGGGTTTCCTCCGGGTGCTCTGGTTTCCTCCCACAGTCCAAAGATGTGCAGGTCAGGTGAATTGGCCCCGCTAAATTGCCCTTAGTGTTAGGTGCATTAGTCAGAGAGAAATGGGTCTGGGTGGGTTGCTCTCCGCAGGGTTGGTGTGGACTGGTTGGGCTGAAGGGCCTGTTTCTACACTGTAGAGAATCTAATCTAATCTTCCTACAGAGTTCTAGGGTACACCTGATCAGGTCCTGGGGATTTTATAATCTTTGTGTGTTTTAAAACATTCAGCTGCACCATCTACGTAATATAGACATTTTTTAAGAGGTCATCATCTATTTCCTTCCATTCTGTATCTTCATCCTCCTTCTCCACAGTAAACCCTGAGGCAAAATACTAATTTAGTATTGCTCCCATCTTCTGCGATTCCACACGTAGGCTGCCTTTTACCCTTTTGTCCATAGTGTATGTACAGAATCGCTTCGGATTCTCTTTAACCCTATTTGCCAAAGCTATCTCATATCCCCTTTTTGCCTCCCTGATATTCCTCTTAAGTATACTCCTACTACCTTTATACTCTTCCAAGGATTCACTTGCTCTCTGCTGTGACATATGCTTCTTTGCCTAATACCGTCAAAATTGATCTTCCTCCAATTTAGATCTTCAACTTTTAGGTCTGGTCTATCCTTTTCCATCACTATTTTAAAACTAATAGAATTATGGGCGCTGGCCCCTAAGTGCTCCCCCACTGACACCTCAGCCACCTGCCCTGAGTATTTCCCAAGAGTAGGTCAGGTTTTGCACCTTCTTTAGTAGGTACATCCACATATTGAATCAGAAGATTTTCTTGTACACACTTAACATATTCCTCTCCATCTAAACCTTAACACTATGGCAGTCCCAGTTTATGTTTGCAAAGTTAAAATCCCACCCTATTATTCTTACAGATAACTGAGATCTCCTTACAAATTTGTTTCTCAATTTCCTTCTGACTATTAGGGAGTCAATCATACAAACCTAATAAGGTGATCATCCCTTTCTTATTTCTCAGTTCCACCCAAATAATTTCCTTGGATGTATTTCCGGGAATATCCTCCCTCAGCACAGCTGTAATGCCATCCATTATCCTGCTTTGTTCCTGCCTGCCCTGACTTTTCCCAACTGTACCAGTCTCAGACTGATGTCTTTCCTCACTATCTCCGTGGTCTCTTAAATCCTCCTGAGCCAGCTCCAGCAAATCCCCTTCCAATTCAGGTGCAATCCAACCTTCTTATATGGATCACACCTACCTCAGAAAAATCTCCAATGATCCAAAAATGTGAACCCTTCTCCCCTGCACCAGCTCCTTGGTGCACATACATCTGCTCCATTCTTCTATTCCTACCCTCACTAGTTCGTAGCAATGGGAGTAATCCAGGTATTATTACTCTCGAGGACCCCCTTTTTAAATTCCTGTCTAAATCTCGATATTCTCCCTTCAGAATCTCATCATTTTCCCTTCCTATGTCGTTAGTTCCAGTGGGCACAAGAACCTCCTGCTGGTTCCACTCCTTTTTGAGAAATGCTGCACTCTCTCCGAGATACCCTTGATCATGGCCTCAGGGAGGCAACACACCATTTTCATTTTTCATTGCCGGCTGCAGAAACGTCTGTCTGTGCCTCTGACTAGGGAGTCCTCTATTATAATTGATTGCTTAGAACCTGACGTACCCCTCATTTCATTAAAGCCAGTCTCGGTATCAGAAACTTGGCTGTTCATGCTACATTCCCCTGAGAGTCCGTGGCCCCCTACATTTTCCAAAAAGGCATACTTAGAGTCATAGTGTCAGAGATGTACAGCACAGAAACAGACCCTTCAGTCCAACTCATCCATGCCAACCAGATATCCCAACCCATCCCAGGCCCATCTGCTAGCACTTGCCCTATGTCCCTCCAAACCCTTCCTATTCATATACTTTTAAATGTTGCAGTCGTACTAGCCTCCACCACTTCCTCTGGCAGCTCATTCCATACACTTACCATCCTCTGCGTGGAAAAAGTTGCCACTTAGGTCTCTTTTATATCTCTCCCCTTTCACCCTAAACCTATGCCCTCTAGTTCTGGACTCCCACAACCCAGGGAGAAGACTTTGTATATTTATCCTATCCATTCCCCTCATGATTTTATAAACCTCTATAAGGTTGGCCCTCAGCCTCCGACGCTCCAGGGAAAGCCGATTCAACCCCTCCCTATCGCTCAAATCTTCCAACCCTGGCAATATCTTTGTACATCTTTTCTGAGCCCTTTCAAGTTTCATAACATCCATCCAATAGGAAAGAGACAGAATTGCAAGCAATATTCCAAAAGTGGCCTAACCAATGTCCTGTACAGCCGCAACATGACCTCCCAACTCCTGGACTCAATACTCTGACCAATAAAGGAAAGCATACCAAACGCCGCCTTCACTATCCTATCTACCTGCTACTCCACTTACAAGGAGCTATGAACCTGCGCTCCTACTAATATTTGCTTTCCCAAAATGCAGCACCTCACATTTATCCAAATTAAACTCCATCTGCCTTTTCTCAGCCCATTGGCCCATCTGATCAAGATCCTGTTGTAATCTGAGGTAACCTTCTTTGCTGTCCACTACACCTCTAATTTTGGTGTCATCTGCAAACTTACTAACTATACCTCTTATGCTCACATTCAAATCATTTATGCAAATGACAAAAAGTAGAGGACCCAGCACCGATCCTTGTGGCACTCCCCTGGTCACAGGCCTCCAGTCTGAAAAACAACCCTCCACCACCACCACCCTCTGTCTTCTACCTATTGAGCCAGTTCTGTATCCAAATGGCTACTTCTCAGTGTACTCCATGAGATCTAACCTTGCTAACCAGTCTTCCATTGGGAACCTTGTCGAACGCCTTACTGAAGTCCACATAGATCACGCCCACTGCTCTGCCCTCATCAATTCTCTTTGTTACTTGTTCCAAAAATTAAATCAAATTTGTGAGACATGATTTCCCACGCACAAAGCCATGTTGACTATCCCTAATCAGTCCTTGCCTTTCCAAATATGCGTACATCCTGTCCCTCAGGATTCCCTCCAACAACTTGCCCACCACTCACGTCAGGCTCACTGGTCTATAATTCTCTGGCTTGTCTTTACCGCCCTTCTTAAACAGTGGCACCACGTTAGCCAACCTCCAGTCTTCTGGCACCTCACCTGTGACTATCAATGATACAAATATCTCTGCAAGAGGCCCAGCAATCACTTCCCTAGTTTCCCGCAGAGTTCTAGTGTACACCTGATCAGGTCCTGGGGATTTATCCACCTTTAACCGTTTCAAGACATCCAGCACTTCCTCCTCTGTAATATGGACATTTTTCAAGATGTCACCATCAAATTCCCTACATTCTATATCTTCCATGTCCTTTTCCATAGTAAATGCTGATGCAAAATACTCATTTAGTATCTCCCCCATCTCCTGCAGTTCCACACGAAAGCCGCCTTGCTGATCTTTGAGGGGAAAAAGTGAGGTCTGATTCCTGAAGAAGGGCTTATGCCCAAAACGTCGATTCTCCTGTTCCCTGGATGCTGCTTGACCTGCTGCGCTTTTCCAGCAACGCATTTTCAGCTCTGATCTTTGAGGGGCCCTAGTATCTCCTTAGTTACCCTTTTGTCCTTAACGTATTTGTAATAACCCTTTGGATTCTCCTTAACTCTATTTGCTAAAGCTATCTCATGTCCCATTTTTGCCCTCCTGATTTCTTTCTTAAGTATACTCCTACTGCCCTTTCTACTCTTCTAAGGATTTACTCGTATCCTGTCTATACCTGACATATGCTTCCTTCTTTTTCCTAACCAAACCCTCAATTTCTTTAGTCATTCAGCATTCCCTATATCTACCAGCCTTTCCTTTCACCCTGACAGGAATATACTTTCTCTGGATTCTTGTTATCTCATTTCTGAAGGCATCCCATTTTCCAGCCGTCTCTTTACCTGCGAACATCTGCCCCCAGTCAGCTTTTGAAAGTTCTTGCCTAATACCGTCAAAATTGTCCTTCCTCCAAAAAATGGTGAAAGAAAGAACAGTAAAAAATTTACATTGGAAAAGGTAAATTTTACAATTTGTGGACTTGTATCAAAACGAAAAAGGGTGATACTGCCAAAGAGTCCCCTGATTATCCAGAAAGATACAGTGCAAGATCAAGCAGAACAAAATTTTGTTCTTGTTTTTATCTATTCATTTGTCAGATGTGGGCTTCGCTGACTTGTCAGCATTTATTGTCTATCCCTCGTTGCCCTTGAGAAGGTGGAGGTTTACCACTGTTGTCCACGTTCTGTAGGTTGACCCACAATGCCACTAGGGAGGGAATTCCAGGAGTTTTACCCAGTGACAGTGAAGGAACAGCGATATATTTTCAAGTCAGGATGGTGGGTGGCTTGGAGGGGAGGTTCAAGGTAGTGGTGTTCCCATATATTTACTGCCTCTGTCCTAGTTAGAAATGGTCATGGGTTTGGGAGGTGCTGTTTGAGGATCTTTGGTGAATTTCTGCAGTGCATCTTGTGGATGGTACACACTGCTGCTACTGAGCGTTGAGGTGAAGGGAGTGGATCTTGTCAATGTAATACCAATCAAGCGGTCTGCTTTGTTCTGGATGGTATTAAGCTTCTTGAGTGTTGTTGAAACTGCACCCATCCAAGCAAGTAGCAAGTATTCCAACACACGCCTGAGTTGTGCCTTGTAGATGGTGAGTCTCTGACCAGCTGTTGTAACTACAGTGTTTATGTGGTGAGTCTAGTTGAGTTTCTGGTCAATGATAACTCCTTGTTGTTAGTGGAGATTCAGCGCCGGTAGCACCATTGAATGTCAAGGGACAGTGGTTAGATTGTCTCTTAATGGTGATGTGATCTAGCCTGGCATTTGTGTGGCATGAATGTTACTGGCCACTTTGTCAGCCCAAGCCTGGATATTGTCCAGATCTTGTTATGTGTGAATATGGACTGCTTCAGTATCTGAGGAGTCGCGAATGATGCTGAACGTTGTGCAATCATCAGCAAACATCCCTACTTCTGACCTTATGATTGATGGAAGGTCACTGATGGAGCAGCTAAAGATGGTTGGGCCTAGGACACTGCCCTGCACAGATGTCCTCGAACCAAGATTACTGACTTCCAACTGGTACCCATTGATTCCAGTTTTGCTAGGGCTCATTGATGCGACACACGGTCGAATGCAGCCTTGATGTCAAGGGCTGTCACTCGCCTCACCTCTGGAAACCAGCTTTTTTGTTCATGTTTGAACTAAGGCTGTAATGAGATCAGGAGCTGAGGTGCCCTGGAGGAACCCAAACTGGGCATCACTGAACAGGGGTTATTGCTGACCAGGTGCTGCTAGGTAGCACTGTTGATAACACTTTCCATCACTTTACTGATGATTGAGAGATTGATGGGGCAGTAACTGGTCAGATTGGATTTGTCCTGCCTTTTATGTACAGGATATACCTACAACTGTCCACATTGTTGGGTAGCTGCCCACTTGGCTGGGGGAGTGGCAAGTTCTGTAGCACAAGTCTTCAGTACTGTTGCTGGAATGTTGTCCAGGCCCATGACCTTTTGCAGAATCCAATGCCTCCAACATTTTCTTGATATCACGTGGAGTGAATCAAATTGGCTGAAGACTGGTATCTGTAATGCTGGGAACCCCTGGAGGAGGCTGAGTGGGATCATCCACTCTGCACTTCTGGCTGAAGATTGCTACAAAAGCTTCAGTCTTATAATTTCCAGTGATGTGCTTGGCTATTCCGTCATTGAGAATGGGGATATTTATAGACCCCCCCCCCCCCACCCCACTGAGTTGTTTAAGTGTCCACCACCATTCATGACTGGATGTGCCAGGATTGCAGAGCTTAGATCTGATCCATTGGTTGTGGACTCGCTCAGCCCCATCTATCACTTGCTGCTTATGCTTGTTTGGCACACAACTAGTCCTGTTTGGTGGCTTCACGCTAGGTTAACACCTCACCTTCAGGTATATGTAGTGCTGCTCTTGGCATATCCTCTTACACTCTCCATTGAACTTACTTAGAGCTATACATGATGGAGCTTATGATAATCTCTCAAAAAGGTAATAACTTAGGAAGCTTGGGGTTATGTATAAAGGAAGGGGTGAAGTGAAATAAGAAATTGGATAAGCAAACAGGATACGAGAAAGGGTAAAAATGAGGAAAGTCCACATATGTTTTATTAGTACTTCAGGAGCAAGAGGATGACTACGAAAAGGTTAGGGCCTATCAAATTTGTACATATTAATCTTTTGCGTGGATAGAAAAGATCTGGGTAGGATTCTTAATGAGTTCCTTGTCTCCCTCTCCACAAAGGAGAGGGATGATGCAGCTATCCTAATTGAAGAAGAGGAGTGTGAAATAGATAAAATCAACCTATTGAGAAGGAGGATACTGCAGGGACTGGCCACCTTTTGAAATCAACAGGGCTGGATGAATTATGTCCTAGACTGTTAAAGGAAACCAGGTTGGAAATTGCTTGTATTCTGAAGATCATTTTCCAATTCTCACTCAATATAGATCATGTACTAGGGGATTGAAGGTGTGTGAATGCTGTGGCATTATTCCAAAAAGATGCAGGGAATAGACCAAATAAGTACATGTTGGTCATCCTGACCTCTGTTGAGCAAATTATTATCACTAACACTGCATTAGTATTGACTGTTAATTTGAAAGGTATCAGGAATTATAATCATGGTTTCTGAAGAGAAGGTTGTGACTAGTAACTTGATTTTTCTTTTGAGAAAGTCACAAAGGATTAATGAAGGTAGTGGGTATTATTGATATAGATATTATAGTCTGTATGGATTTTAGAAAGCATTTGATAATGTACCACATGGCAGCCTGATTGGGAAAGTTAAGGCCCAAAGGATACAGGGGAATGAGGCAAGCTGGGTCCACACTTGGCTTAGAAAAGAAGAATAATGGTCAACACATGTTTTTGGGAATGGACCTGATCCATTGGTTGTGGACTCGCTCAGCCCCATCTATCACTTGCTGCTTATGCTTGTTTGGTGTTTCCAGTGGTATTTTCAGGGCTCAAAGTTGGGTTCAATGCAGTATGTGGCATACGTAAATTATTTGGACTTAAATGTGGGAGGTAATGATTGGGAAATTTTCAGATGGCACAAACATTGACCGTGTAGGTGATTGTTGAAGAAGATGGTGTTGGCCTGAGGGTGATATCAATGGTTTGACTGGGTGAAAACATGGCCAGTGGAATTCCTAATGAAGAACTTATGCCCGAAGCATCGATTTTCCTGCTCCTTGGATGCTGCCTGACCTGCTGTGGTTTTCCAGCACCACACTTTTTGACTTTGACTGTCCAGCATCTGCAGTCCTCACTTTCTCCCAGTGGAATTCAGTCAGAGAAATGAGATGTGATGCCTGTGGGGAGTGAAAACAAAACAGAAAAGAGTCAGGGAAGATATTGAAAAGGTTAGAAGAAGTGAGAGACTTTGGACTGTATGTCTACAGTTCCCTGAAGGTAGCATGACAGGTAAATAAGGTGGTAAAGAAGGCATATGGGATGCTTTTGTTCATTAGTTGAGAAATTGAATATAAAAGTAAGAGCGCAATGCTGGTACTGTAGAACTCACTGGTTAGGCCACAGCTGGAACTTTGTGCACAGTTCTGATCACCATGTTACAGGGAGGACACAATTGTTCCAGAGAAATTACAGGTGAGACTTACGAGAATGTTGCCAGGGCTTAAAATTGCAAGTTTGAGAAAAGATTTGATCTGCTCGGGTTGTTTTCCCTAGAACAGAGGAGACTGAGGCGTGACTACATTGAATGTCCAAATTAATGAGGGGCTTGAATGCAGAAGAGAGGAAAACCTTTCTCCCCTTGTAGAGGTGAATTACCAGGCATTTGTTGAATGAAATGGGCAAAAGTCTGGTAGGGTGCTGTATAATTTGAGAAGTGAAGTTGTTCACTTTGGCAGGAGGAATAAAAACAGAGTATTATTTAAATGGAGAACACAGAACTCTGAGATGCAGAGGGATCTAGGTGTTGATTATTGAGTCACAGACTGGCTGAAGACATTTTTCCTCATCCTAGTTCTAAACGGCTGTCCCTTCATTCTGAAGCTATGCCCACAGGTTCTTGTCTCTCCTACTAGTGGAAACATCCTCTTCACATCCAGTCTATCCAGGCTTCTCAGTATTGTGTAAATTTTAATGAGATCCTTCTCATCCTTCTGAACTCCATTGAGTACAGATCCAGAATTTTCAACCCCTCCTCAGATGACAGTCCTTCATCCATGGCATCATTCTTGTAAACCTTCTCTGGACCCCTCCAAGTGCAGCACATCCTTCACTGGATATGGGGCCCAAACATGCTCTCAATACCGCAAATGCAGTCTGACCAGAGCCTTTTACAGTCTAAGCAGTACATCATTGGTTGGGGCAGAGAAGACAAGCATGTTGTATGGCTTCTTTGTCACCTTATTCACTAATGTTCTCGCTTTTAGGGAGCTATGGACTTAGGATTCAAAATCCCTCTGTATATCATGCTCCTTAGGGTCAAACAATTAAATGTATACTTCCCTTTTACATTTAACCTCCCAAAATCATAGAATCCTTGCAGTGTGGAAGCAGGCCATCGAATCCACATTGATCCTCTGAAGATCATCCTACTCAGATCCACCCCCCACCCTATCCCTGTAACTCCATATTTCCCATGGCTCATCCACCAAGCCTGCAATCCCTGCACACTATGGGCAATTTAGCATGGCCAATCCTCCTAACCTAAAATGTATCACCTCACAATTGTCCAGATTAAACCCCATCTGCATTTCCCTGGCCAGCTTTCCAACTGATCTATATTCTGCTGTATTCTTTGATAACCATCCTCACTCCTCACAGCTTCTTTTAGTTTTTGTGTTGTCTGCAAACTCACCAATCAGTCCACACAAGTAGTGGAGGCTGGTACAATTGCAGCCTATGTGTGCAGCCGCAGGAGATGCGGGAATATACTAAACAAGTACTTTGCATTAGTGCTTACTGTGGAGAAGGACATGGAAGATAATACAATGTGGGGAAATCGATGGTGACATCTTGAAAACTGTCCATATTACAGAGGAGGTGGTTCTGGATGTCTCGAAATGCATAAAAGTGGATAAATCCTCAGGACCTGATCAGGTGACCTGACCCTAGAACTCTGTGGGAAGCTAGGGAAGTGTTTGCTGAGCTATTTGTATCATCGATAGTCACAGGTAAGGTACAGAAGACTGGAGGTTGGCTAATGTAGTACCACTATTCAAGAAGGGTGGTAAGAAAAAGCCAGGGAACAATAGACCGGTGAGCCTGACAATGTAGACAATATCCATGGCCCTACCGTTATCTATCACATTTGTCACTTGCTCAAAAAATTCAGTCATGTTTTTGAGACCCTATCTCCCCGCATAACGCCGTGCTGACTATCCCTAATAGGTCCATTGTTTTCCAAATGCAAGTAAATTCTGTCACTAAGAAACTTCTCCAGTAATTTCCCTGGCATTATGAAGGCTCACCGGCCTATATTTTCCTGTATTATCCCTGATGACCTTATTGAACAAAGGAACAGCATTGGCTATTCTCCAGTTCTTCTGAGACCTTGCCTGTGGCAAAAGAGGATACAAAGATCTCTGTCAAGGCCCCAGCAATCTCCTCCCCTGCCTCCTTCAGTATCCTGAGATGGATCCCATCAGGCCAGGAACATACTGGCCTTTAAACTATTCCCATGTGTCAGATGCAGATTTACCCTCAAATAGCTGCTCCCAAACTAATTTTTCCACATCCTGCCCAATACTGTTGTAATTAACCTCCCCCCTAATTCAGCACTTTCACCAGAGGACTAGACGTACTGAATTATGATCACTGTTCCCAAAGTGTACCCCCACTAAAACTTTGAACACCTGGCCAGGCTCATTGCCCATTACAAGGTCTAGTATGGCCCCTTCTCTAGTTGTTTAGATCAGAGTGGTGCTGGAAAAGCAGAGCCGGTCAGGCAGCATCCGAGGAGCAGGAAAATCGACGTTTTGGGCAAAAGCCCTTCTCTAGTTGGACTATCTACATATTCATTTAAGAAACCCTTCTGGCACCTAACAAATTCTGCTCCATCTAAACCCCTGGCACTAAAGGAGCCCCAATTAATATTGGGGAAGTTAAAATCACCCACTATAAGTTAAAATCACCCCATCGTTTTTACGTTTTTCCATGATTTGCATGCATGTATCTATTCCTCTTCTGTCTTCTGCTGGCTATTGTATAACCCCATCTTTCTTGTGCTTAAATTCTACCCATGTGGCCTTGCTGGATGAATCCTTCCCACAAGATGTCCTCTCTCAGTACAGCTGTGATGTTCTCCTTCATTAGCAATGCAAATTCTACAGCCCTTTTACACCCAATCACACCTGAAACATCTAAACCCTGTAACATAGAGCTGCCAGTTCTGCCCTTCTCTCAACCAAGTTTCTGTAATGGCTGCTATATTGTATTTTTATGTAGTAATTCAGGCTCTAAGCTTATCTGCTTTATCTGTTTAACTCCTTATATTAAAGTAGATACACCAGACCATCACTCCTGCCATGTTCATTAACCTGGACCTTCCGATTAGACTTAACATCGATCTTGTTCTCAATCACGTCACATGCTTACAGCTGCTCCATTTCTCACCTCACTATCACTCTAGTTTAAACCCTCTTCAGTGGCACGAGGAAATCTCCCTGCAATTGGTGCAGTCTGTCTTCCTTATGCAGATTCCACCTGGAAGAGATTGCAATAAACCAGATTTTTGAAGCCCTCCCTCCTATACCGGGTCTTTCACCATGCATTCAACTGGATAATTTTGTTATTTCTGGCCTCACTGGCACATGGCACAGAGATTACTCCTAAGATTACAACCCTGTAGGTCCTGCTTTTGAACTTCCGACTGAACTCACTAACTTTCTTCTGCAGAATCTTGTCTTTCTTTCTACATATGTCGTTAGTACCAATATTGATCACAACCTCTGGTTGCTAAACCTCTACCACCAACCCCCAATTTCAGACCGTTCTGTGCCTGCTCAGAGATATCCTTTACCCTGGCATCAGGGAAGCAACAAACCATCCTGGAGTCTTTGTTGCAAGTGCAGAAATATCTAATTGTGTCCTTGACCATAAAGTTCCCTATCACTCCTCCTCACCTACACTTCAGCCTTTGAGAGGAGAATGGCCACAGAGAGCTCCTGCACTGCCTGTCCATGCTTACTTGATTTTTCTGGTGACTGCCCAATGCTCTTATGTCTGTGTAGCCCTTACTGGTAGTGTGACAGACTCACTAAAAATTGCTATCCACAAAGTTCTCGGCCTCATGGATGCTCCGTAGTGAGTCAATCTGAAGCTCCAGGCGTTCCATGCAGCAAATCAGGAGTTGCAGCTGAACACCTTACGTATGTGGTCACCACAGACACTGGAGGTATCTCTGATTTCCCACATATTGCAGGACGTACATTCCATGGGCTAAGTTCTCCTAGAATGGTGAACTTTATCAATTACAAACAATACTAGGAACCAGTTATACAACCTTAAATACGACTACTCAAAATTATTGGATATTTTCTAAGGTAGAGGAAGGTAGACTCTTGTTGAGTGATAGAATTAAGTGTTTTTGGGAGAGGTGGGCACTGGTGAGATGACATCTGAGTACTGTGCACAATACTGGTGGCTTTATTTAAGGAAGGATGTAAATGTGCTGAAGGCAGTTCAGAGAAGGTTGACTGGACTCATACCCAGAATGGGCAGGTTGGACAGGCTAGGCTTGTACTTGCTAGGGTTTAGAAGACTAAGGGACAACTTGTTCGAAACATAAAATCTTGAAGTATCTTGATAGATTAGATGTGGCAAGATGTAGCTTTTAAGGGAGAATCTAAAACTAGAGATAACGGTTTAAAAATCTCTGTCAGCCATTTAAAACATATAATGTAAAGTTCTCTGTCTGAGTTTTGAGGCTTTGAAACCCCCTAAAAGAGTGATGGAAGCATGGTTGTTGAATATTTTTAAGAGATGGGTAGATTCGTGTTGAGCAAGCATTTGAAACGTTATTAAAGGTAGGTGGGAATGTGGATTTGAGGTACAACTTTTTACTTGATTGAATGGTGCAGTAGGCTGAGGGGCTGAATGGCTTCCTCCTGCTCTTGGTTTGTATGATCATGTTTACACAGTGCTAATAGTACAAAATCTGACCATCGAAATTGAAAGAATCGTAAAACATACTTTTGTGTTTCAAAGTTTGTGAATCAATCATTTCAGAAGCAGACTTTCTTTTTAGTCCCACAGTAAGATCTGGGAATCCTCATAGTTTCTGACTTCTCTGTGAGCTAGTACTCAACTTCAAACAAGAAATTGTGATGTTGGTTGGGGGTGGTTGTCAGTGTAGGTATGTTGAATGGGCTAGCAAAGGCAGGAGTGCTGCCCTCATCTTTATTCCATGTTGGTCAAAACTGGTACAAACAGGAATAGGTGGGAATCCTGGAATTGTGTTCTGCATGTCATTTTTGAAGTACACCTGTGTCTGTTCAATCTGGGTTAATATTTTCTCGTGCATTCACTGACTTGCAGCAAACAATAAGAAATATGAAGGTAGATATTGATGTCAAGGCTAATTGAATTGGGTAACTTATTTTATCAACTGTATAAATTCTTTCCAATAAACATGAATGCAGATGGCTGTATTTCCTGTGTTACCTGATGAGCTGAATTAGAATATTGAAGTATAGGACAGTATGAAAGCAGGAAGGTTTTACTTTAATTGTAGAAGATATTCGTTAGACCTCAGCTAGAATATTGTATACAGTTCTGTGTGCCACAGTCATGGAAAAATGTGAACATGCTGAAGAGAGTGCAGAAGAAATGTATTTTTTTTAAAAAAATGGATTTTCAGAGGAAATTTCCAAGAATTAAAGGGCACAGATTAAAGTGACTTGCAGATATGGCAAATGTATTGTAACAGAAAACTCTTTCACACAAAAGCTCTTTGGTCTGGAATGCACTGTCGAAGTGTGCTGGAGGCAGAGCACAACTGAAGTATTCAGGAGAGCATTAGATGATTGTTTCTATTCAAGTAATATGTAAGTTTGAGGAGAAGGCATAAAAAAAGCACTATATTGTAAAGCTCAGAGATGCAGTGTCGAAATGGTGGGTTGGAAGACTTCCCTCCGCACCATAAGGATTTTGTAATCTAAGTATATATACTTGTTATAAATTTTATTAATGTTGTAAATTGCAAAGGCACTATTTAAGCTTTGATTCAACAGTCATGAAATTCACAAAGAATGGCCAAAGACAAAGTGTCTGTGTTTATTACAATGAGTTCCAATTGCCAGGAATCAGTGTTGGGACTGAAATTTGAATTGGAGTTGGGGACCAATTGAAGTGTGTCAAAGTTTGCAGATGACACTCAAATGAGTTGTAGAGCAAACTGTGCAGAAGGATATAGATACGTTAAGTGAGCGGGCAAGGACCCAACAGATGGAATACAATGTTGGTAAATGTGAGTCATCCATTTTGGAAGGAATAACAGTAAAATGGACTATTATTTAAATAGTGAAAAGTTGCACCATGCTGCTGTGCAGAGGTACCTGGGTGTCCTTGTGCATGAATCACAAAATGTTGGTTTGCAGGTGTAGCAGGTCATTAAGAAGGCAAATGGAAGATTGTCCTTCATTGCCAGAGAATTGGAGTTTAAAAACAGGGAGGTTATTGCTGCGGCTATATAGGAAGCAGTCGAGGCTATCTCATTGAATGTTTTTAAGGCAAAGATGGACGCATTTCTGAACAGTAAAGAAACTAAGGGTTATGGTGAGCAGGTGGGTAAGCTGAGTCCACAAAGAGATCACTCATTATCTTATTAAATGGTGGAGCAGGCTTGATGGGCCAGATGGTCTACTCGTACTCCTTTCTTATGTTCTTATTTAATACCGTATTTATATTGCAGAACTGTTTTTACTGGATGAAGCTTTACCTACTCAACAACAAGCTGAATTCGGATATTAGATTACTGAGCCTATCATGGATTCCTAACTTTCCAACTTTGCTTGGAAAATGTGAAACGGCTTTAGGCTCACCTAGCTTCTATCCTGTCTAATTTAATTAAGATAATCAGTAGTTACTCAATGAATGTTTTCAAACAGATTTAAATTACGAGTAATAGGAGAGTGAATTGGAGTGGGTCAACCTAGAATCACAGAATGGTAAAAACAATGACTGCAGATGCTGGAAACCAGATTCTGGATCAATGGTGCTGGAAGAGCACAACCTAGAATCACAGAATCCCTACAGTGTGGAAATGGGTTATTTGGCCCATCGAGTCCACACTGACACCAACAAAGAACATCCCATCCAGACACACCCACCTACCCTATCCCTATAACCCTGCATTTCCCATGGCTAATCCACCTGACCTGCACCATCCATAGCATGGCCAATCTACCTAACCTTCACATCTTTGGATGTGGGAGGAAAGCAGAGCCCCTAGAGGAAACCCATGCAGACACAGGAAGAATGTGCAAACTTCAGACAGTCACCCAGGGCTAGAATTGAACCCAGGTCCCTGGCAATGTGAGGCAGCAGAGCTAACCACTGAGCCCCCGTGCTGCATATGAAAGAGACACATTATAAAATAACATTATAATCTAGCAAATTTTTTATGCAGAGAAGGTGGGAGTAAATATACATCACCTGCCTTGCCATGCATCAAAACTCTGTCTACATCTTGTAGCTTAACTGGCCAGGAATTTATTTGCCAGTTTTAAACCAATTTGTATCCCTTATGCTCATTTGTAACAAAGAAGCTAACTTCTAGGAGAAAGTGATTTTAAGTAAATTAGATATTTAAGTGTAGTGATTGTAATGAGGTCAGCAGGTGGACCTTATAGAATGAGTTCAGGAGAACAGGAGTGTCACAGTTTCTATTTGCTGTAGCTCTGAGGAAATTGGATCTGTGTCAAGGGCTCTCTACATGTAAATAAAGGGTGACCTGGTGATGGAATACAGGCCTATATGAAGTTACTTTAATAAGCAATGTATAGTTTTGAGTGATTTAACACATCCTGAAATTACAATTTTCTGTAAGTTAAATGAGACACTGTAATAGTAGATTTAATAGTTCATGGAATTTTTTTTATGTAGGTGAAACACTCCAGCTATTAGCAGCCTCCACTTCAGATGTACAGGCAGCAGATCTTTCTGGGGGTGAGTGAATTGAATGAGGAAACATTTGTAATCTTTTAATAGTAAAGGTAGCATTTACAATCTCTTAGTGCATTAAGAAATAGATCTTGCAGAAGACAAAGAAAAATTGAATAATGCTGTTGTGTAAGGTAAACGATTTTCACATTTTTCTTCTGGTTTAATGGTTCAGATTTAATTAAAGATTGTGAAATTTTCTTTTAATTAATTGTCATAAGAAAGTTATCTTTAACAGACACCAGTTGTTTCCCTTTCCTTATTACCTTTCTTCAATTCTTTCTTCGCTTTTTTTCCTCTCATCTTCCTTTCTTCTGCTTTCTTTTACGCCCTTTCTTCAACTCATTCTTTTCATTTGTTTGCTCCATTCCCCCACTTCCTTCTTCCTCCCACAGAGTCTATTTTCCCTCCTTTACCTCCTCCCTTTCTCCTTCCTCAAATGTCTCTCCTTCTGTATGCCCTTCCTCTTCATCCTGCCTTGTGCCCACTTCCATCTCCTAACTCACATTTCATGGAATCAATCAGTTGTCATGTTCTGTGCAGTAAGCATTCAGTTTATCTTGTACATGTGGCCTTCTGTAAGATCAACTGTACCAGTCCAACTTTCCTAGCTTTTCCTCTTCACGTCATAACTTTGCTTTCTTCAGCTCTTTATCTACTTTCCTTTCTCCTTGCTTCTATTGCATTCCTTCATGCCCTCCGCTTCACTCGCTCTTCTACCTTCTGACTCCCATCTTTGCTCTCTGCCACTTCCTCCACCTTTTAAAGATGTGCATCGTCCACCATATTGAACATGGTAGTCCCTTCATGTACTAATTCCACAAAGACCTGGCACAGGAAAGAGCCTGGTCTCTCAGAAGCTGATTGAAATTGGCCTTATTGTCTCATCCCACCAATTGTGAAGTTGAAGGAGAAGCTCATCCCATTCAAAGTGCAAGCTGTTGGCCTTTGTTCCAATGGAAATGGAGTATAAAAGTTGGGAGGTTTTGTTGACGGCATTGTGAATGGCAGTGACCACATCTGCAGCAAGTGCTGGTTGCTGGAAGAACTCCGGATCAGAGTTGATGATCTGGAATCTGAGCTTCAAACACTGCGGCACATCCGGGAGGGGGAGAGTTACCTGGATGCTTTGTTTCAGGAGGCAGTCACACCTGGGAGATTAAGTAATTCACATTCAGCTAGTGATCAGGCACAAAAGAGTGTGACTGTAAGTGAGGCAGGTAGGGGGAACCGGAGTTCAGGAGTGGAGGAGCCTCAGCCCTT
Organism: Chiloscyllium plagiosum; assembly: GCF_037043375.1. NCBI lineage: Eukaryota > Metazoa > Chordata > Chondrichthyes > Orectolobiformes > Hemiscylliidae > Chiloscyllium > Chiloscyllium plagiosum. The sequence goes on along the minus strand of NW_028270148.1, from coordinate 69,961,954 downwards.
GACCTTGTCCAACAGGTACGAGATTCTTGCTCCCTGTTCGGATGAGGAAAAGGGCTCTGGATAGGATGAGCCAACTGACCAAGGCACCATGGTGCAGAAGGCCATTCAAGAGGGGGGAGCTAATAGACAAGTAGTGGTTATAGGGGATTCTATAATTAGGGGGACAGATAGTATCCTTTGCAAGCCGGATCGGGAGTCTCGCATGGTGTGTTGCCTGCCCGGTGCCAGGGTGCGAGACATCTCCGACCGGCTTGAAAGGATATTGGAGCGGGAGGGGGAGGATCCAGTTGTTGTGGTCCACGTTGGTACCAACAACATAGGCAAGACTAGGGTGGAGGACCTGTTTGGGCATTACGAAGCACTAGGCAGGAAATTGAAGCACAGGTCCTCAAGGGTCATAATCTCCGGATTACTGCCCGAGCCACGTGCCAATTGGCATAGGGACAAGAAAATTAGGCAAGTAAACACATGGCTAAGGGATTGGTGTGGGAAAGAGGGATTCCACTTCATGGGGCATTGGCATCAGTTTTGGAACAGGGGGGATCTGTACCGTTGGGACGGTCTCCACCTGAACCGATCAGGTACCAATGTTCTAGCGAAGAGGATAAATAGGGTGGTCAGTAGGACTTTAAACTTCTGAGTTGGGGGGAAGGCAAAATGAAAGCGACAGGGTGTATGGAGGTAAATGGCAAGATAAGCAGCAGGATAGCATGTTGCCAGGCGGATTTAAAATTGAGGCAGACTGAGAATACAGTAAAAAGCAAGGATAACTTAGGACATATGACTTCCAACATCTCTAATGATAAGGAAGTTAGCATTAAGGCACTTTACCTGAATGCTCGTAGCATTCATAACAAAGCCGATGAACTAATGGCACAGATAATAGTGAATGATTATGATGTAGTAGGCATCACAGAGACTTGGTTACAGGGGGGTCAGGACTGGCAGTTAAACCTCCATGGTTTTTCAACTTATCGAAAAGACAGAGAGGTGGGCAGAGGGGGTGGGGTTGCCTTGTTAGTTAAGAACAAAATTAAATCTATGGTATTGAATGACATAGCGTCGGATGATGTGGAGTCTGTGTGGGTGGAATTGAGGAACCACAAAGGCAAAAAAAACATAATTGGAGTTGTGTATAGACCTCCTAACAGTGGTCAGGACCAGGGACGCAACATGTACCGGGAAATAGAGAAGGCATGTCAGAAAGGCAAGGTTACATTGATCATGGGAGACTTCAATATGCAGGTGGACTGGGTAAATAATGTTGCTAGTGGATCTAAAGAAAGGGAATTCATGGAATGCTTACAGGATGGCTTTTTGGAACAGCTTGTCATGGAGCCCACAAGAGAGCAGGCTATTCTGGACCTAGTGCTTTGCAATGAACCAGACTCTATAAAAGATCTTAAAGTAAGGGAACCCTTAGGAAGTAGCGACCATAATATGGTAGAGTTCAGTCTGGAGTTTGAAAGGGAGAAGGCAAAATCTGATGTAATGGTGTTACAGTTGAATAAAGGTAATTATGAGGGCATGAGAGAGGAACTGACTAAAATAGACTGGAAGCAGAGGCTAACCGGGAAGACAGTAGAGCAAAAATGGCAGGAGTTTGTAGCTATAATTGAGGACACTGTACAGAGGTTCATTCCCAAGAAAAGAAAGATTAACCGGGGAGGGATTAGACAACCTTGGCTGACAAAGGAAGTCAGGAAATGTATTAAAGAAAAAGAGAGATCCTATAAAGTGGCTAAGAACAGTGGGAAATCAGAAGATTGGGAAGGATACAAAAGCAAACAGAGGATAACAAAGAGTGTAATAAGAAATGAGAGGATCAAATATGAAGGTAGGCTAGCCAGTAATATTAGAAATAATAGTAAAAGTTTCTTTCAGTACATAAGAAACAAACGACAGGCAAAAGTAGACATTGGGCCACTTCAAACTGATGCAGGAAGCCTAGTGATGGGAGATAAGGAAATAGCAGGAGAACTTAACAAGTACTTTGCGTCAGTTTTCACAGTGAAAGACATGAGCAATATCCCAAAAATTAAAGGGTGTCATGGGGCTGAGTTGAGTATGGTTGCCATTACGAAAGAGATAGTGCTAGAAAAGTTAAAAAGTCTTAAAATTGATAAATCTCCTGGCCCTGATGGGATACACCCTAGAGTTCTGAGAGAGGTGGCTGAGGAAATAGCAGAGGCATTGGTTGAGATCTTTCAAGAGTCACTGGAGTCAGGAAAGGTCCCGGATGATTGGAAGATGGCTGTTGTAACCCCCTTGTTCAAGAAAGGATCAAGGCAAAAGATGGAAAATTATAGGCCAATCAGCTTAACCTCGGTTGTTGGTAAAATTCTAGAATCCATCATTAAGGATGAGGTTTCTAAATTCTTGGAAGAGCAGAGTCTGATTAGAACAAGTCAACATGGATTTAGTAAAGGGAGGTCATGCCTGACAAACCTGTTGGAATTTTTTGAAGAGGTAACAAGTAGGTTAGACCAGGGAAACCCAGTGGATGTGGTCTATCTAGACTTTCAAAAGGCCTTTGATAAGGTGCCACACGGGAGGCTGCTGAGCAAGGTGAGGGCCCATGGTGTTCGAGGTGAGCTGCTGGGATGGATTGAGGATTGGCTGTCTAACAGAAGGCAGAGAGTTGGGATAAAAGGTTCTTTTTCAGAATGGCAGCCGGTGACGAGCGGTGTCCCGCAGGGTTCGGTGCTGGGGCCACAGCTGTTCGCATTATATATTAATGATTTGGATGAGGGAACCGGGGGCATTCTAGCGAAGTTTGGCGATGATACGAAGTTAGGTGGACAGGCAGGTAGTACTGAGGAAGTGGGGAGGCTACAGAAGGATCTAGACAGGTTGGGAGAGTGGTCCAGGAAATGGCTGATGGAATTTAACGTGAGCAAGTGCGAGGTCTTGCACTTTGGCAAAAAGAATAAAAGCATGGACTACTTTCTAAATGGTGAGAAAATTAATAAAGCCAAAGCACAAAGGGATCTGGGAGTGCTAGTCGAGGATTCTCTAAAGGTAAACATGCAGGTTGAGTCCGTGATTAAGAAAGCGAATGCAATGTTGTCTCTTATCTCAAGAGGGTTGGAATATAAAAGCAGAGATGTACTACTAAGACTTTATAAAGCTCTGGTTAGGCCCCATTTGGAGTACTGTGTCCAGTTTTGGTCCCCACACCTCAAGAAGGACATACTGGCACTGGAACGTGTCCAGCGGAGATTCACACGGATGATCCCTGGAATGACAGGTCTAACATATGAGGAACGGCTGAGGATACTGGGATTGTATTCGTTGGAGTTTAGAAGATTAAGGGGAGACTTAATAGAGACGTACAAAATAATACATGGCTTGGAAAAGGTGGATGCTAGGAAATTGTTTCCGTTAAACGAGGAGACTAGGACCCGTGGACACAGCCTTAGAATTAGAGGGGGTCATTTCAGAACAGAAATGCGGAGACATTTCTTCAGCCAGAGAGTGGTGGGCCTGTGGAATTCATTGCCACGGAGTGCAGTGGAAGCCGGGACGCTAAATGTCTTCAAGGCCGAGATTGATAGATTCTTGTTATCTAGAGGAATTAAGGGCTACGGGGAGAACGCTGGTAAGTGGAGCTGAAATGCGCATCAGCCATGATTGAATGGCGGAGTGGACTCGATGGGTCGAATGGCCTTACTTCCACTCCTATGTCTTATGGTCTTAAAATTATGTAAGGCAGTAGTCAGATCATAGCTGGAATACTGTGAACTTATCTAAAGAAAGATATACTGGCATTGGAGGTGTGGTCTAGAGAAGATGCATTATGCTGGCAGCATATGAACTCCAGTTCTGAAGAAGTGTCACTGGACCCAAAGCAGTAACTCTGCTTTCTCTCCACAGATGCTGCCAGACATGCTGAGTTTCTCCAGCAATTTCAGATTTTGTTTCAGATTTCTAGCATCCATAATTCTTTGTTTGTTATACCAGGTATTGAGAGACTGTGTCATATGAGGAGAGGTTGAGTAGATTGGGCCTGTATCCATTTGAATTTAGAAGAGTGAGAGGTGAACTTCTTGAAACATACAAGAGTCATGAATGATTTGATAGGATAGATGTGGAAAAGTTGTATCTTCCTGGGAGAGTGTTCAAGGCCAGAGCGCATAATCTCAGAATGAGAGGTTGCACATTTAATGTGGAGGAATTTCTTCTCCCAAAAAGGATTGAATTTATGAAACTCTTCACCACAGAAGGCTGTCAAAGTTTGATTATTAAGTTGTTATGGACCAGGCCAGACCCCCTCAAAACATTTCAAAAAAGTAATCCAGACCCTAACTTTGCTAGCTGTTTTAAGCAGGTGTACAGTGGCTATTCCAGGAGAGATGCAGCTGGTCAAACCACTTAGTTTTAAACAAAACAGAATTTAATTACAAGATTACTGTATGAAACACAAACAAAAGAAAACAGAATACCGAATAACTTAACCTATCTGAAAACCCAGCAAATTATGAGAAAGTGAGGACTGCAGATGCTGGAGATCAGAGCTGAAAAACGTGTTGCTGGAAAAGCGCAGCAGGTCAGGCAGCATCAAAGGAGCAGGAGAATCGACGTTTCAGGCATAAGCCCTTCTTCAGGAATGAGGAGGGTGTGCCAAGCAGGCTAAGATAAAAGGTAGGGAGGAGGGACTTGGGGGAGGGGCGTTGGGAATGCGATAGGTGGAAGGAGGTTAAGGTGAGGGTGATAGGCTGGAGAGGAGGTGGGGGGGGGCGGAGAGGTCGGGAAGAAGATTGCAGATCAAGAAGGCGGTGCTGGGTCCGAGGGTTGGGACTGAGAAAAGGTAGGGGGAGGGGAAATGAGGAAGGTAGAGAAATCTGCATTCATCCCTTGTGATTGGAGGGTTCCTAAGCAGAAGATGAGGCGCTCTTCCTCCAGGTGTCATGTTGCCATGGTCTGGCGATGGAGGAGGCCAAAGACCTGCATGTCCTTGGCGGAGTGGGAGGAACTCCCCCCTCCCACTCCGCCAAGGACATGCAGGTCCTTGGCCTCCTCCATCGCCAGACCATGGCAACAAAGAACATTGCTGGGTATTCTCCGGTTCTCTGAGAACTTTCCTGTTACTAAAGAGCATACAAAGGTTTTGTACGAGGCCTAAGAAATTTCCTCCCCTGCCGACCTCAGCATTCTGGGATAGATCTCATCAGGTCCTGAGGACTTGAAAACTCCCAACACCACCATTTTTAAAAAAATTATTTTTATTGAAAAATAGATTTTTAAAATATTACAACAAATACAAAACAATACAAAGAACACACAGTTTTTAAAACCCATCCTGCCCTCATGTACAAATGTAATTAATATATATTTTTCTATATATATTTAAAAACCCAACTAGCTATTTAACTAAATAAATAATAATCAACAACAATAAATAATAATAACTTAACTCAGCCAAACAAGACACTCGTATGTTTGCAGTTCCTCCTCCCCGGATATTAGACTCATAAAGCACAATTGTTACAGTTAATTAAAAGTCCTTATTAGTGTGGCAAATAAATCTGTGTCCAGGTATTCCAAAAAAGGGTTGCCATTTCTTATAGAAATTCTAATTTTCGTGGTGTACCACACTTATGAGAAAATCCAAGGGGATATGCTCCATAACAATCTTCCGCCAACCCAACAGACCAGGGGTTTTTCGGATACCCAACCTAGCAAGATATCCTTTCTTGCACAGAAAGAGAGAATGTTGAAAAGTTTTCTTTCTTCTGCACATCGGCAGGGAACATACTGGGCAGGCCAAGAAGAAGAGAGACCGGGATCTTCTCCACCCTTACACCCAAAATTCCCTCCATTGCACCCGCCACAGCACTTCAATATGTTTAAAGCCTACCACACAGCCAGAGGCAATGGGTAAGAGTGCCCGTACCGAATTGCACTTGGGACGTGTTGAAGATACCCTTGGTTTAAATTTTGACAATATCGAAAATCAGGCGGAGCATCTGTATAATACATGGGGGAGAATATTCATCTTAATAAGCGCTATTCGACCCAACCACAAGACCAGAAGCGCCTCCCATCTTTGAAGGTCTTGTTTGATTTTGTCAAATAATTGAACAAAATTAACTTTGAACAACCGATCCAGAACTGGAGTAATGAATATGCCCAAATACACAAACCCCCCCCGTGACCACTTAAATGGGAATCTATAGTCGCCCTCAAGACCTAGCCCCTTTGTAAGACCACCCATAGGCATAGCCTCTGATTATGCAAGATTAATCTTGTACCCTGAAAAGGTGCCAAACGCACTGATGCATTGTATCAGGCGAGGCACTGAAAATGTTGGATTTGTCAAAAAATTAGGACATCATCCGCATACAACGAAATCCTATGTAATTTTGACCCCACTTCTGGAGCTGATATATTGGGATCCCTACAAATGGCCTCCACCAATGGTTCAATCATCAGTGTAAAAAAAAGGGCAAAAGGGGACAGCCCTGCCAGCTGCCCCTAAATATGTTAAAATTAATTGATCATACCCCATTGGTGATGACCGCAGTGAGAGGGCCACTGTAGAGAACCTTTACCCATCTTATATGGCTTCACCCAAACCAAACCACTCCAGAGTTTAGAAAAGGTACAGCCACTCAACTCAGTCAAGTGCCTTCTCTGCACCGATCCTTGTATTGGCTGTTGGTGACACACTTGACTTACATTAAGCAGCCTCCTAACATTATTGGAGGATCTGCGGCCCCTTTATGAAGCCTGTCTGGTCCTCTTTAACAATAGAAGGTAACAGTGTCTAGCCTTAACGCAAGAGTCTTAGAGAGGATTTTAAAGTCCTTGTTTAAGAGTGAAATGGGCATGTATGAAGCACAGTCCTCGGGGACTTTCCTTTTTTTTTAAGAATAAGTGAAATATTGGCCTCTCTCAGAGATAGCGGGAGACAATCATGACAGTATGAGTCATTAAACATGTTGAGCATCGAGCCTGACAATATATTTATAAATTCCTTATAGAATTCAATGGGAAGTCCATCAGGACTGGGTGCCTTTCCACTCTGAAGCTGCTTCACAGCCTCCTGCACCTCATGCTCTGATAAGGGGGCATTGAGAAAAGACTTGTGTTCAGGGGTCATTCCCGGGAGCTCCATATCCTTGAAAAATATTCCATTTTGGCCCACCCTTCCTCACAACCCTCAGATTGGTATAACTTAGAGTAAAATCTCTGGAATGCCACATTAATCTCATTGGTGTCACATGTTAGGTTCCCATACCCTCCCTAATCGCCGTAATGGCTTGAGGGGTACTCCTTTTCCTGGCGAGATATGCTGGGTATTTGCCTGGCCTGTCACCATGCTCATATAACCTTTGCTTTGTAAAGATGAGCTCCTTCTTTGCTGTCTGTGTGACATGGCATTCAATGCAGACCGCAGTGCCATAATCCTCTAGCATGACCAACGAGGGCCTGAAGAAGTAGGCCTTCTCAGCTGCCTTCAACCGTGCTTCAAGGAGAGGTTAGTGCTCACCTTTCTGCCACTTCCTACTGGCAGAGTAGGAAATAACTAGGCATAGGCTTTGGCAGTTTCCCAAAGAAGGGATGGGCTAATAACTGAGCCTGAGTTAATATCTAGGAACGCCCGAAATTCCCTAGAGAAGTACTCCACAAACTTATTATCCTTGAGGATAAAGGGATCAGTTTGTCAGTGCTTCGGACCCACTGTAACTTCTTTAATCTTAGCCAACTGGAGCGTGATCGGAGATGATAATATTACCAATCATACAAGATGCCACCAAGTCAAGGGTTGCCATGGGGTCAGAGAAAAATCAATCCTGGTGTGACACCTGTGTGGATTGGAAAAAAAATGTAAAATCCCTGCCTATAGCATGGAGATGCCTCCAGACGTCCACCAACCCTAACTCCACACATAGATCCACTAATTGTTTAGTTTGTACAGAGAGTATTGAGGGGCCTTTGGGCAACCTGTCTACTGTGGGATCCATGAGACAGTTAAAATCTCCCCCTATAATGATATGCCGAGACTGGAGACTGATCAGTTTAGAGAACGCATCTACCAGAAATTTGAGGGGATGGGCCGGAGGGCAATAAACATTTAAAGCACCATATTCTCCGTGTTTATCAGGGCTTTGAGGATTACAAATCTTTACTATGATTTGGAGATGCCGGTGTTGGACTGGGGTGTACAAAGTTAAAAATCACACAACACCAGGTTATAGTCCAACAGGTTTATTGGAAGCACACTAGCTTTCGGAGCGACGCTCCTTCATCAGGTGATTGTGGAGGGCTCGATTGTAACACAGAATTTTTGCTATAAATTCTGTGTTACAATCGAGCCCTCCACAATCACCTGATGAAGGAGCGTCGCTCCGAAAGCTAGTGTGCTTCCAATTAAACCTGTTGGACTATAACCTGGTGTTGTGTGATTTAAATCTTTACTAGAGTGTGTTAACTTAAATGGGAGAGTCCTCCTAACCAATATAGCCACTCCCCTACATCTAGTATTAAAAGATGAAAAGTAAACCTGATCAAAGCCATTCTGTTATCTTATCATCCAAGTGTGTCTCCTGTAATAAAGCAATATCCACCTTCTCCTTTCAAAGACTCAAAAGTACCTTCTTCCTCTTAATTGGTGAGTGACTCCCCTTGGTGTTCCACATACACCATTTAATCAAGTCATTAGCCAAAACCTTCTGCAGTAACATTGAAATTCCAGAGAGGAGGAACTTGAACCACAAATTGCTGAGCCTTTGTGTCACAAGATTCATTGAACATAAAAACTATATAAACTAAAACCACTACAGTTAACAAACCTACAAAGCTATCAAAGACTACGTACAATAAAAACCAAAAAACAAGCCAACGCATACAGCGCCAATGGTGCTGAATAGGAGAGCAGACCACCATCACCACCCAAAGGGGGCAACTACCCATCCCAAAACCCAATTTCCCATCCCTCTGCCTGAAAATACCTGAACCGGGTATAAACTACCTGTAAGTAGGCATCTAGCCATTCCAACCATTTTCCCTCCTCCTAGCTAGAGCCACACCGCAAACACAAGCAGAAAAGAAAGAAAATACACCATGGAATAGCAATGTGAAAAATAAATCTTAAAAATAAAAAGAAAGGGGTAAATACCCCACCCATCCTTTGGTATAGCTTAACTTAGAAATTAAAATTACACATCTCAACCGCCACCAAACATTGTTTAAACCAGATTATTTTCAATAAAAAAAGGAAAAGAAAACCCAACGGACTTGCTCTTTTTTTCAAAAGAAAAAACAAAGACATACCCAAACAGCACTACTATTTGTTCAGATTAAGTTAATTTGACCTTGAAGTCTGTTGCCTTCTCTGACGTTTCAAAGAAATGTCCAGATCCATCTAAGGTGATATGAAGCACTGCTGGATATCTCCCAGTACTGGAACCCAAGCTCCCTCAGTCTTGACATTGTCATAGAATTTTCTTCTCTGGATCACCACCGCTGAGAAGTCCTGGAAGAACATTATCTTAGAGCCCTCGTAAACCAGGATCTTCGGGTCCATCTCCTGGATTTTGGAAGCTTCCATGATTCTCTGCTTTATCTCTATAATGATGAAACTGCACCAAGAGAGGAGGAGGACGTTGACCTAGACCTGATCTCCGTGCCGTGATCCGGTGAGCCCCCTTGATCCTCTCAATCCAGCCTCCAAGTTAAGGAATTTCGGCAACGAGTCCTCAATAAATTCTGCTGGTCGATCACCTTCCTTGCCCTCTGGCAGACCAACGATCCAAATATATTTTTTTTCTCCTGCCCCTGTTCTCAAGGTCATCCACTTGGTAACGCAAATTACGGACCTGCGTCTCCAGGGCTTGAATCCTATCATTGGAGGAACTGGTGTCTGCTTCCACCACTGTGACTCTGTTCAACCTCATCCATCCTTCTCTCCAGGTCGTGCTGCTGTTCATGCTTCTGCAGCATGATAGTGATCGAGGCCACTTCTCCTCTATCTGGTAGGTAAAAACAATGACTGCAGATGCTGGAAACCAGATTCTGGATTAGAGTGGTGCTGGAAAAGCACAGCAGTTCAGGCAGCATCTGAGGAGCAGGAAAATCGACGTTTCGGGCAAAAGCCCTTCATCAGGAATACCAGGTAGATGAAGGGCTTTTGCCCGAAACGTAGATTTTTCTGCTCCTCGGGTGCTGCCTAAACTGTTGTGCTTTTCCAGCAACACTCTAATCCAGAATCCCCCCCTTCTCCTCTATCTGCTTACCCAACATATCACGAGATTTTGCAAGCTCCTTCACCAGGGCCTTTTAGTTAATCAAGTCCAAGGATCCTGCAGGCTGGGCCTTGGACACTACTCCTCCCTTCTTCGGCATCCCTGAATGGCGAAAACGGGGGTAAGTTGATTTTCCACAATTTCCTTGGACTCCACGACCTTTCCAGAGTCCCAGGATATTGCAATGGTCTGGGCTGGGCAGGTTAGAAGTTTGTGCCGCTTGTGCTGCAGTGTGGAGCTCTGCAATGCGATCCTCCTAGATCGCTGCCATCTTGGATTCCCCCCACCATATTTTTAACATTTTGACATACCTGAGAATATCAATTTACCCTCTCCAGGCTCCTCATCCACTATTTCCTCTTCCTTTATGAATTCCGATGCAAAGTATTCCTTAAGGACCTTAATTCCTTCCTCTGACTGCATACAAATTCCCTCCTTTGTTCTTCAGTGGACCTACCCTTTTCCCTAGCTACCCATTTGCTCCTATATGTATGTAAAATGCCTTGGGATTTTCCTTAATCACCTTGCCAAAGAAATTTCATGGCCCATTTTAGCCTTCCTAATCCCTTGTTTGAGTTCTTTCTTGCTGACTTTGTATTCTCGAGCACTCTGTCTTCATTTCTCCTAAACCGTACCAATGTCTCCTTTCTCTTTTTGTCTAAGCTCTCAATTTCTCTTGTCATCCAAGGTTCCTGAATCTTGCCATCCATGTCCTTCAATTTCACAGGAACATGCTGGTCCTGAAGTCTAAATCAGCTCACTTCTAAACGATTCCCACATGCCAGATTTAGATTTACCCTCAAACACCCATGCCTAATCTACATTCCCCAGTTCCTGCCTAATATTGTGATAGTTAGCCTTCCCTCAGTTCAGTAATTTCACCCAGGGATTACTCTTACTCGTTATCCTTAAGTAACTTAAAGCTGACAGAAAAGTATGATCACTGTTCCTGAAATACTCTTCCATTGAAACTTTGATCACCTGGCCTGGTTCATTCCCCAACACGACTTGGACTATTTACATATTGTTTCAAAAAACCATCCTGGGCATATCTGGCAAATTCCCTCTTCCAAGCCCCCAACACTAAGCAAGCCCCAGTCAGTATAGGGAAAGTTAAAATCACCAACCACAACAACCCTATTGTTTTGACATGTTTTCATATCTGTTCTTCTGTCACCCGTTGGCTGTTGGGAAGTCTGTAGCACAATCCCATCAAAGTGATTTGCACCCTTCCTGTTCCTGAGCTCGACCCATATGGCCTCACCGGATGGACCTTCCAAGTGTCCTCCCTCAGTACAGCTATGATAGTCTCTCTTATCAATAATGGAACTCCCGTGCTGTTTTGCTTTCCCTCTCTATCACGCCTAAAATATTTAAATCTTAGAACGTTGAGCAAAGTTGCGCTATTTCTCTTGGAGGAGAGAAGATTGATCATTTAAAATCATGAAGAATCTAGAGTGCATAGATGGAGGGAAACTCTTCCATTGGTGGAAAGATTGATACCATGAATTTTATTGTCCTACCATCCTCCTCCTCCCCATTTCACTCTCCCTCTTCAACTTCACACTCTTCTAACCTACCTTAGTTAGAAAATCCTCCACTAGTTAGAATTATACCAAGCCCAAAGGAAGATGGTTGTGTTTGTTGGAGGTCATTGACTCCCTGAGTTCCTCAGGGCAGTTTCCTAGGCCCAATCATTCTTCAGCTACTTCATCCATAGCTTTCCCTTCATCATAAGGTCAGAAATGGGGACATTCACAAAAAATTATTACTCAATGTTCAGCACTTGATGCAACTCCTCAGACACTAAAACTGTTTGTGTTCATATGCAGTAAGGTCTGGAAAAGATCCACAGCTGCTAAATGGCATCCAACATTTGCAATGCCGAAGTACCAAATAATGATGATCTTGAACAACAGAGAATCTATTCATTACTCCCTGACACTCAATAACATGATCATGGAAATGCCCCACAATTTACATCCTGGGGTTTGTCTTTTACTGGGTTTGTTGTGGACTGGGTATCGTCAGGCCATTTTTCCACATTTCAAGATAGATTCTAATGTTGTAGCTGTACTGGAGCAGCTTGGCCAAAGGAATGGCTAATTCTGTAACGCAAATGTTCAGTCATCTTGTCAGAATGTTATTATGGCCCATAGCTTTTACTTTCATCTGTTAACTGGCAACTGAGAGGCCAAGATGAATTATTCCGTCAGCACTTCTGGCTGAAGATAGATGCAAATGTATCAGCCTTCAGTTTAACGGTGATGTGCTGGACCTCCCTATATTTGAGGATATTAGTAGAGTGTAAACAATCTGTAAATTGTTTAAATATCCACTACCATTTGTGACTTTGTGGTAGACCTGCAGATCTTAGTTTGGATCTGTTTGTTTTGGTATAACTTTGTCCTGTCTGTTTCATGCTACTTTCATTGTTTGGTTTGCAAGTAATCCTGTTGTAGCAGGTGGATACCTCATTTATTGGAATGCCTTGTATGCTAATGGCATGCAATCCTGCATTCCTAATTGAACAAAAGATTATCTGTCTGCCTGTTGGTAATGGTAGAGTGGGTGATATGCCTGGCCAATGAGGTTACAGATTGTGTTTAAGTATAATTCTGCTGATGGCTCACAACTCCTCATAGATGCCCAACTTTGAGTTTCTGGATGTTTTAGAATTCTGTTCCATTTAGCATGGTGGTAATATCACACAACACAGTGGGGTGAGTCCTCGATGTGAAGATGGGACATTGTCTTTCAAATGATTATGCAGTACTCCCCATAATATTATCATGGAGAACTGCATGTGAAACAGGTAGATTTGTGAGAATAGGGTCATGTTGGCTTTTCCCTCTTTTGATTCCCTCATCACCTGCCACAGAGCCAGTCTAGCTGCAATATCCTTGAGGATTTGGCTAGCTCAGTCAATAGTGATGCCATTGTGTTATTGTTGGTGACACTAAGTACATTCTGTGCCCACCCTGCCCTCAATGCTTCTTTCAAGTAGTGTTCAACATTCTGGAGAACTGATTCATGTGCCAAGATAGCTGGTAATCAGCAGCAGGTTTCCTTGCCCATGTCTGACATGATGCCATAAGATCTTATGGGGTGGTGAATCAATGTTGAGAATTTCCAAGGCAACTCATTCACAACTATTTATGATTATGTCACCACCTCTGGTCTTGCCAACGGGACTGCAGGGATAGTGATGATGGTGTCTGAGTCATAATCTTTCTCGTGGAATCATACCATACAAATAGTGTCAGGTTGTTGCTTGACTAGTCTTTAGACAACTCTCCTGATATTGGTACTACCTCCAGATGCTGGTGAAGGTCGACAGGCTGGGTTTGTCATTGTTATTTCCAGTGCCTATGCCAATATCCAGTTGTACGCCAGTTTTATTCCTTGCTTTTGACTTTGTTTTGATACAACTGAGTGGCTTGTTTGACCATTTCAGAGGGCAGATAAAAAGTCAACATTGCTGAGGGTCTGGAGACATGTAAATCAGATCAAATAAAGATGACATATTTCCTTCCCTTCAGGACAATAGTGGCCTTTGGTTACTTTGTAGTTAATAACACTCTTTGGATTATTTGGGTGTTTCTCACCATTGGCTATCTATCCCTATTCTTCCTTTTTCCTCAGCATTGCCAAACCAACGCTTCCCTCTCATCAAAGTCAACACCTCTCCCCAGGGCTATGATAACGAATGCAGCCAGGCAACATAATGTATAAGACTTCGAAAGAGCATGAAGGAACACCATCCAACCCATCGAGGCACCTGAACCACCACATCATTGTGGCTGACGCTTACTCAGATGGCATTGATTGTTGAGCCTTTTGACTTTCCATGGAGGGTTTATGCAGCAGTGTCATCAGCCGTCTTTAAAGAACTCTGCTCTTTCTGCTGTCAGCCATCTACGGTTTTCCAATTGTTGTAAGAAGGGCTATGGTACTAAGGTATAATGAAGGATGAAGCATAGTAGCAGCTTCCAGGATAGTCTGTATTCATGGGAATAAAACTCTGCTATAATTATATGCTAAGTGAATATTTATTGATTTGAATATTTTCCAATTGTGGAATATCCCTAGCTAGTCAGTTGGTGCCTTGGTAGCCACATTGATGCCTGTAAACATGGAATTGCTCACAATGAAGAGCAATTCTGCTGACACTGCACAACTGGTTGCCTGTGAATGAGGGGTCTGTCTGAGCCTTTCCTCTATCAAGTTGCTGTCTATTCCCATTGTCCATTAGAGTTTTTTAAACTTCAAGCATTTTAGTCACATGCAGAAACCAGTACACTGACCCAAGGAGTAAGTTTAAATATAAATGCCAGCAAAGACTTTTTACTGAGATGTATACATTTCACCCTCTTTCCAATAGGAAAGTACCTGACAAATTTATTTTTTATGTGCAAGTTGTGGGTGTGATCAGCTTTTCTCCCTCTGTTTTTAAGATTTTCCTAATAATAATCAGAATTTTATTCAATCATTATTCATGCATGTGTAAGTAAAACTGCAAAGGCATTAATGATTGTCACATTGTGAATGTGTGTAAGATAACATCTAAGACATTCTGCTGACACTTTTCCAAATACAGCTGGAGGGAAGAAAAGCAAACAAACCACAATACAACAGTTAAGTCCCAAACAGGAGGAAATCTCATCCATTAAACTGACATTGGTATACAACAGAAAAAAGATTTTTTTATATTTCTTTTGAGGATTGTAAAACAAAGACCTACACTGGAGGATGTTAAGATTGAAACGATTAAAGACTTAGTTAATCAAAAATAATGATTATGGCCACAAAATTCCGTTCACAAGGCATTTAAAATATAAGAGGAAGAAAAGAGCGGAGAGTTGAGGAGTTCTGTTTTTCAGTTTCATACAGAATAACAGCCTGTGCAATGAGCTTTGAGTTTGGTGCAGGAGTGAACTAGGGGGATTGAACATAGGATGTTTAAGAAGAGAGAAACATTCATAAAACATTGCTGAGAACACTATAGATGGAAACAGAAGTTGATAAAATAATGTAATATGAGAATTAGTGAATAAATTATCTGAAAAATATTAAATGCAATACTTAGAGCAATGTCATCAACTTTGATCAAAGTTACATGAATTAAAAGACAATGTGAGAAGTCAAAAATAAATTGTTTAGAATATGATTCTAGATTAGAGTGGTGCTGGAAAAGCACAGCAGTTCAGGCAGCATCCGAGGAGCAGGAAAATCGACGTTTGGGGAAAAAGCCCTTCATCAGGAATAGAGGAAGGGCTTTTGCCCGAAATGTCGATTTTCCTGCTCTTTGGATGCTGCCTGAACTGTTGTTCTTTTCCAGCACCACTCTAATCTAGAATCTGGTTTCCAGCATCTGTTTTTACCCTGTTTAGAATATGAGGCAGGTGAACATAGTCTAATTTCAGGATCAGATCCTGACCAATAGACATTAGTCTTGACGCAATTAGATGATTAAATGAACCAATTCAACTTAGAGACTTTGATATTGAGGTGGTTCTCTCCTTCCCGAAAAATGACTTTATCATACTTGAACAGTACTAACAAATCAATACAACTCAATTGTAGAATATAAACTTGCAATCCTCCAGAGTACGTGAAAGCATGAAGAGAACTTCTTTTCATACATGGAGTAATCCATATTCTGATCATGAATGATATAACAGAAGATCCAGTATCTCCACCAGACACTGGCAAAGTGAACATCATAATCCATAATTCAGGATGGAAGCAATTATGCTACCAATACTTTTTTGTTTGGTGGCAGGAAGAATATCATGCAGTAAAGAAAGGAATTTTTAGCACTTTTGTTCCCACACAATGTCCAGATTACAGAGGAGGAAGTACTGGATGTATTGAAACGCATAAAAGTGGATAAATCCCCCCGACCTGATCAGCTGTACCCGAGAACTCTGTGGGAAGCTAGAGAAGTGATTGCTGGGCCTTTTGCTGAGATATTTGTATCATTGATAGTCACAGGTGAGGTGCTGGAAGACTGGAGGTTGGCTAATGTGGTGCCACTGTTTAAGAAGGGCAAGCCAGAGAACTATAGATCAGTGAGCCTGATGTCGGTGGTGAGCACGTTGTTGGACGGAATCCTGAAGGAGAAAGTGAGGACTGCAGATGCTGGAGTACCAGAGTTGAAAAATGTGATGCTGGAAAAACACAGGCCAGGCAGCATCCGAGGAGCAGGAGAATCGACGTTTCGGGCATAAGCCCTTCTTCAGGACAGGATGTACATGTATTTGGAAAGGCAAGGCTTTGTGCGTGGGAAATCATGTCTCACAAACTTGATTGAGTTTTTTTTTGAGGAAGTAACAAAGACGATTGATGAGGGCAGAGCAGTAGATGTGATCTATCTGGACTTCAGTAAGGCGTTCAACAAGGTTCCCCATGGGAGACTGATTAGATCTCATGGAATACAGGGAGAACTAGCCATTTGGATACAGAACTGGCTCAAAGGGAGAAGACAGAGGTTGCTGGTAGAGGGTTGTTTTTCAGATTGGAGGCCTGTGACCCGTGGAGTGCCACAAGGATCGGTGCTGGTCCTCTACTTTTTGTCATTTGCATAAATGATTTGGATGCAAGCATAAGAGGTACAGTTAGTAAGTTTGCAGATGACACCAAAATTGGAGGTGTAGTGGACAGCGAAGAGAGTTACCTCAGATTACAACAGGATCTTGACCAGATGGGCCAGTGGGCTGAGAAGTGGCAGATGGAGTTTAATTCAAATAAATGCGAGCTGCTGCATTTTGGGAAGGCAAATCTTAGCAGGACTTATACACTTAATGGTAAGGTCCTAGGAAGAGACCTTGGAGTGCAGGCTCATAGCTCCTTGAAAGTGGAGTCGCAGGTAGATAGGATAGTGAAGAAGGTGTTTGGTATGCTTTCCTTTATTGATCAGAGTATTGAGTACAGGAGTCGGGAGGTCATATTGCGGATGTACAGGACATTGGTTAGGCCACTGTTGGAATATTGCGTGCAATTCTGGTCTCCTTCCTATCGGAAAGATGTTGTGAAATTTAAAAGGGTTCAGAAAAGATTTACAAGGATGTTACCAGGGTTGGAGGATTTGAGCTACAGGGAGAGGCTGAACAGGCTGGGGCTGTTTTCCCTGGAGCATCGGAGGCTGAGGGGTGACCTTATAGAGGTTTACAAAATTATGAGGGGTATGGATAGGGTAAATAGGCAAAGTCTTTTCCCTGGAGTCGGGGAGTCCAGAACTAGAGGGCATAGGTTTCGGGTGAGAGGGGAAAGATATAAAAGAAACTTACGAGGCAATCTTTTCACACAGAGGGTGGTACGTGTATGGAATGAGCTGCCAGAGGAAGTGGTGGAGGCTGGTACAATTGCAACATTGAAGAGGCATTTGGATGGGTATATGAATAGGGAGGGTTTGGAGGGATATGGACTGGTGCTGGCAGGTGGGACTAGATTGGGTTGGGATATCTGGTCGGCATGGACGGGTTGGACATCTCTATGACTCACAAATTACCTTTGTAACAAAACCTTTTACACTGTCACAATCCTTCACTAGCTGTAAAGTTATTTCTGCACTGAAATGAGTCCATAGTACTGTATGCAATGTTGTTGAAAGAAAGCTTTGTGATTATTATGATACTGCTGCATGTTTATGAAATAAAATTGATTAAAAGGCTGTGATATCAGTTTCTAAAATCACAGTAGAACTGTTTGGTAGCAAACAGTGCTGTTATGAACAAAGTGCTGATGTGATTGAGGGAAATAAAAATGGTGCGAACAAACTGTGTCGGCATGATCTTGGCAAGATGTTAGTTGTCCTGGAAGACATGTTGAAGGCCGCAAAGAGCATGGCGTAGTTTCTCTGCCCTGGGGAAAAACTGGAAATATCTCCATTTCTCGCCTTCAGACAACTGCCAAACCTTAAACAGGCCATTGTTCACAGCAAACTACCCAGCCTTCAGGACAATATCGACCACATCACACAACCATGCCATGGCAACCTTTGCAAGACACACTAGATCATTGGTGTGGATACTACCATCACATGGGAACACTACCAACCAGGTACTCCTGTGACTTGACCACTGTTGTCTACCTCATACGCTGCAGGTAAGGATGCCCCGAGGCTTGGTATATTGGTGAGACCATTCAGACATTATGGCAACAGATGAATGGAAACTGCACAACAATCGCCAGACAGGAATGTTCCCTCCCAGTTGGGGAACATTTCAGCGGTCAAGGACATTCAGCATCCGGTCTTTAGGTAAGCATCCCCAAGGCAGCCTTTGAGATGCACAACATCACAGAATCACCGAGCAGAGTCTGATAGCCAAGTTCTGTATCCATGAAGATGGCCTCGACCATGATCTTGGGTTCATGTCATGCTACACGTAACCCATAACTTATTATGAAGTTTCTACCTTAATTAGTTTGTAAAGTTTTGGATTACTTGTTACTTTGGTTAGTCCCTTGTATACTGCTATAACCTGTCATGTCATTTCAGCCATTTGGTTTGTTTCCAGCACCACCTTATTTGTATTTTTTTGTAATTATCTCTCTGCCTCAATTATTCTGCTGTTGACACTTTACTCACACTGTCTGACACTTTTGGTTATCTAGAGACTTGTTATTCAGCCTGTCGACACTCCACTTCAACCATTTCTATGATCTTTTGATTTCTCTGCCTATAAATTCTGTGCCTGTGTACTTCTTTTCACTGCACCTGATGAAGGAGCGGTGCTCTGAAAGCTTGTGGTTTCAAATAAACCTGTTGGACTATAACCTGGTGTGTGTTTTCTGACTTTATAAAATTCAGCTGGCATCTGATTTTCCTATACTGTGTATTCTGCATGATTTCATACATCACGGCCTCGATTCTAGTTGATAATTTAAAATGTTCATTTGTGAATAACTACACCAGTCAGAGGTAAGAGAAAGATTTGAGATTAGGGTCATTGTTGCTCTAATTTAAGTCAGATTCTTTATCCTTCATGTACTGAAGTCTAGTACTGTTTCGATGCATAGGTTCAGATGTTCTTTGAACAAATGATGTCAGTGAGAAGATAGATAATTTTTCATGGCTTTTGATTCATTTAGTTGCTGAAGAAGAGTTCTGAAGAAGGGTCACTGGTGTCAACATTAACTGTTTCTGTCACAGATGCTGCCAGACCTGCTGAGGTTCTGCAGCGGAGTCTGTTTTTGTTTCAGGTTTTCAGCATCCGCAGTTCTTTGTTTCATTTCAATTAAAATCTTTACATTTGATCTGCTTTATAGGTATAGATATTTTGGTGCAGATATGCTTTTTATTTCTTCAATCATGCACAAAACGTTCTAGTTTCTAATGACGAGCCTTTTGCAAGTTACAAATTAAGTTAAAACTTCCCATTTGGGTTTCTTGGATTTTCAGTCAGTTGTTTGTACTATTTAAAATGTCACCAGTGACCCTCTTTCCTGTTTATTTTGTTTGTTCACAGGATGTGGAACTCATAAGCTAGATCAGCATTTATTGCCCATCCCTATTTACCCTTGATAAGGCAGTGGTGATCCTCCACCTCGAACAGCTAACAGATCATGTAGGTACTGTCAGGGAGGGCCCTCCAGTCTTTTCACCCAGCAGCTGTGAAGGAATGATATGGTTCCAAGTGAGGGTGGTGTGTGACCTGGCGGGTAACTTGCTTGCTGTGATACTCCCATGTCTCTGCTGCTTTTGTCCTTCTACATGGCAATGGTTGTGAGTTTGAAAGATTCTGTCTAAGATACCTTAGTGAATTTCTGCAGCACATATTGTAAATGGTACACACTGTTGCTACTGTGCGTTGGTGGTGGAGGCAATGAATGTTTCTGAGTAAGTTGGCTGCTTTGTCCTGGATGGTCAAGCATTTTTTTTGTAAATATATGTGTTAACAAATTTTTTTTTAACTTTACAAACATATAAAATTATTGAAAAATACAATCAATAACAAATATCAGTATAATAAAAAGAAAAAAACACAAATTACAATACAATCACAATCTCCTAACTATTAACCTACCCTCTAATACAAAACAAACCCTAACACTGTGCAAAGCAACACCAAAAAAAAAGCAAATAAAACCAAAAAAAACACAAAAAATACAGAACAGCTATGCTCGACGCAAAGCTCCCAAACAGGGGAACGGGAGCATTGTATATATACCTGTATTAACTCAGGAGACCCCCTCCAGGGCCCAGGGCTTGACAAATCTAACCATCCTGGTTAAACAAATGCCCTAGTTAAGACAACTGACAAATGTGTTTCCAAATAACTCAAGTAGGGCTGCCATGTCTTATAAAAATAGTCTGTTGTGTGGTGCATCATGTTTGTAAAAAAAGTCCAAGGGAATGTGCTCCGTAATTAATTTCTGCCATCCCAGCCAGCCCGGCGGGTTCTCAGGTACCCAGTTCATCAGAATATTCTTCCGTGCACAGTATGCAAGAATATTAAATAGTTTCTTCTCATGCCTGTCTAAAGATGGTAAATTCGGTAGACCTAAGAGGAGAGAGATCGGGTCTACTTTGACTCCAGTCCTCAATACCTTCCCTATCTCTCCAATAAACACGGAGCCTGTGGCATGTCCAGAAGCAATGAGTAAGAGTACCTACACTTATTTTACATTTAGGGCACACTGGAGATGCCCCTTTTTTAAACTTCGCCAGACGGTCTGGTGCCAGATGACCCCTGTGCAGAACTTTTAACTGTGTAGCACGTGTCCTATTACAGATTGAGATCTTTCGAATATTCTCCCATGTGTTCTCCCATGTTTCAGAAGAGATCTCCACTCCTAGCTCTTGCTCCCAGACCTCACATAGCCGGTTAATATCAGGCCAGGCCCTGCCACCCAGCAGGCGATAGAGGGCAATAACCGAAAGTGTGCTTGTGGGACGTAGCAACAACCTCTTGTATCAGGCTTATAGGGCTTCGTGAGAAGCGTAGTCTTCTTCTGGGTAAAATCCCTAACCTGAAAAAAATGGAAAAGATCACTGCTGGGTAACCCGTATTTGCAGCTCAGTTGCTCAAAAGACATCATAGCCTCTCCCTCAAACAAGTCTCCCAAACTAGAAACTCCTCTCACTGCCCATAGTTTGAACCCTGAGTCCATCATCCCTGGTCAGAACCCTGGCATGCCAACTATAGGTGTAAGTGGCAAAGTCTTGGATAAACAACCCTCACTGACACATCGCCCTCCAAGCCTTGACTGTAGTAATGACAATGGGGTTCCAGCAGTGTCCATAACTGTCCTCATCTTATCCATGAACAACAGGTTAATAAAAGGGCACTTTGCTTGGGAGGCCTCAATATCCAGCCATATTGAGTTTGGATCGTTACCTACCCAATCACAGACAAAGGACAGTAGGGAACTCAATTAATACCTTCTGATGTCTGGGAAATCAAATCTTCCCCCTCCTTGAGGCAACTGCAATTTAGTAAGTTTGATGAGGGGCTGCCCACGATGCCAGACAAAGGAACCAAACCACCTCATAAGCTTCCGCAGCGTTGACCTGGGAAACATTATAGGGAGCATACCCGTGGGATAAAGCAAACAAGGAAGAGCATTCATTTAATGAGAGATATTCGGCCCAGCCTTGAAATCGGAAGAGCCTCCCATCTCTGGAGATCTCACCTAATATTGTCGAGCAAGTGAGCAAAGTTAGTCTGAAATAACAGATCAAACTTGGGGGTAATAAAAATGCCTAGATATCACCTGCCCGTACCACTTAAAAGGGAACTTAGGGCCACCTTCAACTTCTGACTCATCCTTAAGGTTCCCCAAAGGCATAGCCTCCGATTTTGCAAAGTTAATCTTATATCCTGAAATAGCCCCAAATGAATTGATACATTGTATCAAATGGGGTACGGAGGTTATCAGGTTTGATAAAAACAGAAGGACATCATCCGCATACAGTGTAATCTTGTGTGCCCTCGATCCCATTTTGGGAGCGGTTATGTGGACGTTCTGATGAATGGCCTCTGCCAGCAGCTCTATCACCAACGTAAACAACAACGGTGAGAGGGGGCAGCCTTGCTAACTACCCCAATCAGTCGTACAATTCCCAGACTTCACCCTGTTGGTGATGACCGCAGCCAGAGGGTGGCGATATAAAACCTCCACCCACCTAGCAAAGACTCCACCCAACCCAAACTGTTCTGAGACATAAAAAAAGATACGGCCATTCCACCTGCATCGAAGGAAATCGCCAACCCCTGAACCGATCGTTGCTGACAAACTTGGACCACATTCAGCAACCTTCTAATATTATTAGAGGACCTACGGCCCCTTATAAAGCCTGTCTGGTCCTCTTAGATAATGTGGGCAACACCCTTTCCAGTCTCAACTCCAGGATCTTGGACAGAATCTTGAAATCTGAATTTAATAGAAACATGGGCCTGTATGAGGCACAATCCTCAGAAACCTTTCCCTTAAGAATTAAGGAAATATTAGCTTCTCTCAAAGATGGTGGTAAGCATTCATGCATATTGGAGTGATTGTACATCTCTAACATCGGCCCTGACAGAATCCCTATAAACTCCTTATAAAACTCACCCGGAAGACCATCAGGGCCAGGCACTTTCCCACTCTGAAGTTGCCTAGCTGCCTCCTGTATTTCCTGAACTGTCAAGGGGGCATTAAGGAGTGAGGCCTATTCTAAGGTTAACCTCCAAAATATACTGCCGCGTGATCAGAGATAGCTATATTCTCAATTTTACAAACCATAATCGAATCCAGAAGGGCCGAGGGAGCCAGAAAGAGATCAATCCTCGTGTGACATTTATGTGGGTTTGAAAAAAAGGTGAAGTCCCTGCCGGTAAGGTGAAGACATCTCCAAATATCCACCAGCCCCAACTCCTCACATAAGTCAATAACCTGCTTGGCCTGCGAAGAAATAGTTGGGGGCCCACAAGGCATCCTGTCCACGGTCGGATCCAAAAGACAATTAAAATCCCCCCCCCCCACATAATAATGTGCCATGTTCCAAAAGTATTCAACTTAGAGAAAGCTCTAATCAAAAATTTGAGGGGATGCGCCGGACAGTAGACGTTTAAAATGCCATATTCCTCCCCATGTATGAGGGCTTTAAGTATCACAAACTGTCCCTGCTCATCTTTCACCTGCTCTAATAATGTGAACTAAAGATTTTCTGGATAAGTACCGCCACTCTTCTACTTTTAGTCAGAGTCATAGAGATGTACAGCATGGAAACAGACCCTTCGGTCCAACCTGTCCATGCCAACCAGATATCCCAACCCAATCTAGTTCCACCTGCCAGCACCTGGCCTATATCCCTCCAAACCCTTCCTATTCATTTACCCATCCAAATGCCTCTTAAATGTTGCAATTGTGCCAGCCTCCACCACATCCTCTGGCAGCTCATTCCAGACACGTATCA
Source organism: Chiloscyllium plagiosum (assembly GCF_037043375.1). Lineage (NCBI taxonomy): Eukaryota > Metazoa > Chordata > Chondrichthyes > Orectolobiformes > Hemiscylliidae > Chiloscyllium > Chiloscyllium plagiosum. Next base: position 69,938,299 of record NW_028270148.1, on the reverse strand, counting down.
CCCTCTGCGTGAAAAGGTTGCACCTTAGGAACCTATGCCCTATAGTTCTGGAATACCCGGTCATAACCCCCTTGTTGTAATTTCAGGTGTTCCCCATCATCAAGATGGGTTTCCTGCAACAAAGCGATATCAACCCTTTCCCTCTTACGGCTAGAAAGCACCTTTTTCCTTTTAACAGGCGAATGACTTCCCTTAATGTTCCAGTGTACCATTTAATAAGACACTTAGCCATATCCCCTTTCAAACACCCTTGAACCCCTCGGAGGGAGAACCCTGCTTACAAAGCACCGACTCATAGAATCAAAAAACCATATATCCAAAAACTACTCTATCATAACTACAAACACCTATTACTATCAAAAAACTACAAAGAAAACCAAATATAAAATCTTGAATGGAAGACTCTTCCCCCAGCCCATAGGGGGCACTCACCCTACCCATCCCCTCCTTCATGGCTCCTTCAAACCCGGACTCTGCCTCAGCCTTAGGCCAGAAAAAAATATAAGGCGATGATCCTTTAATCAACAGAAAAAAAGACAAAGTCAGGATGAGCAATTTCCCATCAGAAAATCCAGTTAATAATAAAAAATAGGAACAACTTATTCCAAAGTCTTTCACCCCTTTCCAAAAAGGAAATGATGCGGGAGAAAGAAAGGAATAAAAAAAAGGAAGGGAAAACATGGGGAAAGATTAAAAAAAAAGAACAAACATTAACCGTATTCTTCAGGCCAATCCGTCTATTTTAAAGTGTCCACAAAGCTTTTAGCTTTATCTGCTGAGTCAAATGTATAAACTGAGTCCTCGTGGCTGAAACGAAGTACTGCGGGGTACCTCATGGAGTACTGGATGCCAAGGTTCCTCAGCCTCTTTTTAACTTCATCGAAGGACTTCCTCTTTCGAATTACAGCTGCAGAGAAATCCTGGAAAAACATGACTTTTGACCCCTTGTACAGCAGTGCCTGCGGATCTTTTCCCAGGGATCTGGAAGCTTCTATGACTTTTTGCTTGTCCTTATATGATTGGAAGTGCACTAGGACCGAGCAGGGGCACTGCACTGGGCCTGACCTGTGCACTGTAACCCGATATGCCCTTTCAATCTGCAGCCTGCTGGACTCCACATGAAGGCTCAAAAACTTTGGCAGCCAGCTTTCAAAGAAGCTGACTGTCTGCTCACCTTCCTCACCTTCAGGGAGCCTGACAATTCGGAGATTTATCCTCCAACCTTGATTTTCGAGGTTGTCGATATGGTTTTGCAAGGCCCGCACCTCTCGCTCCAGCACCTGCATCCGACTGGATGAGGACTCCATCGCAGCTTCCGAGGCCTTAGTTTGACCCTCCACCTCCTCCAGCTGCTCCCCGAGGCCAGAGATCTCCTGCTCATGCTTCTGCAGCATGAATGTGATAGGTGGGACCTGGGCATGATCTCCCCACGGATTTCCTCAATCACAGCCCCAACTTTCAAGGTAAGTCTCTCCATCGCCGCAGCCAATTCCTGTGAGTCTGTCAGGTCCCCGGGAGGTTCAGGAGAGGCTGCTGCTGCTGCAGTCTCTGGTGTAGTAGGTGCTGCAGGGGAGTGTCCTCCCTGCTGCTGTTTGCTCGCTCCTTTTCCCTTTGGCATCCTTCCCACTCCCAAATATTAACAAATATGTGTTCTGTAAGGATTTAAACTAATAATTCCACCACATAAGTTGGCCATGGATGGCAAAAAACATCAGTATGCCTTGGCTGTTAGGCAGAGCTGTCCACAGCAGTTCTACAGAATCGCCGCCATCTTGCTTAGTCCTCGGTCAAGCTTTTTCAGTGTGGTTGGAGCTGCACTCTTCCTGGCAAGTGTGGATTATTTCATTGCACTCTCCTGACATCTGCCGTTTAAATGATGGATAGATTTTGGGATTCAGGTGATTTACCGCCCCCTCTCGTATTTATACAAGATCTAATTCGGCTTTTGGTCAATAGTAGCCCCAGAATGCTGAAGGAGCCTTGGTGAATTGCTGCAATAAATGTAGACACTGTCACCACCGAGCATTGGTAGTGCAGTGAGTCAATGGAGTACCAAACAAGTGAGTTACTTTGTGGATGCGGTTGAGCTTCTTAGTGTTGTTGATGAAACATTCATCTAGTAGGTGGAGAGTATTCCATCACAATACTGACTTCTGCCTTGTAGATAGTAGACAGCTTCGGGAGCCAAGGGAGAGTTACTTATTGTGTTCCTAACCTCTGACCTCATTCAGGGGATGTGGAGGTCGCTAGCAAGGCTAACATTTGCTGCCCATCTTTAATTGCCCTACCATGGAGAGCAGTTAAGAGTCAGCCATATTGCTGTGGGTCAGGAGTCACATGTAGACTGGACCAAGTAAGAATGGCCAATTTCCATCCCTAAAAGGCATTAGTGAACCAGATGGATTTTCACGACAATGGACAGTGGTTTCACAGTCATTGGTAAGACTTGCTTTCAGTTTCAGATTGTAATAATTGAACTTGAATCCCACCAGCTACTGTGGCTGGATTCGGGTATTTATTACATTAAAGCTCTGGATTGCTGGACGAATGACATTTCCATTTCCCCTAACCATCCTTATGGGACTAGTCCAGTTCAGCTTTTGGTCAATGCTGATAGTATGGGCTTCAGAAATAGTAATGCCACTGACTGTAAGGGTAGATGATTAAATTCTTGCTGAAGATGATGATGCCTTGTACTTGTCTGGTGAGAATATACTCAATCTGTCTGAATCTGATCTGAGTTGAGATCTTGCTGCATATGCAGTCATCAGTAAACACCCAATTTTTGACTTTATGAAGAAGGGAGGTTCACTGGTCCTAGGACACTACCTTGACTAATTACTATAGCAATGTTCTTGGACTGTTCAACCTACAAGCACAGCCATCTTGCTTTTTGCTAGGTATGCCTCCAGTTAGCAGCAAGTTTATTTCCCCCCCTAATTGCCACTGACTTCAGTTTTGCTGGGGCTCTTTGAGACTATACTCCATCAAATATGCCTTTGATGTCAAGAACAGATCCTCTCATTTTGCCTCTTAAGCAGCTATTTTGTCCACACAATAAACAAAAACCTGTAAAGATGTCAGTTGCTGAGTGGCCCTTGCAAATCCAAACTGAGCCCCAGAGATACAGTTATTCCCTTTCGAGTACTGTTATGGTTTGATAGCACTGTTTATGGCCTTTTCCACTGTTTTACTGATGATTATAAGTGGTCTAATACCCAAATACACACTGGGTTGGATTTTGTCCTGCTTTTTGTGGACCTGGACAATTTCCCATATTGTTGTGTAGTTGCCAGTGTTGTGGCTATACTTGGTTAAGGCTGCAGCTGGAGTACCTTCAGTACTTTTGCTGGAATGGTGTTTGGGCCATAACCTTTGCTGTATTTGGTGCCTTCAACTGTTTCTTTATACCAGAGGGAATGAATTGAGTTGGTTGTAAATTAGCATCTGTGTAGTTAGAGACCTTGGGAGCAGGTTAAGGATGATCAAATGCTCAGACTTTTGGCTCAAGAATTTTATAAATACTTCAGCCTTGTCTTTTACACTGATGTGCTGGGCTTCTCTGTCATTGAAGATGGATATACTTGTGGAGCTGCCTTCAGGGCATTGTTTAATTATCCACCACCATTTATGACTAGATGTGACAGTGCTGCAGAATTTAGATTAGATCTGTAGTTTTTGGGATTGTCCAGCTGTCTATCATAAGCTGCTTCCACTGTTTTGATATGCCCGCCTGCACTGTTTACCAAACCACGATTAGTCCCCTGGTTTGATAGAAAAATGGGGCAATGTGCTAGTCCTGTGTTAGACAGTTATTGTTAATTTTATGGAAGTAGGATAAAGATCATCGGAAGAAGATGGATTGGCTGTGGAAGAAGCACTGGTAACTGGGATCTAGGAATATTGAGGAAGAGTGCCCAGACATCTATTGCTGCATTGCTAGTTTAGACATTGTGACAGAATGGAGTGTTGGAGGGGAATCTTTTCAATGAGCACTGGAATAGTGGAAGAGAATGCATTGAGTATACAGAGTTACTAGCTGGAGAAACCTGAGAAGGGTTCTCCTTGAACAGTTATTAAGGAAGTTGGGAATACAATGCAAGACAGCTATTGAAATTTGCAACCAATGGGTAATACCCTGAGCTTCAGGGGCACATGAAAATACCTTTCTAGGTACAACAAACATCCTTCAGGCAGTAACAAATGGAAAGACTACCGAAGTAGTGGAGAATGAATGTAAGGATCTGGGAAATTTCAGTGGTTTTTGAGTTAGGAAAATGGGTTTGCTTTGTTGAATTAGATGATCTTGGAGCTTTGACCTCTATGACTCTATGAATGGAGCTTGGGATTGGTTAGTAGAAATTTGAACCTGACACAGTTAGTGAATATATCATCTGATGTTCTATTTACTTTGAAATAATGTGAACATTGTTTCATAGAATCCCTACCATGTGGAAGCAGGCCATTCGACCTACTGAGTCCACACCGACCCTCCAAAGACCATCCCATCTAGACCTACCACTTGCCCTATGCCTGTAACCCTGCATTCCCCATGGGATAATGCACCTATCCAGCACATCCCTGCAAAGTATGGGCAATTTAGCCTGGCCAATCCACCTGACCCTGCACATCTTTGGACTGTGGGAGGAAATCAGAGCACCTGGAGGAAACCCATACAGACACTGGGAGTATATGCAAACTCCACACAGACATTCGACTAAGGTTGGAATCAAACTCCGAGCCCTGGTGCTGTGAGGCAACAGTGCTAACCACTGAGCCACTTGCTTTCATGTTTAGTATCTTGACAGGTGGACACCGCCTTTTCTCCTTAAGAACTGCACAGCATGTGTATTTTGGCTTTCACCCAAATAGCTACCTTAAAGTCTTTGATTGTTCACTGTGCTTTTGTTAAAGGTTTTATGCTTTTTAAAAAAAAATCTGAAATAGTTCCAGGTCACTACCAGGGGGCTTTGACATCGATTTACCCAGGTGGCAAAGAGTAGCAGCAAAATTACAGCAAAGAAGGGGCAGGGAATCTGGCAGCAAGAACAAGAAAGGAAGTGCTACAAGGTGGCAGTGAGTGATTAAAACCTCTGGAATTGGGAACGTAATAGGCAGAAGTGTTGGATGAAAGACATGATTTTCACAGGTTTTGGTGCAGCCTGCTTGCTGGGGGTCCATGCTGATAATCAATGAGACAGAGTTACAAAATAATTGTACTGTCTCCTTAAGTTTTATCTGGTTGTACCAATCTCTCACAAATACATAATTGAAAAATTGCAATTTTTTTAACCAATGTTTTACTTATTCTTCCATCATTCCGTAGGCTCAATGGCTATTTTAGAGGAAGGACAATAGTGAACCAATTTTCATTGCCATGATCCCTACCATTCCCCTTTCTATGGCAATCCCTCCATATTCCTTCCCTATAGAAATCTATGTCACATTTTTATTTATGTCATTTCCTTCAATGGCCTGTTTCTGTTAGGCTTCTATTAGGTCAGGCCAAAGTCTTCCTTTTCCCAACAGGAGTAATCTTAATTTTGTTTGTAATCTTAATTTAGAAAATGGATGTTGGCCAACTTTCTGTACTCAAGTACAGTGACATAGTGTATCATTGACACAGCTTCAGTTGGGATCTAACCAGTGTCATATACAGTTACAATATATTCTCTTTTTGATTTATATTGTACGTTTTGATAATGCATACGTTTTCATTTTTTTAATTGGAAGAAACTGTGTTACTTCAGTTGGGTGCAAAGTACTTGCGTGAGATATACGACAGAGTTGATTTAAGAAACCTTGGTATGCAATAGGAGCAACAGAAGAGAGTGTGGATGATTAGACACCAGAAAAGGATTTGTGCTTGGAGGTAGGCATATGGCTAAATGACTTCTTTGCATTAGGCTTTACCAATGAAGAAGAGCTGATCAAGTAAAAGAGGAGGTTGTTCAGATAACTGGTTAGTTTAAAATTGATGAGGATGATGACTGAAAGAGGCTGACTACTTAAAATTGATAAGGAGCTAGTTCCAGATGAGGTGTCTAACAATACTAAGGATAAGTGAGAAAACTTGTAGAATCAGTACTTTATGGCAAATTTTGACTAATTAAGGAAAACCAGCATGGATTTATTGAGAGAAGATTGTATGTAAACTACTTGTTTGTTTCTTTTTGTTTTTGAGTTAACAGATGGTTGATGATAGTGCCATTGATGTGGTGTACCTGGACTTCCAGTAGGCACTTGATAAAATGCCACACAACAAGCCTGTGACCAAGATACAATTTGTAGAATAAAACAGTAATAAAATAGATGTAAAATTGACTGAGTGACAGCAAACAGACGTTAGTGATTAACGATTGTTTGGGTTTTGTAGTGGAGCTCTCCACAAGCCTATGTTGAGATTCCTGCTCTTCCTGATATGTATTAATGACCTAGACTTGGTATGCCATTTCAAAGTTTAATAGCCATCATGAAAGTTGGAGGTATTGGGATCATCAGTTTTAATTTCAAAAGAGCACAAGAAAGTGTTAGATGAAGTGTAAAGTGACACATTTTGGTAGAAGAACAAAGAGAGAATATCTTTTAAATGCAGGAGCCCAGGGATCTACAGCATGTGTGTACAAATCTGGGAGAGTGGAACTATAGGTTAAGAGAGCACTTGATATATCAAGTGTAAGAGACGTGGGCTGCTTAAATTGGAGCATAGACTATATAAGCACAGAGGTTGTGATAAACCTGTATAATAACCCTGATTCTGCCTTCGTTCTGGAGTATTGAGGTTAATTCTGAGCACAATACTCCGGGAAGAATGTGCATGTTTCAGGACTGTAGCTAAATTTCATGACAATTTCATTGTTGAGGAACTTAAGGAACCTGGAACAGTTCTTCTTGGAGATGAGAAGGTCGAAAGGAGACTTGAGAGAGGTATTCAAAATCATTAGAGTATAGACCTGGTAGGGCGAGAGAAACTGTTGGCATTGGTGAATGGATCAAGGTCCAAAAGATTTAAGGTAATTTGGTAAAAGAAACAATGGTCTCATGAAGAAAATCATCGTTTAACCCGGGGAGCAATTACAATTTGGAATGTACCACCTGAGAGTGCAGTGGAACCCAGTTCAATAATGGCATTCAAAACTAGAAAGGAACATTTTGCAGTGTTATGAGGGAAAACCAGTAAGGAGCTAAGTAGTTAAACTGCTCTTCAACATGGATATGACAAGAAGCGTCTTCCTGTTCTGTCATCAGTCTATGATTCTGAGAATAAAACAACTAATTTCCTCAAAATAGTTACTGACATTTCAATCCTACTTTTTATTTAAACAAAAATGGCCTTTGCATGACTAATAATTTGTTTTGTTTTTTTTTTCACAGATAAAGCCAATTTCCAGAATATTAACAGGGTAAGTAAAACAGCATTGTTTCATCGTTTATCTCTGGGATGGTTTGTAATTGCTTGACTATGTGACAATGTCTTGTTTGATAAAATTAAACAACAATGGCATAGAAGGATTATTTTGCCCTGTAATTAACCCATCTGGGAATACTGCAGAGATCTGAGTAGAAACATTACAATCTATCTGAGTGGAATGCTGAAGACGTTTTACGTCAAGCTTATGCTCTTGACGTAAAAGAATATATTTTAAAAGAACAGAAGGTACTGTGTTTAAATCAGCATGAACCCCAGGTGATAACTCTTGAAATTTCTAATTATCGGGACTAACTGCAGGACACGAGGGAAGTTTTTATTCCTGTGTTGCATTAAATTGTAGGGATCCACTGATTGCAATTTTTTTTTTAACTGGCTAAGCATTTTGCCCTAAAACTCTTTGATTAGAAATGTACAATATATTTTTCAAGATTATGTTAAAACTGCACGATTATCACCTCCCAAATGTTGGTTCAAAAGCATCAAAAATATATTTCCTAGTATTGAATATTTTCATATACAAGTACCAGGATTAACTACTTTAGAATACCCTGAAAATTAGTGTCTAACAGTCCGTAGTGCTGGAGTGAAATTCCTCTTGTTGACTCTTGCTGATAGATTTAACAAAAATGTAAGAATAAGCAAGATTTTGCTGCATATTTAAATTGACTGAAGCATCTTTCTTGTACTTTTTTTATTTGGCTGAAAACTTAAATCAGTTGGGGTAAATACAAAAAAACTATATCAAATGACTTTTTTTTTAAACAAAAATTATTTCAGTAACAGGGCTCTGCATGCAATTTAAACATTTTGGATGTAATCCATTTAATACAATCTATAATGCATAGGATATCAAATAATGCACCATGTGGCGCTTTTAAACTTCAACATGTGAAATCATTACTTGCTATTCTGTCACCTCTTAGAATCGTAGAATCCCTACAGAGCAGAAAGAGGCCATTTAGCCCATCAAGTCTGCACCAACCCTCTGAAGAGCATCCCACCCAAATCTACCCTAACCTCATAATCCTGCATTTACCATGACTAATCTCCCTAACCTGCACATCTTTGGACTGTGGGTGGAAAACGGAGCACCCAGTGGAAACCCACGCAGACACAGGAAGAATGCAAACTCCACACAGACAGTCACCCAAAGTTGGAATTGAGCCCAGGTCCCTAGTACTCTGAGACAGCAGTGCTAACCATTGTGCCACCCCTTCTCTTTCCCCGTCTCCAATTTACCCTTCACTTTGACCTACAACTGTGCCTGGGTCTCATTAAGAGAAAACACAACAATAACTGAATGATATTTTTGTTTTCAATTACTGTGACCCACAGTTGAAATTACATATACTCTTTCAAGCTTGCTTTACTCCATCAATTGCTTAAGTCAGTGGTGCGATTACTCCATCCAACATGACCCTGACACAATTAGTTTTCACAAGGTAATTTTGGAATTATAGATCTATTGCTGAATGTAAGGTAGTAGAGGTGATCATCATTTTACGTTGTCCCGTTTATTTCGTTTGAATGGAATTTTATTTTTAAGGCCTCTTTGAATTACATTGGCATTTCCGGTTTAACATCGTTGCCTGTCCCCCACTCCTGCACCCCACCCACCCTTCACCACCCACCCGGCCTTGCCTCCCACTCTTTGTTCTTACCTTAGGCCGTTCCCTTCATCATTGAAGTTGCCCTTCTCCAGGCTGCTGTTCTGAACTTGCTCTGAAGGGCTCCATCTGGTGGCAATAGCTGTTCAGTTCAGGCAATTGCTGGGACTCTAGGTCCCTGCACTAACTTCTGCCACACGATGGAGCCTAGTCAGTCTAAAAGTGCAGGTGAGTGTATTTTTTAAAATACTACACAGGGATTATAATGTCTTTCTTTTACATTTTGTTATGTATTTTGTTTTGACAGTTACTTAAGCTAGGAGCACACAGTGTTGTACACATATAGTGCACAACATTTTGAACTGTTCATTGGTTTTTCTGGCAAGAAACTGTCTGAAGGAACCTAACTCTGCCTTTACCATTGATTCCTATGGCAACCCATGATTCACTTAAAAATACCAATTCTCTGGAATGAAATCAGAACTTTACCTCAAAATCAATCTCAGGATTTTGCCTACAAGCTGTCTCAAATGTTGCTGTACTGTTTAAAACAACTGCTCAATTGAGTTGGCAATATCCATGCTGCACCATTAGAGCAATCACTCATCAGTTACGCGCGACTGAATATTCCAACAATTGAATTTGAAAACAAAGAATTAGGAAAAGCATTTGCTAAGCAAATCTAAATTTTAAAATGATTTTCCATTGATTGTGGTTTGAGGATGCTTTTTTTGTGTTAATGCAATCGACAATCCAACAATAATCAATGTTTTAATCCTGGGGTATATTACCTACCAATGTCAGCACTAATGAAGAGCAGAAATGCAGAATATTTAATATCTTCATCCCCATGTTTTGAACTTATTGGCATTCCATGAATATTCATTTAAATATGATCTGCCAGATACTTTGGTGTATGTTATATATATTCTGGTCTTTAGAACATATATACATACTCAGCATTGTTTGTTTTCTCATATAGCATAAGACTAAATATCAGTATTTTTAAAGTTATTGTCACTATAGAGAGCAATATCTTTAAAAGAAAGACATTTGAATTTTCAGTGAATGATTGAAAGATTACAAAACAATTTCATGTTTTAAGACTTTCAATGTAGCAAATGAATTAAAAACAATATATATTATTTCATTAGCAACCTACGCTCTAAACAAAATTTTAAAAATCTCCATTTAACTTGTACAATGACTAACTGAACCATTGTCTGCCCCCAAAGAGTTGTACCTTATTCTAACCTTTACATGGATATTTTGTTCTCCTGTAGGAAGATAAAAACATTCTCTGATCCTTTTGCCTTTTCCCTTTCCTTTCACCTCACTGAACTGATTTCATGGTTTCAACGAATTTCAACGAATGACAATCCCTCCAGCCATAGTTTGGCAAGTCTTCCAGCTTTGTTTAAACCCCCAGGAACTTGGTCACTTCAATCTAAGTATGAATTTCCATCCACATTCCGTATAGTGAACAAGATGCTTTAACTTACTTTTGGATTTTTGCAAACAGAGTGTTTATAGAGTTCACTGATGTTTAGAGAACCTTGCAACTTGATCCTGTAGTGATTTCTTATGAACTCTTGCCCTCTCAGAGTCACCTTTCTCTGCCAATGTGAATCACAAAGGCCTTTTATGTTGTTCCCATCCATGTAATTAAAGATTGTGAGGGTTCCTGTCTCCGACAACCCCCCATGCAGTCCACTTCACATTCCCACCATCTTCTGGCTCTTATACCCAAAGTATTACCAATTGCAAGACCTGAAATTCCTTCCATCTCTCTCAAAACTGGAGAGTAGCATTCTGTCGACCTCCAGCACATCTGCTGTGTTCATTGCTAAAGAGTATAAATATGTTGCATGTTCTCCACATAGAACAACCTAGTTCTCCTCCTTTTAATCTTTACAACCCTCAAACCATTATCAGTAAACAGCGAATTTGGAGAAGATTTATAACTCAGGTTGACATTCTGGATGTAGGTTTGCTCGCTGAGCTGGAAGGTTCATTTTCAGATGTCTCATCACCATACTGGAAACATCTTCAGTGAGTCTCTGGATGAAGCTTCATCCGGAGGCTCACTGAAGATGTTATCTATTATGGTGACGAAGCATCTGAAAATGAACCTTCCAGCTCAGCGAGCAAACCTACACCCACATTATCAGCAGAATTCAGAAGGTCCAAAAGGAGATAGTGGTACAGTAGTAATGTCACTGAACAGGTAATCTAAAGGCCCAGCAGGAGCATGGTTTCAAATCCTACTATGGCAGATGGTGGAGTTTAAATTCAATTAATAAATCTAGAATATAAGACTTGTGTCTGTAATGTGACAGTGAGATTATCATTAAATGTAGTTAAAAACCCATCTACTTTATCCATGTCCTTTAGGGAAGGAAATCTGGTGTCCTTAACGTCATCTAACCTACATGCGATTCCATACCTTATCAATGTGGTTGACTCTTAATTGCTGTCTGAAATGGCCAAGCAAGTTGTTCAGTTTAAGGATAATTGGAAAGGGGCACCAAATTGCTGACCTTGCCAGTGACACCTGCCTAACATGAATCCAGTTGTCCCATTCATTCATCTGTCTTACCGTGAGTTAGAGATGGCCCAGAAACAAAACACACATATAAATCTTGTATGTGTAACATAAAATGACCATAAATAGTTGACTTGGATAGAAGCTCACCACGCTTGGCAATTTAATGATATAATATTGCTATTTTTGACCATTGCAATTGCTACTCTGCAATTGATTTGTAGAAGTTTAAATAAAATCTGATTATCAGTTTAAAAAATTGTTTACTTGGCAATAGTTTAAATATTTTTGATGAATGTTAATGCTCAAAAGTTTCTAATTTTCAAAGACAATATGCTGTTCCTCTAATTTGCTTAGTACCTGGACTCTAACATGCAAGCAGTGGTCTATGAATTAAACTCCAGTGTAGAACAGCGGTTGGACCGTGGCAGTGACAACCAACTACTCATATTTGAATTGTGTAACGTCATAAAAACAGGTAGGCCATTATATTTGTGAAATTTTGCATTTAGAAATTACTCAGTTGCTCCATTTATTCATTTATTGAAATATAAGGCAATATTTTGTTCTTATGTTCCCTTCCTTCCTGTGGGTTAGTTATCATGCTTGATCTCCAGTCACATTAATGTGTTGGGAGATTTGCGCAGAGGCCGGCCTCAGTGCTGTTCTAAAATTATACCAGAAGTGCCCAGTTTTGTTGTTTTCCATTTCAATTGGCAAATTATTGTGATATTCAGATCCTACGTAATAAAATCAGAAGTTATGCGCAAGATCAGAGAAACATGATGGAAGCGTGTGAATTGATCTTGGAAAGTAGTAGAACAATGGGAGAGTGTTTAGCAAAGCATTTAGAATCTTGGATTTAATATATAGAAGGATTGAGTACAAAAGATACCCATCCATAGAATAATCACTGTTGAAGTTAGTGAAGGGAAGTGAACCAGACCAAAAAAAGACATAAGTAAAGCAAGGACCTAGGGAAGAGTTTGGGGGGATAAAAAATAAATTCTGAGTTAATCAGAATGGACCTAAGAAAGATAAACTGGAAAAGATCAAGCCGGGTAGTTAGGAGGACAGATAGCGATCTTTGTGAGCAGGATCAAGAAACCCACTTAGTGTGATGCCAGCTGGTGTCAAGGTGAAGGACATAGTCATACGGAACACAAACAGTCCCTTCAGTCCAACCAGTCAATGCTGACCATGATCCCAAACTAAACTAGTCCCACCTGCCTGTGCTTGGCCTATATCCCTCCAAACCTTTCCTGTTCGTTCACTTATCCAAATGTCTTTCAGACTGTACCCCAGGAAGCTTATTCCAGACATGAACCACACTCTGTGTAAAACAAAAAGTATAAAATTAAAAGGAAATTGGCCTTTTGTCTTTTTTTTTTTATCTTTCTCTTCTGACCTTCAAAATATGGCCATAGTCTTGAAATCCCCCACCCCAGGGAAAAGTTACCTTCCATTCGCCTTAATTATGTACCCCCATGATGTTATAGACTTCCCAGTAAGAAACGTTCCAGCCTCTGCTTATAATGCAAACCATCCACTCATGGCAGCATCCTGGTAAATCTCTTCTGAACCCTCTCCAGCTGAATAATATCACTACTATAACAGGGCAACCAGAACTGCACACAGTACTCCAGATGAGGCCTTACCAACGTCCTGTACAACCTCAGCATAACATCCCAAGCTCTATACTCAAAGGTCTGAGCAATGGAGGCAAGCATGCTATACACCTTCTTAACCATTCTGTGTATATGTGACGCAAACTTCCTAGAAATATGTACCTGAACCCCTAGGTGTCTCTGTTCTACAACGCTACCCAAGGCCCTACCTTTAATTGTATAAATCCTGCCTCTGTTGTTTTACCAAAATGCAATCCTTTGCATTTATCCAAATTCAACTCTATCAGCCACTCTTCAGCCCATTCACCCAACTGATCAAGATCTGTTTGTAATCTTAGATAACCTTTACTATCCACTTTACAGCCAATTTTGGTGTCATCTGCAAACTTACTGACATGCTTTCTATATTCTCATCTAAATCATTTAGATAAATGACAAAACAAAAGTGGATCCAGCACCAATCCCTCTGTAATACCACTGGTCACAGGCACCCATTCTGACAAACAACTCTCTACCATCACTCTGTCTCCTGCCTTTAAAAACAAATTTTGTATCCAGTTGGCATGCTCACCTGAATCCCATGTGATCTAATTAGTCTACTATGTGGAACCTTGTCAAAGGCTTCACTAAAGTCTAAGTAAACAAATGTCTGCCTCTCTGCCCTTATCAATCTTGTTGGTTTCCTTTAGAGTCGTAGATATGTACCGTACAGACACAGACCCTTAGGTTCAATTCATCTATGCTGATCTAATCCTAAATTAATCTAGTCTTATCTGCCAGCATTTGGCCCATATCCCTCTAAACCTTTCCTCCACTTATGCCCATCAGATGCCTTTTAAATGTTGTAATTGTACCAGCTTCCACCCCTTACTCTGGCAGTTCATTCTATACACGCACTACCCTCTGTGTGAAAAATTTGCCCCTTGGGTCCCTTTGAAATCTTTCCCCTCTCACTTTAAACTAGTGCCTTTTTGGACTCCTCTCCTCTGGGGAAAAGATCTTGACTATTCACTGTATTCATGCCTCTCATGATTTTATAAACTTCTATAAGGTCACCCCTCAGCCTCCAATGTTCCAGAAAAAACAGCCCTAGCCTATTCAGCCTCTCCCCGTATCTCAAATCCTCCAACCCTGGCAACATTCTTGTAAATATTTCCTGAAGCATTTCAAGTTTAATAACATCTTTCTTACAGCAGGGAGGCCAGATTTTAACTCCGTATTCCAAATGTGGCCTAACCAATGTCATGTACAGCAGCAACGTGACGCCCCAACTCCTACACTCAGTGCACTGACCAATAAAGGCAAGCATACCAAACGCCGTGCTCACTACCTTGTCTACCTGCAACTGCACTTTCAAGAAAGTATGAACCTGCCCTCCAAGGTCTCTTTGTTCGCCAACCTTCCCCACATCCTTACCATTAAGTGTAGAAGTCCTGCCCTACTAAAATGTAGCACCTCACATTTATCGAGATTAAACTCCATTTGTCACTCCTCAACCCATTGGCCCATCCAGTCCGAGGTCCCATTGTAACCGGAGGTAATCCACTGTCCACTACACCAATTTTGGTGTCAGCTGGAAACTTACTAACCATACCTCCTATATTCACATCCAAATCATTTATATTAATTATAAAAAGCAGTGAACCCAGCACTGATTCTTATGGCACACTGCAGGTCACAGGCCTCCAGTCTGAAATACAACCCTCCACCACTGGCCTGTGTCTCCTACCTTCAAGCTAATTTTGTATCCAAATGGCTAGTTCTCCCTGTATTCCATATGATCTAACTTTGTTAACCAGTCTCCCATGCAGAACCTTGTTGAATACTTCGCTGAAATCTAATAGACATTATCCACCATTCTGCCTTCTTCAGTCCTTTTCACTACTTCAAAAAACTCAATCAAGTTAGTGAGACGTAATTTTCCATGCACAAAGCCATGTTGATCATCGCTTATCAGTCCTTGCCTTTGCTAATCCTGTCCCTCAGAAACCCTCCAACAACTTGCCCACCACTGATGGCAGGCTTATCAGGTCTGTAGTTCCCTGGCTTTTCCTGACCACATTTGTTTTTCAATAAAGGCATATTAGCCAACCTCCACACTCAGGCACCTCACCTGTGACTATTGATGATACAAATATCTCAGCTAGAGGCGTAGTAATCACTTCCCTAGCTTCGCACAGAGTTCTAGGGTTCGTCTGCTCTGGTCCTGGGGATTTATCCATCTTTCTATATTTTTAGATGTTCAGCACCAACTCCTCTTTGATATGGACACTTTTCAAGGTATCTGTTTATTTCCCCAAGTTCTCTAGCTTCCATATTCTTCTCCACAGTAAACACTGATGCAAAATACTCATTTAGCATCTTCCCTATCTCTTGCAGTTCCACACATAGACGACATTGCTGATCTTTGAGGGGCCCTATTCTCTCCCTAGTTATTCTTTTGTCCTTAATGTATTTGTAGAAAACCTTCGGATTCTCCTTAGCCCTATTTACCAAAGCTATCTCATGTCACCTTTTTGCCCTCCTGATTTCCCTCTTTAAGTATACTCCTACTGCCCTTATAATCCTCTCTGGATTCACTCAATCCCTTCGTCCATACCTGACCTATGCTTCCTTCTTTTTCTTGACTAGAACATTAATTTCACTAGTCATTCAGCATTCCCTACACCTACCAGCCTTGCCCTTCATGCTAACAGGAACACACTGTCTCTGGACTTGCTTATGATCTCATTTTTGAAGGTTTGCCACTTTTTAGTTGTCCCTATACTTGCGAATATCAGCCTGAATCAATTTTTGAAAATTCTGGTCTAATACTGTCAAAATTGGCCTTCCTCCAATTTAGAACTTTAACTTTTAGATCAGGTCTCTCCTTTTCCATAACTATTTAAAAATTAATATAATTATGATCACTTGCCACAAAGTGACCCCCCACTGACACCTCTGTCACTTGCCCTGCCCTGCTTCTCAAGAGTAGGTCAAGTTTTGCTCCTTCTCTACTAGGCACATCCACATACTGAATCAGAAAATTTTCTTGTACACATTTCACAAATTCCTCTCCATCCAATCCCTTAACACTATGACACTGCCAGTCTATGTTTGGAAAGTTAAAATCCCCTAGTATTCTTGCAGATAACTGAAATCTCCTCACAAATTCGCTTCTCAATTTCCCACTGACCATTTGGGGGGTCTATACTACAGTCCTAATAAGGTGATCTTCCCTTTCTCATTTCTCAGTTCCACCCAAATAACTTCACTGGACATACTACCTGGAATATCCTCCCTAAGCACGGCCGTAACATTATCCCTAATCAAAAACTCCTCTCACTCTGTCTCTCTCTCTCACTCTCTCGCTCATCTGACACCAGGAACTTTGAGCTGCTGGTCCTGATCATCCTTCAGCCAAGTTTCTGTAATAATTATAATGTCCCAATCTCATTTTTCCAAACATACTCTGAGTCCATCCGCCTTACCTGTAAGATCCCTTGCATTGAAGTAAATGCAGTTTAATTCCTCAGAGTTACTTGAGTCTCTGAAATGGTCTTCTCTTTTTTTTTCTAATTAACTTGTTCTTTTCAAATTCAGAACTATCCTTATCTATCTTTCTATTTCCTCTGTAGCAAATCTTCCTGCTAGGATATTGGTCCCTTTCCAGTTTAGGTGAAATCCATCCTTTTTTGAATAGGTGTTTTCTTCCCCAAAATTGATCCCAATGATCCAAGAACCTGAATCCCTGAACTTTACACCACAGCAGCAGCTATTGATTTATCTCCTTTATACTTGTATCCTTGCCCTCATTCCAGCTAGGCACTAGAAGTAAACCAGAGATTACTGTTTTTGAGGTTCTATATTTTGAATTTTCCACCTAACCTCTCATATTCACACTTATTTCTTTCCTCACCGTCATTCCTACCATTGTGTACAATATCTTCTGTCTACTCACTCTCCTCTTAAAATGATTGAAGTATATTGTTAGAGACACCCTTAAGCTTGGCACCAAGAAAGCAACACACAATCCTAGATTCACACTCACTGCTGCAACATCTGCCGTCTATGCTCTAGACAGGACAGTCCCCTGTAATAATTACTCTTTTAAAATTTTGTCAAACCCTGAAAATAGAGTTAAGGATAATCCAAAGGGTTATTATAAATACACTAAGGACAAAAGGGTAACTAGGGAGAGATTAGGGCCCCTCAAAGATCAGCAAGGCAGCTGAAGTGTGGAGCCGCAGGTGATGGGGTATATATTAAACAAGTATTTTGCATCAGTGTTTACGATGGAGGAGGACATGGAAGACATATAATGTGGAGAAATAGATGGTGACATCTTGAAAAATGTCCATATTACACAGGAGGAGGTGCTGGGTATCTTGAAATGCATAAGTGGATAAATCCCCAGGACCTGATCAGATGTATGCTAGAGCTCTGCGGGGAGCTAGGCAAGTGATTGCTGGGCCTCTTTGCTGAGATATTTGTATCATCGATAGTCACAGGTAAGGTGCCGAAAGACTGGAAGTTGGCTAACATGGTGCCACTATTTAAGAAAGGTGGTAAGGGTAAACTAGGGAACTATAGACCAGTGAGCCTAACGTCAGTGGTGGGCAAGTTGTTTGAGGGAATCCTGAGGGACAGGATTCACATGTATTTGGAAAGGCAAGGACTGATTAGGGATAGTCAGCATGGCTTTGTGAATGGGAAATCATATCTTACAAACCTGACTGAGTTTTTTGAAGTGGACTGATGAGGACAGAGCGGTGGACATGGTCTATATGGACTTCAGTAAGGCGTACAACAAGTTTCCCCATGGTAGACTGCTTAGCAAGGTTAAATCTCATGGAATACAGAGAGAACTAGCCATTTGGATATAGAACTGGCTCGAATATAGACGACAGAGGGTAGTGGTGGAGGGTTGTATTTCAGACTGGAGGCCTGTGACCAGTGGAGTGCCACAAGGATTGGTGCTGGGTCCACTACTTTTGGTCATTTATATAAATGATTTGGATATGAACATAAGAGTTATAGTTTGTAAGTTTGAAGATGACACCAAAATTGGAGGTGTAGTGGATTGCGAAGAAGGTTACCTCAGATTACAATGGGATCTTGATCAGATGGGCCAATGAGCTGAGGAGTGGCAGGTGGAGTTTAATTTAGATAAATGTGAGGTGCTGCACTTTGGGAAAGCAAATCTGAGCAGCATTTATGCACTTAGTGTTAAGGTCCTAGGGAGTGTTGCTGAACATAGAAACCTTGGAATGCAGGTTCATCGTTCCTTGAAAATAGAGACGCAGGGAGGTAGGATAGTGAAGAAAGCGTTTGGTATGCTTTCGTTATTGCTCAGAGTATTAAATACAGGAGTTGGGAGGTCATGTTGTGGCTGTATAGGATGTTGGTTAGGCCACTATTGGATTATTGCGTGCAATTCTGGTAGAGTAGAGTAGAGGAGCTTTTATTTATCATTTATACCATATGCAACTGATACAGTAAAAACAAGACAGCGTTCCTCCAGTACTAAGGGTGCTAAATGGACAGCACAACTATACAACCATACATGGCATAAAGTGCATAAAAAGTGCAAATCACGCAAGTTACAGTGTAACAGAAGAATGATGGATAATAGACATTTTTCTAGCAGCATTACGAAAGAATTTCAGTTGGGAAAATGTCCGATTACACTGTGTCAAGGAGCCTGATGGCTTGGGGGAAGAAACTGTTGTATAGTCTGGCTGTGAGACACTGTATGCTCCTGTATCTACTGCTAGATGGCAGAAGGGAGAAGAGTTTGAGTGAGGGATGTGAGAGGTCTTCCACAAAGCTCTTAGCCTTTCGGATGTAGCGTGTGGTATAATTGTCTGTAATGGAGGGAAGAGAGATCCCGATGATCTTCTCCGCTGTCCTCACTATCCATTATCACGTGTTACGATCCGAGAAAGTGCAATTCCCGAACCAGGCAGTGATGCAGCAGCTCAGGGTACTCTCAATAAACCCTCTGTGGAATGTGGTGGGGGTGGAGAGTGGGAAGTAGGCTTTCCTCAGACTGCGCAGAAAGTAAAGACACTGCTGGGTTTCTTGGCTATGGAGCCGGTGTTGACGGTCCAGGTGAGATTCTCTGCCAGGTATGCACTAAGGAATTTGGTGCTCTTCACGATCTTCACAGGGGAGCCGTCGGTGTCCAGCAGAGAGTGATCGCTCTGTGCCCTGCTGAAGTCAGCAAACCATCTCTTTTGATTTGTCCAGTATCAGAGACAGGTTGTTGGCTCTGCACCAGTCCGTTAGCCGCTGCACCTCCTCTCTGTATGCTGACTCGTCGTTCGTGCTGATGAGACCCACTACAGTCGTATCATCAGCGAACTTGATGATGTGATTCTACCTGTGCATCACTGCACAGTCGTGTATCAGTAGGATGAACAGCAGTGGACTGAGCGTACAGCCCTGCGGGGTCCCTGTGCTCAGTGTGATGGTATTGGAGATGCTGTTCCGAATCCGGACTGATAGAGATCTCCCAGTCCGGAAGTCTAGGATCCAGTTACAGAGGGAGATATTCAGGCCCAGCAGACTCAGCTTTCCAATCAGGTCTCCCTCTTATGGGAAGGATGTTGTAAAACATGAAAGAGTTGAGAAAAGATTTACAAGGGTGTTGCCAGGGTTGGAGTATTTGAGCTATAGGGAGAGGCAGAATAGGCTGGAGCTGTTTTCTCTGGAACGTCAGAGGCTGAAGGGTGACCTTAGAGAGATTTATAAAATCATGAAGGGCATGGATAGGATAAATCGACAAAGTCTTTTCCCTGGGGTAGGGGAGTCCAGCACTAGGGGGCATAGGTTTAGGGTGAGAGGGGAAAGATATAAAAGGGACCTGAGGAGCAACCTTTTCACACAGAGGGTGGTGCATGTATGGAATGAGCTGCCAGAGGAAGTGGTGGAAGCTGGTACAATTGCAGCATTTAAAAGTTATCTGGATGGGTATATGCATAGGAAGGGTTTAGAGGAACATGGGCCCAAATGCTGGCAAATGTGTCTAGATCAGATTCGGATATGTGTCAGCATGGACAAGTTGGACCAAAGAGTCTGTTTCCATGCTGTTCATCTCTATGACTCAATAAGGTTCATTCTTACTGCCCAAGATCTGACTGACTCCTGTATTTTGCTTTTGAGAGACTGTCCTTTTCAACAATAACCAAAACTGAGTATCTGTTTGAGAGAGGAATTAGCCACAGGAGACTTCTAACTACCATCTTCCCTTTCCTGACAGTTACCTGCTGTGTAATACCTTTTTTAGATTTTTTTAGATTACATTACAGTGTGGAAACAGGCCCTTCGGCCCAACAAGTCCACACCGACCCGCCGAAGCGAAACCCACCCATACCCCTACATTTACCCCTTGCCTAACACTACGGGCAATTTAGCATGGCCAATTCACCTGACCCTGCACATCTTTGCACTGTGGGAGGAAACCGGAGCACCCGGAGGAAACCCACGCAGACACTGGGAGAACGTGCAAACTCCACACAGTCAGTCGCCTGAGGCGGGAATTGAACCCGGGTCTCAGGCGCTGTGAGGCAGCAGTGCTAACCACTGTGCCACCATGCCGCCCACCTTCTCTAAGTCTCCTAGCCATCAAACTCTGTGTCTCTTATATGCCCTCAGTGACATTCATCTTAACAAGAAGTAGCTTCCAATAGCACCCTATATATAAAATAAACTAGCTGTCCTTATCCAAAGAATTAATGCTAAGCATGCAAACAAAAAAAAATCAAATCTCCAAAATTTAAATAAAATGAGCACTTAGCTGAACAATTAAATTTTAAAAAGAGCTCCTGCTCAAGTGGTCCATCTGACAGCTTTTATTCTTCACTCCAGAGCTGTCCATGTGTCGGCCTTTCTGAAAGCTCCATTTTTAAAAAATTAAACACAATTTAAAGACTTCCTCGACAATTCAAAAAATTTTAGCGATGTTTTAAAACTCTCCTTCTACTTGGATAATTTTAGAGAAAATTGTGTCGGCCTCTCCAAAATGTACATTTGAAAAAAATCAAGCACTTTATTTTGCTTCTGTTTTATGTCATTCACTTTAAAAACAAAACTAAATATGAATCAAAATAAAAATCTTATACTCCTGAAATGTAATAACTAAGAAATCTAGGTAATCTAAGTAAGCATGCAATCTCGGGTGCAGCTGCAAGATCCACACTACTCTCAGTCCACCATTTTAGAATATGAAAGGATACTTGAGAGGAAGGGGGCGGATCCAGTTGATGTGGTCTGTGTTGGCACCAAAAATGAAGACAAGAGGTTGAGAGATCATGTTTCAATAATAACAGCAATTCTGAACAAAGTTAGAAACAAGACCTCAAAGGCTGTAATCTCGGAATAATTGCCTGAGCCACATGCAAATTGGCAAAAAGATAAGATTAGGCAAGTAAACTTGTGGCTAAAGGAGTGGTGTAGGAAAGAGAGGTTTCATTTTGTGGGGCACTGGCATCAGTACTGGAACAAGAAATAATTGGACCATTGGGACTGGCTCCACTTAAGCTGGTCTGGGACTAGTGGAAAGGCTAAATAGGGTGGTTACAGGATTTTGACTAGTTAAAGAGTGAGAGTTCAGGAGAGATTATCAAAGTTTCCAGAATAAGTAATAAGTCAGAGTATCAAAAGGGTGAAGAATCCAACTTCAGCCACAGCAGACAAGGGAAGAAGTATGAGAAGGGAGCAGTCAGTGCAGGACTGAGGGTGTGGTACTTAAACACTTAGAGTTTACAAAGCCAGATAAATGTGCTTATAATGCAGATTTAAATTGGCAAGTGCGATATTGTGGGCATCACCAAGACGTGGCTACAAGGGGATCAGGGCTAAGAACTGATTATCCAAGGATACACGTCCTTTTGAAAGCTCGGGCAGAGGAATCAGTGTTGTCTTATTAGTAAGAAATTAAATTAAATTGAGAGCAAACAGTGATATAAGATTGGAAATTATGAATCTGTGTGCATGGGTAGAGTTGAGGAACCACAAAAGTAAAAAGACTCTAATGGGAATTATGTAGGGGTAGAAAATAAATCGGGAGATAGAAAAGGCATGTTAGAAATAATCATGGGGGATTTCAATATGCAGGTGGGCTGGGAAAAATCAGGTTGGTAGCAGATCAAGAAAATAATTTTATGGAATGTCTACGCGATTATGTTTTTGGAGCAACTTGCGGTAGAGCACAGTAAGGAATAGGCAATTCTGGACTTAGTAAAGTGTAAGGCAGACATGTTTAGTGAGCTTAAGATGAAGAAACCTGTAGCAGGCAGTGATCATATGATGATAGAGTTCACCCTGCAGTTTGAGAGGGAGAAACTGGAATCAGATGAAATGCTTTTACAGTTGAGTAAAGGTAAATACAAAGGCATGAGGGGGGAGTTGGCCAGAGTTGATTTGAAAGGGAACCTAGCATGGAAGATGCTGGTGCAGCAATGTGAGGCACCACAGAAATTTATCCCAAAGAATAACAAACATACTAAGGGCTGCCAAGGGAAGTAGGAACGGCAGAAAAGTAAAAGAAAAAGCATGCAATTTGGTGAAGATTAGTAGAAAGCCAAAAGATTGAGAAGTGTTTAAAAACCAGCAGAGGACAACTAAAAAGCAATAAGAGGGAGAAGATGAAATCCTAGGGTAAGTTACCTAGTAATATTATAGTAGATTGTAAGAGTGTTTTTAAAGATATCTAAAAAATGAAAGTGAACATTGGACTGGTGAAAAGTGAGGGTGGAGAAGTAGAATGGGGATACAAAAATGGCGCAGGTACTGAATAGGTACATTGGATCGGTCTTAATGGTGGCAGACATCAGTAGCATACCAGAACCTCGAGAGTCAGAGGGCAAAGGTGAGTATATTGGCCATTACTAAGGAGATGGAGCTGGTAGGCTGAAAGGTCTGTAGGTGGATAATTCAGCTTGACGAGATGGACCACACCCCAGGGTTCTAATGGATATAGCTGCAGATATTTTGGATGTGATCTTTCAGGAATTGCTAGAGTCAGGGAGAGTCCTAGGGGACTAGAAACTGACTGGTGTAACATCCCTGTTTAAGAAAGGAGGGTGGCAGCAGACAGGAAATTATAGACTGGTTAGCCTGGCCTTGGTTGTCAGTAAGATTTTTAGAGTCCATTAATAGGGATGAGATTATGGAGTATGTGGAAGTGAAAGGTAAAATAGAGCTGAGTCAGCACCTCTTCAAAATGAAGTAATGCCTGACAAATCTGTTAGAATTCTTTGAGGAGGTAACGAGAAAGTTGGACAGAGGAGAGCAGACTGCTTTCTCTACACAAGTGCTGCCAGATCTGCTGACTTTCTTCAGCAATTTCTGTTTTTGTTTCAGATTTCCAGAAGTTCTTTGGTTTTTTTTGTTTAGTGGGAATAAAGTGGTCTTTTTCAGGATTGCAACCAATGGAATTCCACAGAGATCAGTGTTGGACCACAACTATTCACGTTATATATTAACGATCTGGATGAAGGAACTATGGGCATTGTTGCTAAGTTTTCAGATGGCACAAAGGTAGGTGGAGCGATGTTTACTGTTGAAGAAGCAGGGAGGCTGCAGAAGACTTGGACAGGCTAGGAGAGTGGTCAAAGAAGTGGCAGATGCAATACCATGTGGGAAAGTGTGATGTTATGCATTTTGATGTGACAAATAGTGGAGTAAGCTATTTTTAAGTGGAGAAAGGCTTTGGAAATCTGAAGCATAAAGAGACTTAGGAGTCTTATTTCACAGTTTTCCTTAAGGTAACCTGTAGGCCTAATTGGCAGTTTTGAAGGCAATTGCAATGTTAGCATTCATTTCGAGAGATCTTAAATACAAGAACAGTGATGTAAGGCTCTGGTCAGACTGCATTTGGAATATTGGGAGCAGTTTTGGACCCATTTCTAAGAAAGGGGATGTGCTGGAATTGGAGTGGGTCCAGAGGAGGTTTGCATGAATAATCCTAAGAATGAAGGGTTTGTCATGTGAGGAGCGGTTGAGGACTCTGGGTGTATATCCGATGGAATTTAGCATGAGGGAGATCTCATTGAAACTTAGAGTATTGAGAGGCCTGGATAAAGTTGGTGTGGTAAAGATGTTACCACGAATAGGCGAGAACTAGGACCTAAGTACACAGCTTCAGAGTGAAGGGATGACCCTTTAGAACTGAGATGAATAGGAATTTCAGAGGATAGTGACCCTTTGGAACCTATTGCCCCAGAGGGCTGTGGAAGCCAAGTGTCTTTAAGACGGAGATAGGTAAGTTCTTGATTTATAAAGGAGAAGGGTTACAAAGAGAAGGCAGGAGAATGGGATTGAGAAACATATAAGCCATGATTGAATGGCAGAGCAGATTTGATGGACTGAATGCCTAATTCTGCTCGATTATCTTAAGGTCTGAGATGTAGAACAACATTTTAAATTGCTTAAAAGGTGATTAATAGACTCCGAGGGAATATATTCTGTAGAAAAGGGACAAAAAATTGCTAGTAATGAAAAGTTCATGGATAAGAGATGGGAAATTACTGAAAATCCTGAGCAGACGAGCTGAAGTTTAAAGGTGGATCTGATCTTTAAAACTTGCAATTTGATTGATAGGATAGTTAGAGTGGTTACTTCTATTTACTGAGGAGTTTAAAAGGAGCAATAAATGTAAAATCTGAAACTGGTCATTACATTTATTAGTAATTTTTGTCTTCCTACTCTCATCTTTCTTATGCAGACTTCACCTCTTGTCTCTGTCTTTTCCGTTTTGGTAATATTTCCTTTGTGGTAAATTGTATACTTTGGTTCATGTTTTTCCAGTTGCTTTCTAATTTTTTTTTCCAAGAACTCAATTTGTTCTAATTCTTCAAATCTGAAATATTCAATTTTTTAAAACAAAAAAAAGGGCCTCTCTGATTCATCCTTAAACATCTCAGAGTCTAAATGGTGGCATTTTCTTTTCTGGTATCTTCAGTTTCAGTTTAATTGTTTCCACAAGTGGATGATTTGAATTTCTGTCCACTTCAGAGTCGGTGAGTGCGGTGCTGGAAAAGCACAGCTGGTCAGGCAGCATTCGAGGAGCAGGAGAGTCAACGTTTCGAGCATAAACGCTTCATCAGGAGTGGGTGGGGAAGGATGGGGGCACAGCCCAAGGGGGCTGAGAGATAAATTGGAGGGGAATGGGGCCTGTGGGAATGTAGTTGAGAGTGCGATAGGTAGATGAAGGTGGGGAGAAGGTAATTGATCAGGGTGGAGCAGATAAGTGGGAAGGAAGATGGACAGGTAGGACAATTCAAGAGGGTGGTGCCAAGTTGGAAGGTTGGATCTGGGCGAAGATGGGGGGAGGGGAAATAGGGAAACTGGTGAAATCCACATTGATCCTGCGTGGTTGGAGGGTCCCAAGGTGGAAGATGAGACGTTATTCTTTTGGGTGGATAGATTTTGGCGGTGGAGGAGGCCCTCCTTGACGGTGTGGGAGGGGGAGATAAATTGTTTGGCCACAGGGCAGTGGGGTTAATTAGTGCCTGTGTCCCAGAGGGGTTCTCTGAAACGCTCCACAAGTTGGTGTCCTGTCTCCCCAGTGTAGAGGAAACCACATTGAGAGCAACAGAGAGAGTAGATGACGTGTGTGAAAATGCAGGTAAATCTCTGTCGGATGTGGAAGGATCCTTTGGGGGCCTTGGACAGAGGTGAGGGGGGAGGTGTGTGCTTAGGTTTTGCACTTCTTGCAGTGGCAATGGAAGGTGTTGGGAGTGGGGGGTGTGGACCTAACAAGGGAGTTGCGGAGGATGATGCAATGTTTCAGGAGGTTGATGGGGTGGAAGGTAAGAACTGAAGGGGTTCTGTTCTTATTGTGATTAGAGGGGTGGTGTTCAAGGGTAGAGGTGCAGGAAGTAGAGGAGATACGCTTGAGGGCATCATCGACTAGGTGGGAGGGGAAATTGTGGTCTTTGAAGAAGGAGGCCATTTGAGATGTTCTGTGGTGGTATTGGTCCTTCTGGGACCAGATGCAGCAGAGGAATTTGAAGTAAGGGATAGCATTTTTACTGGAGGCAGGGTGGGGGGAAAGTGTAGTCCAGGTAGCTGTGGGAGTTGTTGGGTTTGTAGTAGATGTTCGTGTTGAGTTGGTCGCTGGAAATGATGATGGAGAAGTCCAGGAAGGAGAGGGAGGTGTCCGAGATGATGGTCCAGGTGAACTTGAGGGCAGGGTGGAAGGTGTTTGTGAAGGTGATGAACTGTTCAATCTCCTGGTGGGAGCACAAGGTGGCACCATACAGTCATCAATGTAGTGGAGGAAAAGGTGTGGAATGGTGCTGGTGTAACTGTGGAAGATGAACTGTTCCAAGTACCTGACGAAGAGGTGGGCATTGCTGGGGTCCATGCGGGTGCCAATGGCTACCCCTTTGGTCTGGATCCCAACGCAAATTGATTTTTTTTATCCTGTATCTAAAACGTTTCACCAACCTTTACTCCACCTAGACTTCTCCATGTCTCCAGCCTTTTGGTTGCTAAAAGATGTATGTCATCAGAGAATTTTCTTGGTAACACTTGATTGGAGAACGATCTAGCCCCATGATAAAAGTAACTAACTGAGAATGTAGAAAAGAGGGGAGTTAGTTCACTCCTTCTTACCCGCTCAGAGGGGAGTTGAGTGTTATGGGGAAAAGGCAGGAAAGTAAAGCTGAGCATTTCAGATCAGTCATGAAACTGATGAATTGAAGCCATAGATGACATCATAACAAAACATCTAAATGCCTGTGGGAAATAGAATAAGGAATGCAACAAATGTCTGAGAACTATCCTTTCATATATATTTGGTTCAGTGATTTGAGACATTGATATTTGTTCGTTAAGAGACCTAAAACATAATTTTACATCTACAGGTTTATGAACCATCTTATTAATGTGTTCAGAAAAATCATTGTAGAAAATGGTAGCACATTTGCAGAAATTGGTAACACACCTTCTGAATTTAGACCTGGATAAGGAACAAGAGGAAGTTATATTTAACCTAAGAACAGTCTTTGATTAATATCCAGAAGTAGAAAAAAACCTTTAACATTTGTTCCATAAAATATCAAAAAGTATTCCATTATATTTATCACCAAAAGTTTTAAAAATCTGTTAGTTGAAATGTGACTTGCAAAGTAAAGCTGTGGGGATATGAGAGAGAACCAAATACCGAACATCAGACTAAAAGTGAAATAATCCAATATGTTTCAAATTGAGAAAGGAATACTGCCAGGTTCTTCACTGTGAACAAAATTAATCACTTTGTACATAGGACAAGTATTCAAAGAATCAGGTGTATTTTCAAAGATAGAAATTGGTAGCATGGATACATAAAATTTGTGCGATGATGACACAATGCTACTTGCAGAATCAGAAAAGGCCCCACACAATATCAGAGTTCAAACAAAATCCAGAAGTTTCGAATACGGATAGAGTATGAAGACTAAAATGACCAAAACAATTGTATTTAGAATACAAAAGAAACTAGAATATTTTATCTATTTCAAGTTTTAAAATTGTCAATACATTGGCAATAAAGTGAAGACAACTCATTTAAAATTGGCGTTAAAAAGTAAATAACGTAACTAATTAAAGCTCATTAAGAATGGTAGTAGAGGTGATCTGTCAAAGCTGTGATATGTGGGAGCTCAAGGAAATTATTCTGATTTGGGCAAATATCTGTGATGTTTGAATTTCAAGCAGCTACTGCTCAGTTTATGAGCTGGAGACTCAAGTACAGACAATGTGATGCATCAAGGAGGAGGAATGTTAACTGGATTCTTTGGACCAGAAGGCAGTCTCATCTCTTCAGGATAAGATGTCCTGATATGGTCAGTGGCCACAGACAATGGGGTGTGACTGCAAGTGATGTAAGTAAGGGGACCCAGAGGACAGGAGTATCAACCTCAGCAATTGTCCAACAGGCTTGAAGTTCTCTCAGTTTGTTTGGTTGAGAGTGGAGGTCTGGGATGAGTGGGCTAAATGGTTATGATAATGTGGTACTAGAAGCATTTCAAGTGAGAGGGAGCCAAAAGGAATCTAGTGGCAGTAGAAGAGAGCATTGTCAGGGGATTGTCACTGTTCTCTGCAGCAAAGAGTCAGTGTCCAGATAGCTGTGTTATCTTGTCAGTGCCAAGGTTCAGGACGTATGCTCTGGGCTGAAGAAAAACTAACAGTGGGAGAGGGCGGTTTCAGTTATCAAAGTCCATGTAGGCATCAATGACATAGGTAGAACGTCATGTTTTACATAGCCAGTATGAGAAGCAGAACCTCAAAGGTAATAATCTCTGGATTATTGTCTGAGCCATGTGCAAATTGGCATAAGGTTAACAAGGTTAGGAAGATGAATATGTGGCTAAACAAATGTGTGGGAGAAGCAAGTTCTGGTTCGTGAAGCTCTGGCATTAATGCTGAGGAATGTGGCCTCTCTAATGCTGGGACGATCTACATTTGAACCATGTTATTGGGAAGTAGAGTGGATTTTAAACAAAATAGTGGGGCCAAGGGCCAAAATTTGAAACCAGTGGAGAAAATGCAACAGAAGGAGGAGTTCATGTGGGAAATGATAAGCGTACATTGACAGGCAGAGGCAGAGACTGCAGATCTAAGAACAAATCAGCAGAAAAGACTAGAGGTAACAACAATAATAAAAGGATACAACTTAAGGCACGGTTTGAATACATGAAGCATTCAAAACAAAACATGATGAACTAATAGTATAAATTGAGATAAATAAGTACAATCTGGTCACCATAACTGAGGCATGACTATGGGATGACTGAAATTAGGACCTGGGTATTGAATGGTATATGACATGTAGGAAAAACAAGAAGCAAGGAAATGGTGGAGGTGTAGCTCTGTTTATTGAAGATGATATTGACACAATAGGGGGGAATGAGTTAAATTGAGGAAACTAGGATCTGGTGGAGATGAGGAATGATAAAACAGGTCATTACTTGTGGGAGTTGTGTACAGGTCCCCTAACAGTAATTATTTGGTCAGATATGGTATCAAGGAAGAAATAATGGGAGCTTGTCAACAGGGTACAACAATTATCATGCTTGCATTTTAACCTATCTAAAGACTAAAAAAGCCAGATTGGAAAAAATAGTTTAGAGGAGAATTCATTAAATGTTTTCCGGAGAATTTCTTATGGCACCAACCAGACAGCAAGCTATGCTAGGCCTGGTTTTGACCAATGAAATAAGATTAATTTCAGAATTTAATGAAAATCTCTGCGACAATGATATAATTGAATTTTACATGATATTCAAGGGCGAGAAGTGTGGGCCCAAGACTAGTTTGAATTTAAACAAGGGCAGTTATGAGAGCATGAAAGCAGAGTAGCAAAAATGAACTGGCAACTTAGAGTAATAGGTCAATAGAGATGCCATGACAAAAGTTTAAGGGGATATCCCAGAAAGCGCTGAATTGATATATTCCAACAAGGAAGAAAGGTTCTCAGAGATAGACCCGCCATCCATGGTTAACTAAGAAAGTTGAAGATAGTATTAATCTTAACAAAAAGACATATAATTGTGCAGACAGGTAGCAGGTCAGAAGATTAGACAGAATAGAAAAAAACTGGTCTTCCAGATACAGGAAGGGTATTATCAAGCTGGAGAGATTTACCAGGGTGTTGCTGGTTTTGAAAGGTTTGAGTTATAAAGAAAGGCAGGATTTTTTCACGAGAGCATAGGAGGTTGAGAGACGACCTGTTAGAAGTTTATAAAACAATGAGTGGTATAGATAGAGTTGATGGTAGTTGTCTTTTCCCTAGGATGGAGAGCTAGTGAGATAGTTGATGCATTGGTTTCAATTTTCCAAAACTGATTAAATTTGTGTAAAGTTCATTTTTAAATTAGAAAATAGTTAATGTAACTCTTTTATTCAAAAAGGGAGAGAACTAGAAAGAAGGAAACTATACACCAGTTAGATTAAAATCAGTCATAGGGAAAAGCTATTATTAAAATTATTACCTTGAATTTATCCAAATTCCCTATTCTAATTAGATACATAGTTTTGTCAAAGGGATATCATGTTTAAATAATTTATTGGAGTTATTTGAAGAAGTAACTTGTGCTGTAGATAAAGGGGAACCAATGGATGTATTGTGCAGAGATTTCCAGAAGGTGTTTGATAAGGTGCCATGTCAAAGATTATTGTTGAAAATAAAAGCTCATGGTCTCGGGAGTAATATTCTGGCATGAATAGAAGATTAGCTGGCTAACAGGAAGCAGAGAGTAGGAATAAGTGAGTCTTTATTCAGGCTGGTAAGATGTAATGAATGGTATACCACAAGGGCAGTGCTGGGACTTCAGTTGTGCACGGTTTATACAAATTATTTATATGAAGGGTTTGAAGATATTGTAACTACATTGCTTGATTACACAAGCAATTACACACAAAGTTAAGTAAGAAAATGATTTGTGAAGAATATGCAACGAGATAACAAAGGGATATAGATAGGTTGAGTTGGCAATGATCTGGCAAATGGAGTGCAATGTAGGAAAGTATGACATTGTCTATTTTGGCAGAAAAAAAATGTATATTATCTAAATGGTGAGACAATGAGGAGATATCTGTGGCCTAATGCATGACATGCAGAAGGTTAGTATGCAGGTCCAGCAAGTAATCAGGTAAGTTAATAGAATATTATGGTTTATTGCAAGGGAAATTGAATTCCATAGTAGGATGTTTCAGGTGTTCAGGGCATTGGTGAGGTTAAAAGGTATTGATTGCCGTACTTGTAGAAAGATGTTAATGTATTGGAAAGAGTTCAGAGAGAGTTTGGTAGATTGATATCTAGAATGAACAGATTGCTCTATGAAGAAAGGCTAGATAAGCTAGGCCTAAATCCTGTGGACATCGTAGAATCCCTACAGTGCAGAAGCAGGTCATTCAGCCCAACGGGTCCACACCGACTGTCCAAAAAGCAAGCCATCCAGACCCATCCCCTTACTCTATCCCTGTAACCCTGCATTTGCCATGGTTAACTCATGTTGCCTGCACATCCCTGAACACTATGGGCACTTTAGTATGGCCAATGCACCTAACTTGCACATCTTTAAACTTTGGGAGGAAACACGTGCAGACCCGTGCAAACTCCACACAGACAGTCACCCGTCGTGGAATCGAACCTAGGTCTCTGGTGTTCTGAGGCAGCAGTGCTAACCACTCAGACACTGTGCTGCCCACTTTAGAAAAATCAGGGGAGACTTAATTAAAGCATATAAGATCCTGAGGGGACCTGACCGGGTGGATGTCAAATGGATGTTTCCTCTTTCTGAGAATTTAGAACTAGGGTTATACTTTAAAAATATGGAGATGCTGACTTAAGACAGAAATGAGACATTGTTTTCTCTCAAAGGGTTGATAATTTTGGAATTCCTTTCCTCAAAAGGCTGTGGATACCGAATCTTTAAATTTTTGAAGGCAGTAGAGAATAGATTCTTGATTACAAGGGGATGAAAGATTATCGGGATATGCAGGAATGTGAAGTTGGGATTAAAATTAGATCAGCTATGATTTTATTGAATGATGAAGCAGTTTGAAGGGCCAAGTGGCCTACTCTGGTTCCTTGGTTCGTAGTGGATGGTATTGTACAGTTGCAAGTAGCTAAGTTTGTCTATTTAAGATGATGAAGATAAAACAAAATGATGGGTCACTGAAGTTAGAAGAAAGACCGATGTAGCCAGAAGTAATTTTGTGCAGATGAAAGATGCATTAACGCAAGAAATCTCAAGCTTGTAACAAGCAAAGAAACATCATAAGATGCCACACTCTGTCCACATTCCTGTCTGCCTCCGAAATGTGAACAAAAATTAAAGATCTGTACAAGAACACAGAGGCCTTTTGGGATATAGATGCTAAGACGTATACTAGAAGTTCCACTTGCGGACCACAAGACAAGTGGAGAAACTCGAATTTGTGGAAGCTAGAAAATGTCATTCAAAAAAGGAAGTGTCAGTATTTTGGCCATTTCATTGGAGCTGAAAAGCAATGGCGATCTCTTGTTGAGGCAAAACGAAGGGCAGCAGAAAGGGGGATCGACCTTTGGACATAATTAAATGCCACATAAGTGTTTTCAGGTGAGCTACAGTGGATGTGTCAGATTAGTACAAGTACAACAAGCATGGGCACCCCATGATGGGATCGCCTGACAGGAAAATCTACAAGTTGTAGCAGTGAACACTTAGTAAATCACAAATGAGACACTTCTAAGTCACAAAAAAATGAATATCATATGTCCCAAGTGTTGTTTTCTTTTTTTAAAAAATGGCAAAACAAGCCAAAATTCTCTTTGAGTAACTTTGATACTTTAAGAATGATGAGCAATTGTATTTGGCTGATGTTGTCACCTTGCAGATTTTAGCCATCATGTCCAATTTCCCATTGGCTTGCACTTTCCACTGCCTGTCAAATTCGCTCTGTGTCTTGGTTTTGTGGTGGCATTTTTATTTA
Organism: Chiloscyllium plagiosum; assembly: GCF_037043375.1. Taxonomy (NCBI): domain Eukaryota; kingdom Metazoa; phylum Chordata; class Chondrichthyes; order Orectolobiformes; family Hemiscylliidae; genus Chiloscyllium; species Chiloscyllium plagiosum. The sequence continues at coordinate 69,905,638 of NW_028270148.1, read as the reverse complement.
AATTGTTATGGTTCAATGACACTCCAGAGATTTAAACATAAGTCTTAGCCAAAATTTCAACCCTATACTAGGAATACTGCATTGTTGGAGGAACCATCTTTTGGATTGGACATTAAATGGAGGCCACATTTGCTCTCTTGGTTTTCTGCCCATAATTTATCAAGGACATTAAATGTTATAAAATAAACCCAGATTGTTCAAAACATAACATGGAAAGAGGACTGGCCATATATAAACATTAATCATTAAGTAAATATAAAATGTATATCAAAAATCTGTTTAACAACATTAATGTAATCATAATTATTAGAACTACACAACCGATTAAAATTGTAGAAGCAATGAAATTGAGCTTGCTAAAAATACACTAAAATCGTATGATGAAATTAACATTAAGGAATAAGTTCAGCAGGCCAAGTAATTATTTTCTTACTGTTAAATTTCTTTCTATTTTTATGGCTATGTCTCCAAATATAAGCAAATCATTATTAAATTGTAAGATGTAGAATTTTCCCGGTGGGCTTTGGGACCCCATTGTTGGGCCCAAATGGGGGTCAGAAGCACTGACTATGGCATTCACTTGTGATTTTTCTGAATTGGCCACTTAATCACTAGAGAGGAGACTCATTGCCTAATTAACAGCAGGCAGATTCCTGATGTAAGAGGCAAATAGAAATCTCCCAGCTTGGAAGTACTCTCAATATTTCGTGCAAGAGGCTGGAAGAACACAGCAAGTCAGGCAGCATCAGGAGATGGAAAAGCCAATGTTTCTGATATAACCCTTCTTCACGAATGGAGGTGAGTGGAGGGAAAGCTACAGATAAAAAGGGGGATGGTTTGGGTGGGGAGAGGGGGGGTCTCTCTTTACCTGTAGCTCCCCCTACCCCAACTCCATTCCTGAAGAACAGTTATACCCGAAACATTAACTTCTCCACCTCCTGATGCTGCCTGGCTTGCTGTATTCTTCCAGCCTCCTGCTTGACTACTTTCGATTCCAGCATCTGCAGTATTTTTGTCTCCAGCAATATTTCATGGCCGACAAATGAGGGAGAAGAAGATGAAATTCTTCAAATTTCTAAAATTAAAAATGTGGGTGGCACAGTGGTTAGTACTGCTGCCTCACAGCACCAGAGACCCAGGTTCAATTCCCACCTCAGGTGACTGTCTGTGTGGAGTTTGCACATTCTCCCCGTGTCTGCATGGGTTTCCTCTGGGTGCTCCGGTTTCCTCCCACAGTCCAAAAATGTGCAGGTGAGGTGAATTGGCCATGCTAAATTGCCCGTAGTGTTAGGTAAGGGGTAAATGTAGGGAAATGGGTTTGGGTGGGTTGCGCTTCAGCGGGTCAGTGTGGACCTGTTGGGCCAAAGGGCTTGTTTCTATGCTGTAAGTAATCTAATCTAATCAAATCCAGCTACTGAACCACCGCTTTGAGGGGAATGGGATTGAGTTCCAAAAGACACTGCAGCTTGAGCTGAATATATGTCGGCACAGATTGTCTCTATGCTTGCCTGAATTTCTGGCCATCCCAATCTGCAGCTAGAAAATGGTTGCCAGGCAGCCTCACTATTGTCTGTTGACAGAGCTGACATGGGGGTTGACAGGAAAGTCCCAGTCATTCTTCGACAATTAATCTTAAGTGACGTTTACAGGAAGGGAATAGATTATGCCAGTAGCCCATCCTCAACCTCACACATCCCATGGTCTGGAGATTTGATGGAGCTGCAGAACTAGCAGGTCACCTAGTTGCCAGTAGCCATTTTCAATACTTGCCTCACTTTGTGTCTAAAATTGATGCTCCAGAATTCATTACATCTCCATTGTCGATCTTTAATTTCTTAGCTAAAGGTTCCTTGGATTAACTTGTGTTGTAATCCTGCTGCTATTACTATTGGACAAGTATGATCCCAAAATGAAACCTGGTTTTGATGGAAAACATTTGCTTTTTCTCTTATGTCCATTTTCCTGCCCTTTCCCCATAATCCTCGATTTACCTACTGGACAATCTGTCTCACTCTTAAATGTACGCAATGACTCTGCTCCCACAGTTATCGGTGGTGAGGAATTTCAAATGTTCTCAACCCTCTGAGAGAAGAAAATCTATGTCATTTCAGTCTTAAATTGACATCCCTTTATTCTGAGACTATGCTCACTAGTCCTATGCTCTCCCATGAGAGGAAACACCCCCTCAGCATTCAATGAGATCACCTCTCGTTCTTCAAAATTCCAGTGAGTAGAGTTCCAACCTGTTTAATATTTGTTCATAAGAAAATCTTTCCATAATAGCAATCATCATAGTGAACCTTCTCTAAGCTGCCTCCAATGAAATGGTATTTTTCCTTAAATAAGGGGACCAAAACTGCTAACAATGCTCCAGGTGTGATCTCAGCAGCACCTTGTCCAGCTGCAGTAAGGCTGTTTAAACTCCAACCCTCTTGAAATAAGGACTAACATTCCTTTAGCCTTCCTCGTTGCCTGCTGTACCTATGTACTAGTTTTGTGTTTTGTGCACGACTACTCCCAAGTCTCTTTGTGTTGCAGTTTTCTGGAGTATTTTTTATTCATTTAAATAATATTCTGTTGTTTTGTTATCTTTCTCCAAAATGAGCAACTTCACATCATTTGCCAACTTTATGCACACTTATTCTATGAATATTTTACTGTGAATAGTTTCTATCTCTTTTGCAACCTGCCTTTTTACCTATTTTTGTATCATGTGTGAGCTTGGCTGCAAGTTATTTGCTTCCTTGTTCCAAGTCATTGATATATATTGTAAACAGTTACGGTCCCAACATTGATCCCTGTGGAACCCCATTAATCACAGGTCGCCAACTTTAACAAAAAAACTCCACTTGCTGTTTCCTGCCCATTAGCTAGTTGTGCCGCAGATACACTGATATTTAATTAAGCATCATAAAAATTATTTGAGTAGGTTTTAATTTTATTTCCCTGTCTTTCTATTTTTCCTTTATGATATTGCAAATGGAGTAGAAACTCTAAGCTTTCCCTAAAAGCACTATGAATGCTGTGTTGTAACTGTGTCCTAATTATTTTATACCTTTCTCTATTACTGTTTTGCAGCTACGATGGCTGATGGATTTTCATTATATTTTGTGGGAGAATGCAACAATGTGAGTATATCGTATCAAATGTCTCTAAAAAGGTGGACTGACCGTGATGTTGCAATAACGTTTGAACAAAGCATTGCATTTGGATCTTAGATACTGAGAATATAGCAGCAGGAAAGTAGGCATTCTACTCCCATTGGCAGTATTGAAGTAGAGTTGGATTTGTCCCCCAAAGTTTTCAACTTTTACTGCTGCAATCTTGTCAGTAGAAATAAGTCTAAATTCTTGTCTTCAATAATCTATTTTGTTAGTGTTCGCAAGTTGAAGTGAACAGTTCATCTTTACAAATTGATGGTCATGCTGTATTCCAGTGCAATTTTAGAAAACATTTAAGCAGATCGGATTTCAGCCTACTCTGTAGACTAGGTTTTCACCCTGATATGAGGGCAGGAACTGAGTTTGCTGACACTATCTGCCAGCATCATACTGACAAGAAGCTGATTAAGAAGCCAATTGTAACAATGATCAGAGACCAACTGGAATTTTCCAGGCAGCCTCGAGCATTAGAGACATAGGGGTTGCTTTGAAACAGGAGGAGAAAGTGAGGGCTGCAGATGCTGGAGATCAGAGCCGAAAATGTGTTGCTGGAAAAGCGCAGCAGGTCAGGCAGCATCCAGGGAACAGGAGAATCGACGTTTCGGGCATAAGCCCTTCTTCAGGAATGAGGAAAGTTTGTCCAGCAGGCTAAGATAAAAGGTAGGGAGGAGGGATTTGGGGGAGGGGCGTCGGAAATGCGATAGGTGGAAAGAGGTCAAGGTGAGGATGATAGGTCAGACTGGGGTGGGGTCGGAGAGGTCAGGAAGAAGATTGCAGGTTAGGAAGGCGGTGCTGAGTTCGATGGATTTGACTGAGACAAGGTGGGGGGAGGGGAAATGAGGAAACTGGTGAAATCCGAGTTCATCCCTTGTGGTTGGAGGGTTCCTAGGCGGAAGATGAGGCGCTCTTCCTCCAACCGTCGTTTTGTTGTGGTCTGGCGATGGAGGAGTCTAAAGACCTGAATATCCTTGGTGGAGTGGGAGGGGGAGTTGAAGTGTTGAGCCACAGGGTGGTTGGGTTGGTTGGTCCGGGTGTCCCAGAGGTGTTCTCTGAAACGCTCCGCAAGTAGCCGGCCTGTCTCCCCAATATAGAGGAGGCCACATCGGGTGCAGAGGATGCAATAGATGATGTGTGTGGAGGTGCAGGTGAATCTGTGGCGGATATGGAAGTTTCCTTTGGGGCCTTGGAGGGAGATGAGGGGGGAGGTGTGGGCGCAAGTCTTGCACCTCCTGCGGTTGCAGGGGAAGGTGTCGTGAGTGGAGGTTGGGTTGGTGGGGGGTATGGATCTGACGAGGGAGTCACAGAGGGAGTGGTCTTTACGGAATGCTGATAGGGGAGGGGAGCAAAATATATCTTTGGTGGTGGGGTCCGTTTGGAGGTGGCGGAAATGACGGCGGATGATGCGCTGTACATGGAGATTGGTGGGGTGGTAGGTGAAGACCAGTGGGGTTCTGTCCTGGTGGCGGAGGAGCGGGAAGTGGAAGAGATGCGGTGGAGGGCATTGTCAACCACGTCGGGGGGAAAATTGCAGTCCTTGAAGAAGGAGGCCATCTGGGTTCTACGTTTTTGGAACTGGTCCTCCTGGGAGCAGATGCGGCGGAGACGAAGGAATTGGGAGAATGGGATGGCGTTTTTACAGGGGGCAGGGTGGGAGGAGGTGTAGTCCAGGTAGCTGTGGGAGTCGGTCGGTTTGTAATAGATGTCCGTGTTGATTCGGTCGCCTGAGATAGAAATAGAAAGGTCGAGGAAGGGGAGGGAGGAATCTGAGACTGTCCAGGTGAATTTGAGGTCGGGGTGGAAGGTGTTGGTGAAGTGGATGAACTGTTCAACCTCCTCGTGGGAGCACGAGGCAGCGCCTATACAGTCATCGATGTAGTGGAGGAAAAGGTGGGGGGGGTGGTGCCAGTGCAGCTGCAGAAGATGGATTGTTCCACATATCCTACGAAGAGGCAGGCATAGCTGGGGCCCATGCAGGTGCCCATGGCTACTCCTTTCATTTGGAGGAAGTGGGAGGATTGGAAAGAGAAGTTGTTCAGGGTGAGGACCAGTTCAGTCAGTCGAAGGAGGGTGTCAGTGGAAGGGTACTGGTTGGTACGGCGGGAAAGGAAGAAGCAGAGGGCTTTGAGTCCTTCGTGATGGGGGATGGAGGTGTACAGGGACTGGATGTCCATGGTGAAGATAAGGCGTTGGGGACCGGGGAAGCGAAAATCATGGAGGAGGTGGAGGGCATGGGTGGTGTCCCGAACGTAGGTGGGGAGTTCTTGGACTAAGGGGGACAGGACCATGTCAAGGTATGCGGAGATGAGTTCGGTGGGGCAGGAGCAGGCGGAGACAATGGGTCGGCCGGGGCAGTCAGGTTTGTGGATTTTGGGCAGGAGGTAGAAGCGGGGGGTGCGGGGTTGTGGGACTATGGGGTTGGAGGCAGTGGATGGGAGATCCCCCGAGGTGATGAGGTTATGGATGGTCTGGGAGATGATGGTTTGGTGGTGGGGGGTGGGGTCATGGTCAAGGGGGCAGTAGGAGGAGGCATCTGCGAGCTGGCGTTTGGCCTCAGCTGTGTAAAGGTCGTTGCGCCAAACTACTACCGCGCCTCCCTTGTCTGCTGGTTTGATAGTGAGGTTGGGGTTGCAACGGAGGGAGTGGAGGGCTGCGCGTTCCGAGGGTGAGAGGTTGGAGTGGGGGAGTTCAGGTAGCGGTTAATATCGCGGCGGCAGTTTGCTATGAAGAGGTCGAGGGCAGGTAGGAGGCCAGCACGGGGTGTCCAGGTGGATGGGGTGTGTTGGAGGCGTGAGAAGGGGTCGTCAGAGGGTGGGCGAGAGTCTTGGTTGAAGAAGTAGGCACGGAGGCGAAGGCAGCGGAAGAATTGTTCGATGTCACGCCGTGTGTTGAACTCATTAATCCGAGAGCATAGGGGAATGAAGGTGAGGCCTCTGCTGAGGACTGATCTTTCATCCTCAGAGAGGGGTAGGTCTGGAGGGATGGTGAAAACACGGCAGGGCTGGGAGCTAGGACCTGGTGTGGTGCTGGAGCTGGGTGTGGGGGCGGGGTAGGCCTGGGGGCGGGGACGGAGATCGGCGTGGGGGTGGGGTACAGCATTGTGAAACAGCAATGTGGAATAGTGGGGCAAGGACGCTCTCAGAATACTTTGAGGCCTCTGTGACCTACTTACTGGTAAGACCACTGTTTTCATTGGTTTCTACAGTGGTGACCTGCAGCTGTAGATTTTGTTTATTTTAATTCTTTAAAAATTCTGAACATCAGGATGCAGCACCTTCTAAGTTGTAGGGCATTCCATTGGTCCATAAACCTAGGGAGCACTCATAGTTCTTAATTAGCATGTTCTTCTGCCATTAATCAACCAATCCAGACAAAATGTGTGGTAGATGTGAGATTGTGTCCCCCCATTTTCAGGAACAAGAGGCATGAAAACCATAAGAGGTTGTTAGGACCAAGGGGCTATATCCCCACAGCTCCCTAGAGGGTTGCTTCTATAGATCAGGGACAAATGTGCTCAGAAATCAGTGGAGTCTGGTGCAGGGGAGGCTGTATATGGTGCAGGTAAGTTATTCTCTTCTGCATCTTCTCCATTAACTCCTCATTCTTAAATGTTCCATGAAATGGAAACTGGAGATAGGAGTTCCTCCTATCCCGAGCCTCCCATTGTACCACCACACTGAAGAAACAAGTGTAAGAGAGAGAGGAGAAGAAAAACAACATTGTTACTTGATGCAGCACTCAGCTACTAATTCAGGTATTGACACTGAAGCAATATAGAGTCAGAATCTGTATATGATGAGTTACTAAGCACAAATGGCCTGTGCCAAGCCAAGAGAGAGGTCAGCTCAGGTGTGACCTTCATGGAAGGCAAGGTTTCACACCAGCTGTGCTGCAAGGTGTTTATATTTAAAACCTGTTGAGGTGAACTGCTTAGTGCATTGGCAGATCTGTCAGCTGGTTGCCAGTTACTGGCTTGGTGTTACAAGGCGTGTTGAGGATCTTAGAACACATCTTTGCCACTGTACAAATGGTAAGAACATCCATACAGACATGGCAAATTAGCCCAAGATAGAAAGACTTTTTCCAATTATACCAATATAACAGCTGCAAGGAATGTTCAGGCAGGGTTTTGAGATTTTTGTCCTGGCATGAAGGCTCAGGCTGCAGCTATCCAGACTGATAGCTCCATCCAGGCATGGGTACAGATTTTATTGCTCAACGTGGCACAGGTTTATGGTGAGAGGGGAAAGATTTAAAAGGGACCTAAGGGGCAAGTTTTTCACGCAAAGGGTGGTTCCGTGTTTGGAATGAGTTGCCAGAGGAAGTGGTGGAGGCTGGTACAGTTACAGCATTTAAAAGACATCTGGATGGGTATATGAATAGGAAGGGTTTAGAGGGATATGGGCCAAGTGCTGGCAAATGGGATTAAATTAATTTAGGATATTTGGTTGACATGGACCGGTTGTCCAAAGGGTCTGTTTCTGTGCTGTACATAGCTGTGACTCATAACAGTCCAGCTATCTTGTCCAGCAGGTGATGAGGAACAATGATGTGCAATGCAGGGGATGTGGTAGTGCTACTACGCAATATGAACCCGCTGTTCGCTCGGGGTGTAACAATATTTGTGTTCCCACTACTGTCACTTTATCAGCGTCCTTTACTATTGCTACTAAGCAAACCTATGAAAAAGGTGCTATTCATGCCTTAGTGGTGTTGCCCAAAGCCAGATCCTTGAGGCGTAGAGCTATTCAAGAACGTCCTGTGAAACTCAGCAGCCTTCCACTTTCTGTGCTGTAGCCACTAGGGTCACTTGGTTCAGGGACAAATATTTTTTTGTTTTGTTTGCAAAAATGAATCTGTTTTCTAATGGTATTGACACAATATTACAGCAATGCTAATACATAGTGAGCAGAAGCACTGTTTCGCAATGTATCGTGCAGTGAAGAAACAAAAATAGTCAACATACATTTGCTGTCTATGTAATGGTCTTAGATAGTCTCATGAAGCTGAAGCAACTGGCCTGCTTCCAGGACAGCCATGCCTGTGTTTACACTGATAAGCAGTGCCAATATATAGAGTCATAGAGATGTACAGCATGGACACAGACCCTTCTGTCCAACCCAACCATGCCAACCAGACATCCCAACCTAATCTAGTCCCACCTGCCAGCACCCGGCCCATATCCCTCCAAACCCTTCCTATTCATATACCCATCCAAATGCCTCTTAAATGTTGCAATTGTACCAGCCTCCACCACATCCTCTGGCAGTTCATTCCAGAGACGTACCACCCTCTGCGTGAAAAAGTTGCCCCTTAGATCTCTTTTATATCTTTCCCCTCTCACCCTGAATCTAGGCCCTCTAGTTCTGGAATACCCGGTCATAACCCCCCTGTTGTAATTTCAGTTATTCCCCATCTCTTTTATATCTTTCCCCTTTCACCCTAAACCTATGCCCTTTAGTTCTGGACTCTCTGACCCCAGGGAAAAGACTTTGCCTATTTACCCTATCAAAGCCCCTCATAATTTTGTAAACTTCTATAAGGTCACCCCTCAGCCTCCGACGCTCCAGGGAAAACAGCCCCAGCCAGTTCAGCCTCTCCCTATAGTTCAAATCCTCCAACCCTGGCAACATCTTTGTAAATCTTTTCTGAACCTTTTCAAGTTTCACAACATCTTTCCGATAGGAAGGAGACCAGAATTGCATGCAACATTCCAGCAGTGGCCTAACCAATGTCCTGTACAGCCACAACATGACCTCCCAACTCCTGTACTCAATACTCTGACCAATAAAGGAAAGCATACCAAATGCCTTCTTCACTATCCTAAGTACCTGCTTCTATCAAGGAGCTATGAACCTGCACTCCAAGGTCTCTTTGTTCAGCAACACTCCCTAGGACCTTACCATTAAATGTATAGGTCCTGCTAAGATTTACTTTCCCAAAATGCAGTACCTCGCATTTATCTAAATTAAACTCCATCTGTCACTTCTCAGACCATTGGACCATTTGGTCAAGATCCTGTTGTAATCTGAGGTAACCCCACTTCCTCCAAACGAAAGGAGTAGCCATGGGCACCCGCATGGGCCCCAGCTATGCCTGCCTCTTCGTAGGACATGTGGAACAATCCATCTTCCGCAACTACACTGGCCCCACCCCCCACCTTTTCCTCTGCTACATCGATGACTGTATCGGCGCCGCCTCGTGCTCCCACGAGGAAGTTGAACAGTTCATCCACTTCACCAACACCTTCCACCCCGACCTCAAATTCACCTGGACAGTCTCAGATTCCTCCCTCCCCTTCCTCGACCTTTCTATTTCCATCTCAGGCGACCGAATCAACACGGACATCTACTACAAACCGACCGACTCACACAGCTACCTGGACTACACCTCCTCCCATCCTGCCCCCTGTAAAAACGCATCCCATTCTCCCAATTCCTTCGACTCCGCCGCATCTGCTCCCAGGAGGACCAGTTCCAAAAACGCACAACCCAGATGGCCTCCTTCTTCAAGGACCGCAATTTCCCCCCCGACGTGGTCGACGATGCCCTCCACCGCATCTCTTCCACTTCCCGCTCCTCCGCCCTTGAGCCCCGCCCCTCCAACCGCCACCAGGACAGAACCCCACTGGTCCTCACCTACCACCCCACCAATCTCCATGTACAGCGCATCATCCGCCGTCATTTCCGCTACCTCCAAACGGACCCCACCACCAAGGATATATTTCCCTCCCCTCCCCTATCAGCATTCCGTAAAGACCACTCCCTCCGTGACTCCCTCGTCAGGTCCACACCCCCCACCAACCCAACCTCCACTCCCGGCACCTTCCCCTGCAACCGCAGGAGGTGCAAGACTTGCGCCCACACCTCCCCCCTCACCTCCCTCCAAGGCCCCAAAGGAAACTTCCATATCCGCCACAGATTCACCTGCACCTCCACACATATCATCTATTGCATCCTCTGCACCCGATGTGGCCTCCTCTATATTGGGGAGACAGGCCGGCTACTTGCGGAGCGTTTCAGAGAACACCTCTGGGACACCCGGACCAACCAACCCAACCACCCTGTAGCTCAACATTTCAATTCCCCCTCCCACTCCACCAAGGATATGCAGGTCTTTGGACTCCTCCATCGTCAGACCACAACAAAACGACGGTTGGAGGAAGAACGCCTCATCTTCCGGCTAGGAACCCTCCAACCACAAGGGATGAACTCGGATTTCACCAGTTTCCTCATTTCCCCTCCCCCCACCCTGTCTCAGTCAAATCCATCAAATTCAGCACCGCCTTCCTAACCTGAGATCTTCTTCCCGACCTCTCCGCCCCCACCCCAGTCTGACCTATCACCCTCACCTTGACCTCTTTCCACCTATCACATTTCCGACGCCCCTCTCCCAAGTCCCTCCTCCCTACCTTTTATCTTAGCCTGCTGGACAAACTTTCCCCATTCCTGAAGAAGGGCTTATGCCCGAAACGTCGATTCTCCTGTTCCCTGGATGCTGCCTGACCTGCTGCGCTTTTCCAGCAACACATTTCCAGCTCTGATCTCCAGCATCTGCAGACCTCACTTTCTCCTGCATTACCTAATGCCAAACTCCTGCCTTTTTTTTTTATACCTCTGCACAATAATTCTATCTAAATAACCATTCAATGCCCTCTTGAATGACTCAGCTGAACCTGTCTCCACCACATTTCTAGGTAGTACATTACTTATGCTTAACTTGTGTGAAAAATATTTTTCTCACTCTTGCTTCATTTACACATCACTTTAAATTGATAACCTCTTGTTATTTTTCTTTTACAAGCAGGAATGGCTTCTCCCTATCTACTCTATCCAGCCCACTCGTGAATTTGAAGACGTCTCTCAAATCTCCTCTCAGTTGCCTTACCTCTCCGTCTCCATCTCTGGCGACTAACTCAACACAAAACTATTTCAAACCCACCGACTCCCATAGCTACCTGGACTACACTTCCTCCGACTCCCCCTCCTGTAAAAATGCAATCCCTTACTCCCGATTCCTCTGCTTCCGCCATATCTGCTCCGAGGAGGAGCAATTCCACTCAAGGACATCCCAGATGGCCTCCTGTTTCCAGGACTGCAATTTCTCCTCCCACATAATCAACAATGCCCTCCAACGCATCTCTTCCATTTCCTGCTTCTCTGCCCTTGACCACCTCCCCTCCAACAGCAACAAGGATAGAAATCTACTAATATCCAGATACATTAATTCCTGATGAAGGGCTTATGCCCAAAATGTCAGTTCTGCTGCTCGGATGCTGTCTGATCTGCTGTGCTTTTCCAGCACCACACTTTTGACTCTAATGTCTGGATACAGCGCAATATCCTCTGCCATTTCCGCCACCCACACTCAGATCCCACCACCAGAGATATATTTCACTCCCCATTCCATCTGCGTTCTGCAGAGACCATTCCTTCCGTGACTCCCTCATTGGTTCCACACCCAGCACCCTCCCTTGCCACTGCAAGAGGTGTAAAACCTGTGTTGACACCTCCCCCCTCACTTCTGTCCAAGGCTATGAGGGATGTCTTCACATCTGGCAGAGATTTTCCTGCATATCCAAATGCCTCACCTACTGCATCTGTTGTTCTCTATATGATCTCCCCTACACTGGGAGAAAGAACACCAACTCGTGGAACATTTCAGGGAACATCTCTGGGACGCACACCCAAAAACCCACCACCTGTGGTCGACCACTTCAACTACCCTTCCCACTCCACCAAGGGCATGCAAGTCCTGGGCAGCCTCCACTACCAAATCTAAGCCATCGGACGACTGAAGGAAGAACGTCTCATCTTCTGCCTTGGGACCCTTCAACCACAGGGCATCAACGTTGACGACTAGTTTCCAAATCTCCCCTCCCCCATCTCATCCCAAGTCCAACCCTTCAATTCAGCCCCACCCTCTTGACCTGTCTGATTTTCTTCCCACCTATACCCTCCATCCTCCCCACCACCCTATCACAATCACTCCCCTCCTGAATCCACCTATCGCCTTCCCAGCTAGCTCCCCATCCTACTACTTATCTGTCAGCCCCCTACTGCCCCCTCTATACACACAAGGGGTTATGCCCGAAATGTCAACTCTTCTGCTCCTCAGATGCTGCCTGACCTGCTTTGCTTTTCCTACACCACACTTTTTGTCACTTATCTCTAAGGAGAACAGTCCTAACTTGTTCAGTCTATCCTCACAATGACGTTTCTCATTCCTGAAACCGTTCTTGTAAATAGATTCTGCATTTTGTCCAATGCATTCAAATTCTATAATGTGCTCACAACTGTACTCAGTATCAGTTGTAGTTTAATAAGTGTCTTGCACAAGCTCCACATCAACCTTCTTGCTCTTATGCTCTAACCCAATTAATAAACCCCAAAACATGAACACTTTATTCATTCACCTCTTCCCCCATCCTGCCACATTCAATGATCTGTGCACAATCCAAATCCAGTAAGTGTGGAAATAACAGAGCAGATTCAAAGAAATAATACTGAATTAAACAAAAAAGAACAATATTTCTTAAGGGAATTGTTATACTGAGGAGAAAGTGAGGACTGCAGATGCTGGAGATCAGAGCTGAAAATGTGTTGCTGGAAAAGCGCAGCATCCAAGGAGCAGGAGAATGGCATGAGCCCTTCTTCAGGAATGAGGAAAGTGTGTCCAGCAGGCTAAGATAAAGGGTAGGGAGGAGGGACTTGGGGGAGGGGCGTTGGAAATGCGATAGGTGGAAGGAGGTCAAGGTGAGGGTGATAGGCCGGAATGGGGTGGGGGCGGAGAGGTCAGGAAGAAGATTGCAGGTTAGGAAGGCGGTGCTGAGTTCGAGGGATTTGACTGAGACAAGGTGGGGGGAGGGGAAATGAGGAAACTGGAGAAGTCTGAGTTCATCCTTTGTGGTTGGAGGGTTCCTAGGCGGAAGATGAGACGCTCATCCTCCAGCCGTCGTGTTGCTATGGTCTGGCGATAGAGGAGTCCAAGGATCTGCATATCCTTGGTGGAGTGGGAGGGGGAGTTGAAGTGTTGAGCCACGGGGTTGTTGGGTTGGTTGGTCCGGGTGTCCCAGAGGTGTTCTCTGAAATGTTCCGCAAGTAGGTGGCCTGTCTCTCCAATATAGAGGAGGCCACATCGGGTGCAGCGGATGCAGTAAATGATGTGTGTGGAGGTGTTATACTGAACCAATTTATCAGTTATATTACAAGATGCCAAGTGCAGTCACTTTCAATGAAATGTAAACTGAAATTGGCTGGGTGTCAAGCTGATTTGTTGCTCCTTTTACCCGGGGCATTTATCTGAGGTCTTGCTGTGAGCTAGCAGGCTGGATTTGGCCCATTCCTATACTACGTAACATAGGAACACAGAAGATAGGCTAATCAACCCTTTGAGACTGTTCTATTATTTGATATGATCATGGCTAATCATTGAGCTCAATACCTTAAGCCTGCCTCTCCCCAATATTCCTTGATCCCTTTAGCTACAAAAGCTATATCTATCTCCTTCTTGAAAACAACAATATTTTGGCCACAGCCACTGTCTGTTGTCGTCAATTCCACAGGTTCACCTCTTTCTGGTTGAAAAAAGTTCTCCTCATCTCTGTCCTTGACCCTTATCCTTAAATAATAACCTTTAGTTCTGGACTCCACCACAGTCAAGCAACATCCTTCCTGCATCTAACTTGTGTTGTTAGAATTTTACAGGTTTCTACGAAACTTTCCCCCTCATTCTTTTAAACTCCAATGCATACAATCCTAACCGACTCAATCTTTCCTCATAAGTCACTCCTCCCATCCCAGGAGTCAATTTGGTAAACCTTCACTCCACTCTTCTATGGCAAAAACATCCTTCCTCAAATAAGGAAACCAAAACTGCACATAATATTCCAGGTGTGACCTCTGTATAATGTAGCAAGACATTTTTTTTCCTGCATGCTAATCCTCTCACTGTGAAGTCTTACATATAGTTGCCTTCTTTATTGTCTAGCACACTGTGTGCTGACTTTCAACGACTGATGCATAAGATCACTGGGGACTTATTGAACATTCCCATCTCTTAATTTACAGCAATTCAACTAATGATCTGTCTTCCTATCCTCACAATTATTTACATTTTATAGCATTTGCCATGCATTACCCACTCGCTCAGCATGTCCGAATCACACTGCAACATAGAGTCATAGAGAGGTATTGCATGGAAGCAGACCTTTCAGTCCAACTCGTTCATGATATCCTAACCTAATCTAGTCCCATTTGCCAGCACTTGGCCCATATCCCTCACAACTGTTCCTATTCATATACCCATTCAGATGCCTTTTAAATGCTGCAATTGTACCAGATTCCACTAATTCCTCTGGCAGCTTATTCCATACACGAGCAACTCTTTGTGTGAAAAAGTTGCCCCTTAGATCCCTTTTATATCTTGCCCGTCTCTCCCTAAACCTATGCCCTGTAGTTCTGGACTCTCCCATCCCAGGGAAAAGACTTTGTGTTTATCCTATCCATGCCTCTCATGATTTTATAAACCCCTATAAGGTCATCCCTCAGCCTCCGACGCTCCAGGAAAAACAGTGTCAGCCTATTCAGCTTCTCCTTATAGCTCAAATACTCCAACCCTGACAACATCCTTGTAAATCTTGTCTGAACCCTTTTTACATTTCACAACATCTCTGCATCTTCCTCACCACTCACTCTTCCATCCAGCTCTGTCATTTGAGATATTACATTTAGTTCTCTCATCTAATTTATTAACATATTTTGTGAATAGCTGGGGTCCTATCAATCCCTGTGCTACCCCACTAGTCACTGCCTGCCATTCAGAAAATGGCCCATTTATTCCTGCTTTTTATTTCCTGGCTGCTAACCAATTTTTTAATCCAGTCCCATATGCTTTAACTTTACATACGTTTCTCTTGTGGGACTTCGTCGAAAGCCTTCTGGAAGTCCAAATAAACCGCATCTACAAGCTCTTCATGATCAATTCTACTAGATACATCCCTGAAGAATTCCGGTAAACTTGTCAAGCATGATTTTCATTTTGTAAATCCATGCTGACTGTGTCTGATTCTACTACTGTTTTCTAAATGCTCTGCGATATAAATCCTTTATAATGGACTCTAGCATCTTCCCGATTACTGGCATCAGAATCATTGATCTATAATTCCCTTTTTCTCTCTACCCCCCCCCCCCCCCCCTTTTTAAATAATGGGGTTTCATTAGCTACCTTCCAGTCTGTTAGAACTGTTCCAGTATTTAAAGAATCTTGAATAATAACCAGATGATCAACAATGCATCCACTATTTGAAGGACCACGTTAAGCATTCTGCGATCAGGCCCTGGAAATTTAATAGCCTTCAATCCAATCATTTCCCTACTCGTACAGATTTGCTTCAGTTCTTCCCTCTCATTAAACCCTGTGTTCCTCATGATTTTTCATATGTTTTTGTGTTCTCCTTTGTAAAACAGATACAAAGTATGAATTTAGTTTGTCAGCCATTTCTTTGTTTCCCATTTTAAATCCCCCTGATTTCTGACTACATTAGTTTTTTTCTTTACATACCTATAGGAAGTTTTACGCTCAGTTTTTCTGTTCCCCCAAGCTCTCATGCTCTATTTTCCTTTTCTTAATCAATGCCTTGGTTCTCCTTTGCTGACATCTGAACTATTCCTTTTCCTCGGGTCCATTATTTTTTCTTACCCATCTATATGCTTTCTTTTTTTTGTACCTAATACTATCTCTAACTTCCCTCATAAGCCATGATTTGGCCACTGTTCTCTTTGCTTATTCCTGTCTGACGCAGGAGTGCTATTGTTGTAGTTCACCCATTTGCTCTTTGAATGTTTGCCATTGTCTATCCACTATCATTCCTTTCAGTAATATTGCCCAATACAACAAAGCCAAATCGTGCATCATACAATCCTAGTTTCCCTTATTCAGACTCAGCACCTTAATCTCAGAATCAACTACCTCACACTCCAACTTAATGAAGAATTCATGTGCACATCCCCACATCTCAACTGCATAATACCCAAGCTAAGATGGCCTGTTCTCTAGTTGGTTCCTCAACCTATTGTTCCAGATAGAAAAAATCCCACATATGCTCTATGAATTCCTCCTCTATGCTATTATTAACTTGACTTGCCCAATCTATATGCGGAATACAGTAACCCATAATTACAGATGTGCCTTTTCCACATGCATCTGATTTCCTGTTTAATGCAATTGCCAACATCACCACTACAGTTTGGTAGTCCTTATACCACCACCACCAAAGTATTTTTTGTTCCTTGGTATCTATCAATTCTACCCGCACAAATTCTACATTGTCTAAGCTAGTATCTTTCCTGAGTATTGTGATTACATCTTATTTATTCAGCAATGCAGCTCATTCATCTTTTCCTTTTGCCTGTCCTTCCTCAATGCTGAATACTACTTGGTGTTCAATTCCCATCCTTGGTCACCGTGCAGCCAGATCTGTCATCCCAGTTTATTATACCCATTTACATCTATTTGCATGATTATTTCATCCGCTTTATTTCAAACGCTCTGTGCAATCGGGCTTGTCTTTTCAATGTACCCTGTCCAATTCCCACTTTTTTTTTACAGTGACCTTGTTTGATTCTGGCCTTTAATTCCTCTACCTAGCATTTCTTATACCCCTTTCTGACTTTTTTTGTGTTCTTGATTCCAGTTTCTCTGATTCCTTGTATAAGGTCCTATCCCCCTGCCAATTTAGTTTTAACCCTCCCCAACCGCTGTAGCAAATATGAGGGCATCAGTTCCAATCTACCCAGGTGTAACCCATCCAGTTTAAACTGCTCCCACCTCTCCCAAAACTGGCCCCAATGCCCCAAGAATCTGAAACCCTTCCCCTCACACGACCTCCTGAGTCACATTTTCATCTGATAATATCCTGTTATTTCTACTTTGTCCAGCACATGGCATGGGTTGCAATCCCGAGATCACTACCTTTAGAGATCCTATTTTTCAACTTGCTTCCTTACTCCCTAAATTCTGCTTTTAGGACCTCGTCCTTTTTTTTTTAAATTTACGTCATTGGTACCAATTTGTACCACAACTACTGGCTATTCATGCCCCCACCTCCAGGATGTCCTGCACTGGCATTAAGACATCCTTAACCCTAGCACCAGGGAGGCAGTATACTATCTTGGACCCTCATTTGCAATCACAGAAATGCCTATTTATTCCCCTTACGCTTGGATCCTGTGTGAATATTGCATTTCCACACGTTTTGCTCCTGCTCCTGTCCTATCCTTTTCCAGCACCGCACTCTCGACATTACCTTTCCATGAAAAAATGTATTACTGGCCACCAGACTGGTTTGTGAAATCATTGTTTCATCTTAATAACTGCTGGATATTTTCATGAACAAGATTCAATAGTCCTTTAGTGCTTTCTGGAAAAACTTTGAGTTCTCCTTGTGGTGCAATTAACATCAAACAATGCAATTACAAACTGTCATGTACTGACTTGCTTACATGATGCCTGTTGCCAGTTTTGTCTACATCTTCTCTCGTGTAACTAGATTCTCAGTTGTATGTGAAATACAACAGTTACTTAGTATTCAGTGTTGCAGGCTTTTCACAATAACTAACATCCGCGATGGTAGTACAGGAAAATGTGTCAGCTGCTCAGTTGCATAAAGCTGGGGGATACTTCGAAATTGTACTAGTGTAGGCTATTTGACCATCAGCAGATATATAGAGATTGATAGACAGACACTGGTGTGATTGGCAATATATTTAGGACTTCTTGCTTGATTCGGATAGTAAACTTTCTTCCAGTAAGATACATTTGTGCATAAGTATACTTTCAGGCTCGTGCTCCCAATTTTGAGTTGTGTATGTGCATTCAGTGCTTGTCAACAAGTGTAACATATCAGTAATGGGCCGTTCGCAATCTTCAATGTATTGCTGGAGTATAGTGTTATTCATATTTCCTGATCTGTTGCAGCATACAGGTTGATATACAGAATGTGAGAACCGGTGGAAGTACTATCTTTGCCCTTAATATTTCAGATGGTTCTTTTGCTTTGCAATGTTCATTCTCATTCTGTGTCTGTGTGGTGGCTTTTGAAGTCACCCTGCGATCTCTGTGCTTAGGAACAAATTTGCAATAAAAGTTGGCAGTGTTGACTAACATTACCAACTCTTTCAGGTTAGATGGGGTTGAAACTTCTTAACGGGCTTTGACATTATCAAATGCAGGCTTTACTCCAGCTGATGTTACTCTATACCCAAAGAATAATTTTAGGTGTCGCAAATAAGTGTATTTCTTTGTTATATGTCAAATTGTATTGTGTGCGTTGAGTGAGTGCCACTGAGAACTGCTGATTATGTTCTGCTTTTTCACTTCCTTGGACAATTGTGCCATCAAGTGGGTTGAACATCCTGTCCATGTCAGAAAGACTGAAGAAGCACTCTTCTAAAACGTGCTAGCTACTGGACTTAGTCCATTCTGCGGTACTGAAATAAGCCTTTGAAAGTGGATACCATTTGTTTTGCTAGTGGTATCTAAAGATAGCTTTGACACAAGACAAACCTCATGTAGACTGTAGGCATGAAATTATGCCAATAGATCTTCCCTTGTAAGAAGAGGATACTTGTCATGAGTAATTACTTTGTTGGCTACCTTATGGTTGAGGTATCATCTACATTCATCATTTTCACATACAATGGCTAGATTCAACATAATGGGGATTCAGTAATACAGTCTGCTTTGAGCTATTTCAGTTCCTGTGACATTTTGGCACAGACTGCAAATGGCAACTGTCTCAAAATTCATGTAACTGGTGATGTGTCAATTTAAAGATCATGGCAGTACTTCTTAATCTCCTTAAATCCTAGGAGATCAAATGTCATTAATTGCATTAATTTTATGTTCTTTGGAGTTTTCCAGTTGAAAGCCAAGCTTGTCAAACAGGTTTGCTTCCATCAGGGTTCCGGTAAAACACAAATATCCAGGTTGACATTTTTGATGTGCACTAGATCCTTCTCAAAACCAGAATAATTGAAATACCACAAGCTTGAGGATTGTGAATATAATGATGCTAGAGTTTCATGGCGCTCAATATCAATATTTTCACACCAACATTGATGAGTGTCATTGATAGGGGGATTGCCGTGATGTCAGTTCAGCTTTCTTTTGCTGGCCTGTTGCTGTATCATCCGTAGTTCACTCAAAACAATAGATTCATCCATGTGCCAAACTGATGACATCTTCAATCACCTTTATCCCTTTGTGAAGTGGTTTCACTTTTGAGCCTGCGATGCACTTGTATCCCAAGGTCGACATAGTGTTGTGAATCATTGGGTACCTCCACAATTTGGGGAAATATTTAAGTGTTCCTCCTGTGATGAGGTAGGTTTTGCTGAGACTGCTGACGTCTCTTTGTACGCCTTACACTTGAGCTGGTTTGGAAACCTTTGTCTACAAACAGTCTGGGGTTGTGTTTCTGCATCTCCTCTCTGAATCTCACATGATGTCATCAATTCAAACTGCTAAAGTTCCTCAGTGAGAGCTATTCTGTAACTTGTGGAATTAAAGTTTCTTCAGCAAATTAATCACACAATAATTTCATTGGTTAGTGTGCTATATTTATATGTGAAATAAACCTACTGTAATTCACCCACAGTTTGTTTTATGGACACCCCATTTGCCGGGCATCTCTGTCAAAATATATGTCCTTTGAACATTACATTTTTTTTTGAGCTGGTGTCCTTTTAAAACACTTATTGCCATATCAAAAGTAAGTGTGTCTTCTATGAGCTACGTGTTTCTCCAGTGCAATGGATTATTCTTTTTCTGACCTGATGCTGCTACCTGTGAACTGATAATACCCATTGCACTCAAGTAGCTTTGAACCTGAAATTCATCCATCTCATGGCTTGGAGGCACATTCAGCTTGGAAAAAAAGGTGCTGGAGGTGATTTTATGCTCTGCAATTTTGGGGCTCATCAGGCAAGATAGAATGTTGGATGATCAGTGGAATTCAGGTCAAGGAAATAGGATATAGGTCTCATGGTCACGTCAGACTTGGATTAGGGGCTTAAGGAAATAGGAGAGAAACTTGAGAAAGATGTAAATTTAGACCAAGAGCAAGGAGAAACCATAAGGAAGTCCTAACTACTCAATCCCCCCCACCCCACAACATTTCTCTCTCTTTTGATATTTCTTCAACTCTCTTCCTTTTTGTTGGCCTCCTTCAACTCATCCCTTAAAATATACTTGTATTTGTTTTTAGTCACCTACCTTCATATTTGTTCTGGTGGTTTAATGTCAAGTCATATTTGATTATGCTTCTGTTAAGTGTCTGGGGTTTTATTACTCTAAAAGAACTACATATATATGTGCAGTTTGTGTTGCTGTTTGGCTTAATGGACCTGGGTATGATTTCTTTACCAGAAGTCCATGAGGAAGATTAAAAGGGTTTGTCAGAGAAAGATTGATACAAAAGTTGTTGCTCAATACTGTACCTGTGGTTAGACCTAGAATGTTGCTGTCACCCAGTGGATCCCCAAGGAATTGCAACCATAAAAAAAATTCACATTGAGTATAATTTTAGTGCCTAATTCGTTCATTTTAATAGGGTTCTCGAGTGTTGTTCACATAGCATTAATTAGGGGAAGCAAAGCAGTCCCAAAGCAGTTCAATAATTGATTGCCTACATGATTGAGTCCAGTAAAAAGGAGGAAGAAGCAACTTAAACTACCACATCTCCAGAAAATAAGAAAAACCAAAATAAAAACTCACAAGCCCAATGAGCTCTTTGAATTAATGATAAACATATTGTAATTTTTAGGACAGTTCCATACAAGGAAAGGGAACAGGTTGAGGAAGAATAAATTAAGAATTCAAGTTTTTCAGTTCCTGCTAGAAGTTGTGACAAAGACAACTGATAAGAACCTGGTGCTGCAGTGCTGGAGTTGGAAAGAGGAGGGGCGTTTGAGAAAAGAAAATAAGAAAAAAATTCGCTATTACATCGTACTTTGCAAGACTCTTTATAGCTAATGATTTTTAAAAAAAATTATCTCTGTTATAATGCAGAAAATGTTGCTGCCAATTTTGAATGGAGCAAATTCCCACAAACAGCAATGTGAGACTAACCAGATAATTAGTTTGTTGATACTGATTATAGATACATATATATTGACCACAATAACTATTGTTATGAAGGTATTGAGGTATTGTACCTTTTGAGAGTTGAAAAGCTAGCAAGGACTGCCTGACACAGCACACAGTGTTCTAAACAAGGTAACAATGGTTTCAACCAAGGTAACACTTGGTTGAAACCAGTA
The DNA here is from genome assembly GCF_037043375.1 of Chiloscyllium plagiosum. Lineage (NCBI taxonomy): Eukaryota > Metazoa > Chordata > Chondrichthyes > Orectolobiformes > Hemiscylliidae > Chiloscyllium > Chiloscyllium plagiosum. Next base: position 69,884,160 of record NW_028270148.1, on the reverse strand, counting down.
CTACAGCTGTGTTGCTATGGAACAGACAAACAAATTCAAATTTGGCCAGTCAATTTAAATTATGCCCCAAGATACCAGAATCCAATTACATTTGAATTTAGTATTTTGATAATAAAACCAACGAAATGATCTGATGTTTTGGGATATAAAACTGGACATTTTGAACAGTTAGGGGGAGAGCTGCCAAGCCACCAACAAGTACAGACTGCCAGCAGAACAACTCTCTGGAAGGTACCTGGCTAGAAGACTTTGCACAGCAGAGCATCGAAAAGACGACAGGAAAATCTGCAGAGAAAGATACAAAGAGAGGATTCGATAGCTTACTGGTTTTTAAAGTTGACTTTTTTTGTAAATCTTAATTGGGTTTAAGAGAAAGGAATTGTAAATTAGATTAGATTAGATTAGATTACTTACAGTGTGGAAACAGGCCCTTCGGCTACTTGTGGCTACTTGACGTTCATGTATCCTGGTGGCTAGTTTTCTACCTGTTTGTCCAATGTAGTGTTTGTTACAGATCTTGCGAGGTATCTTGTAAATGACATAAGTTTTGGTTATTGTCTGTGGAGGGTCTTTCAAATTCATTAGCTGCTGTTTTAGTGTGTTGGTGGGTTTGTGAGCTACCATGATGCCAGGAGACCTGAGTAGTCTGACAGTCATTTCCAAGATCTTTTTTCAAAGGGTTTACCCCGTGTTGTAACACTATCCTGCTTTCTTTGAAATAGTATCAGAGAGACATTCATATGCACCCAAGCAGGCAGATCGCGCTTTAGTTTGATGTTTTATTTAAAAGATGACAGTTTTAGCATGATCATACATGAAAAACATCTATAATGTTTTTACAGATAGTGTAAAACATAATCTTTAGGGTCTTGTGGTGCAGCTCCATTTAGTGAGCAGTAAAATCACTGCTTTTTATTGTGACTTAATTCATAATGATATTGAATCATTATACCATCGTAGAATGTAAAATTATTTTACAAAGTCTTGACATCCAGAATTGCCATGACATATTCCTTTCACCTTTTTGGTAGAAACTAAGCCCACATTCCTCAATGGAATGCCAGCTCTGAGAAGAGAAAAATAAATTTGCTGATTTCAGCACACTATTAGTGCATTGTTGTTTGATTAGATTACTTACAGTGTGGAAACAGGCCCTTCAGCCCAACAAGTCCACACTGACCTTCCAAGGAGCAACTCACCCAGATCTATTCCCCTTCACCTAACACTACGGGCAATTTAGCATGGCTGATTCACCTAACCTGCACATCTTTGTGACTGTTGGAGGAAACCGGAGCACCCAGAGGAAACCCACGCAGACACGGGGAGAATGTGCAAAGTTCACACAGACAGTTGCCCGAGGCGGGAATTGAACCTGGTCTCTGGCGCTGTGAGGCAGCAGTGCTAACCACTGTGCTACCGTGCTGCCCACAATTACTAAACATGCTTAACATTGATTAACATTTATAATTTACTTGGCCTGATTTTTTTTCTACAGTCATTGTGCCTGTTTACATCAGCTGGAATGAAAGACCAACAACAACAGAAGCCTATTGCTGTTGAACCTGCTGGATTTGGCATTACAGTGGCATCATATGTAGCTAAGTTCAGGAAAACACTGTTAGTACAAGACCTTGCTGAGGTAAGAAGTAAAATAAGACAAGGATCTAGGTCTTGTGAAATTCCTTTAAGCTTTCTTGGTTTTTCTGTCTTATTCTCCATATTGAGAGAGAAGGGAGGAGTGGATGCTTTCAGTTTGCAGCCTCTGGCAGTTTGTTTTTATCTCTGCTACTCTGGCACTTGCAGCTTTTTCAGACACTCCAACTCACCAGGGAGAGGGGCTATTATCAGGGCAAATTTCCTTAACTCAGAAAATATGTGCCCTCAGAATCAAATTCTTTCCCTCACTGCTTCAAAAGTCAACCTTGTCATGCTCAGACAGCTAAATGTAGCACTTAATTTTCAATTTGTAAAACTCTCTGCATTTTTATAAATGTAACAGTCCAACTTCCATTTCAGATTATAGTCCAAAAAAATGAAAATTGTGCTTTCTTACACATTATGAAAGCCATTTTCAACAAACTCTTAGGTTTACTTGTTTCAGAGTTGAAGATAATGATTACTGTAGTGTTATAATGAGCCTAAATGGGCCTAAAATAAGAGTTCGCTGATTGGGGCTGTTAATCTGATGTAGTCAGGAAGCCCTGGCTGACTGATATAAACAGGAATGTCAGAGGTTCTGTTAGCTCTGACAGCTGGTTCTGAGAGAGCTGGATAAGTGTGGACTCTCCATGTGTAAATAAAGGATGACATGTTGACAGGATACTAGCCTCTCTGGAGTTATTTCAGTTGCCATGTAAATTTTCTATGTATTTCTCGTGTAAGACATTGGCTCATCCTATTATTCTCTTTTTAAATGTGTCATATGTTCATTAATCTCAAGTGAACAAGGTTTGTTACACTTACTGTTTCTGTAGGCTTCCCAATGTACACTGGTAAATGTAGTGATACAAAGAACTGGTCCATTCTGACCACATAAGTCCCAATTTGATCCCAAGTCTGTTGAATCAGTTCATCACAGATGATGCAATGATGGTTGTTTTGTATTTTTCTTCACTTTTCCCATGGTAGTATTCAACAAATAATCTATAAATAACCATTTTCTAGTGTCCTTTGCTGGCAAAAATCTGCCTGTCTCTCGAGCACAAGAGGTTGCTGTAGAGGGAGTGACTGAAGTTGGGAAATTTTGACTTGAAAGATCTATCTCTACTTAAAGCAAACCTGTTAGATCCAATTTCTAATCCATGGTAAGTAAGGACATGATCAAGTCATGTCCACCAACCCTGTAAGCAGATCTTAGGTGGCCACGTGCTGGGTGAATGCTGAGGCAGTCTAATTAAAAAGTTCACTGGTGTTTCCAGGAGTTTGACTTTGCACCAATTATTTTACATGCTATCAGTCCTTCTAGCACCCACCCCTCCTACCCCGTCATCCATTCTGTTACCCGCCATACCACCTCCATAGTCATTCACTCAGACCTTAGGAGCAATGTAAGGAGAAGAAACACATTTCTGACAATATGATGTAGCTCCTGCTTCTACACACCTGACAGTGGGAAATCTCCCATTCAAGAAACCCGGTCACACCATTGCCCATAAAAACAAATCAATTTCTGTTCAGTCCCCAGAAAGACAACTAATCCTTTAATAACACATTAAGCTGTCAACCAAAGTGGGAACTCCCTGCTGAGATATTAATTGTTTTTTGAAAATTCAGTTGAGTTTTCATAATGTCACAATAAGAACTTTTAGGAAAATGTCAGCGAAACAACTCAATTGAAACTATTTGGAGAGAAGGTGGCATAATGGAAAAGTCACTTTACTAGTAATCCAGGTCAACATTCTGGAGGCTTGGTTTTGGATCTCACCATGGAGGTGATAAAATTTGAATCCGTTAAAAATTTAACCAGAAATACTAGCTAACGATGAACATTGTTGATTGTCGGTAAAACCAATCTGATATAATGTCTTTTAGGTAGGACAATCTACCATTCTTACCTGGTCTAGCATATATCTGATTCCAGATACAAAGCAATTGGTTGGCTCTGACTCTTAACTGCGGTCCGGACAATTACAAATCAGCAATAAATGGCAGCCTAGCCAGCAATGCCCATATCCAAAGAATGAATCATAAAAGAACTCTACATCTAGATGTTATTCTTTTCAACTATACGGATGGCCCATCAATCAAGGCATTCCAACATGGGTTTGCACAGGACTTTTTTTTTAATGTTAAAGTCTTTCAAACAGCAAAATGGGATACGTTTGATCTCCATTATATGTTCAAATGGCCCTACTGAATATACATGTCACTCTTCTGTAATTTATGCTGCCATTGTTATCTGTGCCAGCATTGGATTTGTTGAAAAAGTGACAGGACTTCCTTACCTGGGACTTGAACTTGGAAATTGATATTACTTGTTTGAAAAGATCCTATTCAAGAAGCTGTTAACTAGAAAGGATCACTATTCATAGATTGGAAGTGGAAAGGATGTTGAAATTTAGGATTAAATTGTTTTTTTTTCTTCTCATTCATTATTTCTCCATAAAATCCAAGTAAAGGAAGTTCCCAGTTTACCAACAGTGCCTTATTAAACCAGATATTGTTAGGTGCAAAAATGAAGTCTAAAATGACAATGTATTCGTTTTTTTTTTAGGATAAACTTGGTGTTGTCCATCTGTGATTTGCCTGAGATTGGGGTGAATAGAGTGGCCATTAAAGTTTAAAAATATACATTCCGAAATAAAAATAAAATACAATGAAACTTACCATAGTTGCAAATGAGCATATTACTATTAAAATGAGAAATAAATTGCAACTACTGTTTCAATCAATGCAAATTTGATTAACAATCTTATGATTACCCACCCACCCCACCACTGGTGGGCTGGCTTGTGCTGACCCCTATCATAATCATAGGACAGATGAAGTCTTGGGCAATCTACCTACCCTCAGCCCAATTGTGAGGCCCTTATATGATCAAGATAATGAGGAAGCTTTAGAGCTCAGACTATTTTTGTGTCGGTTCTAAAGGTAGGGGGTGGGGGATAGCTTCCTTCAATGGTTCCCCTTTGCACGTGGGATGAACCCTTTCAGGGCCTGTCAGCACAAGTACCTTTGCCTCCATAAGTTCTCCTTTAAAAGCTGGTCAACTTATCCAGGTCCCTCTGGTTTCATCACCACTCCCCTCTCCTTATGAGCCCACCATACTTACCTGGCTCTGAACCCGAGGATTTAGAGTTTAGTTACTAGTTGTAGTATCAGTCTTGGTGCATCCAGGAGTACAAACTGATGCCTCTGAGGTGGAATATCTGCCCTCAATTTCACAAAAGTCCTGTTTCCAGCCATTTAATTCTTTCAAGTTGCTGCAGGAACACTGATTGGAAAGGTTGTGGACTCTCTTGTCAATTCATCGGGTAATAGATTGGGAAAGTTTACCAACCAAAAAATTCTGTCCTTAGTTTTTTTTATACATACATAACATTTCATCCTCATTCATTACAATTAAGTCGATTATGTGTTTCTATTCTGATCACAATTGAACCAATTTTGGTATTTCTGTAGCATCAGATATAATGAGAAGCCAAAAGAACATTGAAGCATGTATATCCCTGCACTGAATTTTATAATTCAGAAAGGACCCTTTTCACACATTATCAGGTTCTATGGTAGACTGTCAAAGTCTGACAAACCCCATTTCCTTGCCCTCCAGAACCTATTTCTAAAGGTTTCTTGCGCCCTGTCATTTATTAAAAAGTATGAACTCAACTGTACTCAATCAGGAATTTAGTGTCTTTTCCAGCTGTTATGAAAACGATATTCCACTCTCTCCCTGTATTCGTTTAGTTATGGTCTTAAATAATGTCTTCTCAGTTTTGGGTGCCTGTATCAGATTTCTTTATTTTCCCTGTTCTGACTAAAAGTGCCTCACTTTCTCAAGTTCTTCTCACAGACAACATGTTTTAACATTAGTATCATCCTTGGCAGTTGCTTCTGCACCTCTACATGAGCTTTGCTCTCCTTTATTTTTGTTGATTTTAACCAATGATTTATATTAGGTTGGATTTTGTGCTCGCTACTGGGGGCTTGAAGGTGAATTATCAGGGTGATCTCATAAAATGTAGAGTGTGGCCTTCCCTTTACTTACCTGTCCACTGTCAATTAATATCAAATTTAGCAGTGTAAGTGTTGATGCATCTAACCACTTTGGGCTTATTGAGGCCATTAAGTGTGTAATTAATGGTCGTTTGAGAGCATCATCCTGCTCCATCACTATTTTAACCGTGACAAGATGAGGCCAATATCAAGCAAGTTGTCCAGCAGTTTTAGCTGCATGAACTGATGTTTGGCAAAGTGGTGGTCCACCTTTGCAAATCCCCTGGGCCCATGGAAGGTACTCACTCCATAAAAATCACACTTGCTTCTTTACCCTACCCTCTTGACCTCTGATGACCCAACACTCTTCCTCAGGACCTGCCAACCTGACCCTGGTAAAATCACCCCAAATTTACTTTGCTATCCAGCTCCAATAATAATCTCTATGAGAGATCTACTGTGGTTCCAGAAATAGTCACTACTTCCACCTGGTGCTTATGGAACTGCAGAGTTCTAGCTATTTAATTGGTCAATTGGATCTTAGGCCTGGCACCTCATAAGATCCAAATAGATTTAGCATTGCACCTTTACTTTTGTAATCAGTTCCTTTTTTTCTCATAGTAATTGTACTTGAAAATATTTCAACAACTGTGGGTGAAATCTTATTTCCTCTTTCATAGTGTGCTTGGAGGTGGGAAAGGTAAAATTAGGGAGGATCTCAATCCTGTCACTTTTCTGCTTGCACCAGAATTAAGAACCAGGATCAGATTTTCTACCTTTCTACAACTGTGGGCTTTAAGTTGCCAATTAATGACTACGTAGAGGCCTTATCCCACTGCCACTTATATTAATCTAGTTGCAGGCATGACTGTTGGAATGCAAAATGTGTGCAATAAATAAAACTGTATGGCCAGCTCACCACCTGGGAAGGAGTGATAGTGGCTCAATCTAAGACAGTCAGTGCCCAATTTGAGGGACTTGATAATCAGAAAGGGGTGAGGGGCAAAAGCTGAGAGCCCTTGCTGCCCACCTTCCTATACCTCTTTCCCCTTGGCCCACAAAACCTCTCCTTGATATAATAGTTATCTGTCATAGAAACATAGAAGATCGGAGCAGAAGGAGGCCTTTTGGCCTTTCGAGCCATCTCTACCATTCATCCCAATCATGGCTGATCATCCAACCCAATAGCCTAATTTTGCTTTTTCCCATAATCTTTGATCCCATTTGCCCCAAGTGGTATATCTAGTCGCCTCTTGAATACATTTAATGTTTTGGCATCAACTTAATCCTGCGGTAATGAATTCCACAGGTTCACCACTCTTTGGGTGAAGAAATGCCTCTTCATTTCCATCCTAAATGGTCCACCCTGAATCCTCAGACTGTGACCCCTGGTTCTGGACACACCCACCACCGGGAACATCCTCCCTGCATCTGCCCTGTCTAGTCCTGTTAGAATTTTATAAGTTTCTGAGATTCCCCCCATCCATCTAACTCCAGTGAAAATAATCCTAACCTAGTCAATCTCTCCTCATACCTCAGCCCCACCATCCCAGAATTAGCCTGGTCAACCTTTGCTGCACACCCTCAAGAGCAAGAGCATCATTCCTCAGAAAAGGAGATCAAAACCGCATACGATATTCAAGGTGTGGTCTCTGTAAAGCTGCAACAATACACCTGTATTCAACTTCTCACAATGAGAGCCAACATACCATTTGCCTTCTTTACTCCCTGCTGCACCTGCATGCTTACCTTCAGTGACTGGTGTACAAGGACACCCAGATCCCACTACATACTCCCCTCGCCTAGTCTTTGAATGTGTAACTCCAACAAAAGCCACAGCATTCCTAATTATGCTGCTGAGCCATAATTTCTCATTAGCCGGCCATTCTCAGAAAGTGGGACCTCCAACCCGGGATCCCATTTCCAGTGAGAACTCGCCGCTAGCTTTGCCACTACTTGATTGGCTTATGGTTCATTGCCTCATTTCTGGAAGAATCAATGCGACTATCTCACTGCTGTCCAACTGGCAAGTATAACAAGCGATGCTGCAATCGGATTCTGCCTTCAAAATACTTTAAGGCATCTTTAGACTGTGATAGGTATTATCTAAATGCAAGTTTTTTTCTTCTAATAATTAAACTTAGGATTTCATATTCTTTTCCTGAAACAATTGTATTTACTTGCTCTCACTTTAAAGACTACAAACTTTTAAAATGTTAGCATTAATATATGCATTCTCTTATTCCACTCAGAACTTTTCACCTCTCATTTCTGTATTAAGTTTAATCTAATGACTTAACAGAGGCCATATAAGATCATTGGCAGTTAAACACGCATGATTCATTTTGTCATCTGACATGATAATATTAAGCCCTTAACTATGAAGTACAATAGGTTCAACCCTGGCCCAGGAATTAGAATTGTCTAGATCCATCCATTAGTAGCATTGACCGCGTCTGTTTTGTGTTCTTAAGCCAACCTGTAACATGTTGTGTCTTGATGTTAGCAATGTTCCTTGTACAGTGCACAACAAATTTACAATATAGGACTCCACAATGAGAGAAAAGTTGTTTTGTATGCAAAAATATTTAAAAATTGAGAATTAACGTTCTTATACTTCTAATCTTGTAATACTCCTATGCAATATTTATTACATTGGAGGAGTTTGTAACTATTGTCAAGAAAATGCCATTGTACCAGAATAATTTCAAAATGTCTGTAATATTTTAGCTATTACCAATTGAAACTCAAAGCTTAAGTGATGAGTTAACTACTTGAAGCTTGAACTTTTATTAAAAATGTTATGTACAGGGAAAATTCATGAATCACAGCATGCTCCACATGCTGCTCTGTATATGATTAAAGCAAGACAAATCCACTTGTTTAACAGATTAGCAAACAAACAGTGGTGACATTCTCAGGAAGGAATTATGCAATGACATCTAGTCATATCTGATGCACACCCACGTTCTCTTTTTCTTTTAGGATAGTCGATTTCCTAGGGGGATATCATTGGACTCAAAATCTCCGATTCAGTCTGTCCTTTGCTTACCAATCGTTACGGCCAGCAATGACTTGTTAGGTGTTTTGGAACTGTACCGACAACGTGGCAGAAATCCTTTTGACAGTGACCAACAGCAGGTGGGTTTCTACTCTTGCAGTCAAGCAGAAGTCTCATTAACACCGGAGACTTTAAACAAAAATGCAATTTTTATTTAATATCTCTATGATATTCAGCAGTCATAATGTATTTTAGCTTGGCTAACCCAGAAAATGGAGAGGTCTTGTGTAGAAGTGAGTAGCATCCAATCCTCTGAGCTAGAGTCTCTGGGTTCAATTCCCACTCCAGCATTTGATAGCCTCAGAAGGTGAATTCGTAATGTGGCCAAACAGGTTGATTAGCAAACTGCAAATCCTTCAAATAAGCCAATAGCAGGCTGTAAGAGCAGCATAATCTTCCTGATGAGCTATGTTTAATGCAAAGTGATGTCCCTCAAGCTACAGCCTCTGTTGATAGGTTCTGGGGAAAAATAACCAACGAGATAAAAGACCTGCTCTTGGGAAAAATAACCAAGGAGACAAATATGTTTTGTGTCCCTCTTGCACCATTCGGTATGGTAAGAGAAAAGAAAAATCCAGAAAATCAGCATGATTCAAAAAGACATTAGCAACTGACTACTCTGCTTGTGAAACCCTGATAGTTTTAAAACTTATTGCAATGTCTCTGAGTTGTGAAATAAAAGTTCAAATGACATGGAGTGGGAGTTCCACCAATTATTGATTGAGTATATTAATGAGTCACATGTACCAGAACAATAACAAGCAAATGCTGTTTAATCTGATATAAGCAAAAGCGGTTGCAAATACATTATAATTGGTCAGTGTGCCCGTGGGCAAGAACAGGAATAATTCAAATGGAATTTCTGCTTCTGATCAACAGTAAGTGTAGACATTGATTAAAACCAGCTCAGGCTTGGTAATATTCACTCCAGTCAAAGAGTCTGCCATCATTCATGGTCAAGGTCAACATGTGGAAAACACATCATTGTCCACTTGTTGAGGAAATTAAAAATTCATGTGCTAATTGAAACATACAAAACAGAAGTCAGTACTTTTAGAGGAAGGAGGACAATAATTAAAGATGATGATAGGAAGGTTCTCCTAATTCAGATGAACCATGTGTAAAAATCTTATTTGTGTTCTTTATTACAGATTGCCACTGCAAACTTAGCGTGGGCTTCAGTGGCAATACATCAAGTTGAGGTAAGTTTCCAGCACTTTCTCAGTTTGTCTCAGGTCTCATGTCAAATGGATGTGCTGACATTTTTTTCAAATCCTCTGATACTCTACACTGTTTGGCCAGTGGTATCCTCAGCCACTTCCCACTTTCTGTAGCAGCTTCCAAGCCCAGATGTAAGAGATTACTAAAGAAGAAGTTGTGGTTGCAATGTCTGAGTTGTGAAAAGCGAACTGTATAAAGATTAAAGAGTGAAAATGAGGGAAGAAAATAATTATGGAGAAACAAAGGAGTAATGAGAAGTGTACAGAAGGTTCCAGAAAAAATATTGAGAGCTCAAGGGACGAATAACAGAATAAGGTCTGGATTTTCGTGAAGATGACAGGAAATATAATTCAGTAAAGTTTTTGACTCGGTGAGCTAATCTCCTTTAAAAAGGCCAACATCTGCCTTATTTTCATTCTGTTGTCGGTCGGAATTGAGCCCACCACCTCCAGAAGTAACCGAGACAGGATGGCAGGTAGTGAGGCTGGCAGGCTACAAAGCATACCTCTGTATACTGGGACACAGAACCTGTTGTATCCTGATAGCCCATCAAGCACTCACCATTCCTATATCCTTTCATATCATCCCTGCTTCGAATATCTGCCAAATCAAGCAGCATAAAATAAGATATTGTTGAGGTATTGTAAACCATCAACAACAGCAGAATCATAGAGCCAGAGTCCAAAACCCCATCGTCCAGCATATCCCTTGCTCTACTATGATTATCAAAGCACAAGTACACAAGAGACTGGGTACTTTCTTGGAAAGTAGCTTTAAAGCTTGTAAACCACCTACAAGGCAAGAATCAGATGGGTGATCAAGTACATTTCAAATGTCTGAGTAGAACATAACTCCAAGAAGCTTGGTGCCAATCCAGCACAAAGCAGTCTGCTTCATCGTTCCTCACTATAAAATTATGCAACACAGGAGGAAACTATTTACCCATCATGCTGCTGCTAGTTCCTATAAAAAAAAGTTTGTCCAATAGCCTTATTTAAATGCTGTTTCCTACAAATTTGCAATTTTGTTCCAGTTAACGTTTATATCGAATTCCCTTTTGAAAGTTACTATTGAATTTGCTGCCTCCACCAGATTAAGTGGTACATTCCTGATCATAATTTATCTACCATCTTGTTCTTTTGCAAATTATTTTAAACTTATGTCCTCTGGCTATCAGCTCACCAGTTAGTAAGAAGGTTTCCCCCTTTTACTCATCAAAAACCCCTCATTCGTTAGGTTATACATTCACTTGCACATGTGCAGAAATACACTAACAGATGGCTAATTGACCTCCTTGGGGGCAAAGGTCTATTTCAAATATTGCCCTGATTTGAAACTTCATCTTTCAGATTTCCAAAGGTCTTGCCAGACAGAGTGAAATGAATGATTTTCTGCTTGATGTATCCAAGTAAGTGATTCATATTTTTGATTTGATAAATACATTGTTTGGTGTGGTCATTTATGCAGAGTAATATATTGTGGTATGACTAAATGAGGAGGGAAAACTGCTTTCCTCTTTAACCCTGACTTGGTCAATTGCTTCAAATTCTTTTAATTTTTTTTCAGCATGAACTTTTATTAAAATATACTTAAATGAATCAAAATAAAGGAGCCAATTATAAGATATTTGTAAATGAAATAGAGGAATTTTAGTACCTATTAACCTCAACAAAAGTAATAAAACATGACAACAAACATACCCAAACATGGATAATGCATTTATAAAGGTGAGAGCGGTATGGATAGACAGACTAATGCTAGACAGCTTAAAGGTTCTTAGAGAATTTGAGGTATAAGAGTGAAATCTGATTCCATGACAATTTAGTTGTTGTACTGCTTCCCCAGGAGTTGTGAAGTCATAGAATTCTGAATTCTCAATGAATGGTTGTTTTCCAACTTGTATCTTTACTGGGCCTTGACTTTAGAGCTTTAGAGAAACAGAAAAAAGGAGCAAGCCTTCCAAAATCTGTTGTTATGAAACTGCATTGCTTTATGCCTGCTGAGCTAAACAAGCTACCAAACTATGGTTTGTTTGTGTACTTTTTGTCAAGCTCCATTGTCTTTCCAATCTGAATATTTGGCAGACAACTTTTCTTCTACCTATATGTGAACTTAATGTGCAAATGTGAATAAAACAAGATATGCGTATTTCTTCAAGTCAGCCTAGTTATCTGGTTTCATTCTCTTTGGATGAAATTATCATTTCAGTATAATTGATTTATTCTACATGGGTTCCCAGGACTTGCCTCAATCTATAGTCAGATGATCACAGCAATTAATTTAAGTCAATAATTGTTTCTTTCTAAATCGCTTTAGTCCATGAAGAACTCAGATATTAAAATCAGATGATGGAAGTTGAATATTACTAGTCAATGCTTACCATTATTTTTATTATTACAATTGTATGGAGACTTTTAAAAAGAAATGAATTTCCCAAAAGACCAACAAAAATCTGGAGGATAAGTTTTCATATTTCAAGATTTTTACTGGAACAAACTAGAATGAACATAGCTCGAACATTAATTCACAAGTAGCTATTGCATCCAAGCAATAACGAGATATTGAACTAATTCACACATTCAAGAAACCTCATAGAATTCTTTTCACTTTGTACTATACTTCTAGCATTGCAAGTACAAGTCCAATGGTATTCCCTGGTACTCTAGTAGGGTCACTTCTCTCCACTGTGTTCGGTAAAAATTTCAACTGTCGTTCAAAAGTCATTTCACTCAGCATGTGTTTTTCAGATCTGACTTTATCCAAATATCTCACCTCATTGACACTTTGATCCTTAAATTTCTAAAAGATTGGTTGGTTCTATTCCTTTCCTATTGAATATAAAACTGAATTCCTCATGCATTAGACCAACCATGATTTTATTGAATGGCGGAGCTGGCTTGAAGGACTGAGTGGCCTAGTCTTGTTCCTCATTCATATGTTCATCCTGCTTGGTTTTAACGCACAACAGTCCTTCACATAGCAGTAGCTGCTTTTGCACTCACGCTCGCTTGCTCTTTCTCGCTTTCTCTCTCTCTATCTCTCTCACTTTCGCTTTCTGTGTCTCAATGACAATGGTCCTATGTGCGCAAGGTGTCACTTGGTATTTCACTAACTTTGGTTTGCGATTCTTTTCCTAGGATGGCCAGATTACTTACAAGTTCCCAACTACATTTTGGGGTTTCATTTAAATATTATAAAAAGTTGTTCTACTTCTCCATAGCAGCATTCAAACATTCTAGGCAATCCATCCCTCTGGAAATGGCAGACTAAAAGATTGTGCTATTGTCCTCACATAGGGTTGTATTGCTGAAAATTGTGACTTTGCAAAGCATTGATTCTGTAGAGCCTTCCTTAGAGTAAAAAGAACATTATTTGTACCCTCTAAGTTCAAATGCAGTACCACCTGTACTTTAAATGTACATTAAATTTCTACATCAGTTAATTAAATAATTCATCGTAAATTTGAAAATATAAAAGGAAAATCTAATAATTCACTGTTCTGTCAGATTGACAGTGCTCCATTTAGTGACAGAGGTCAGTCTGTATAGCTACGTTTATAGGACTCCTTGTACTGATAAACGTCTGGCAATAGATGAAGCCAGTAATCTCAATTTGAGGAGGAAAGTGAAGACCTAGCAGCAATGAGAGGAGTAGATCTGGAGCCTAAAGGTGAGAACAGGAGGCAAGCAACACTGGGAGACTGAGGCCAAGGAACAGCAAACCATTGTTAACTGTCATAAAAACCCATCTGCTTCACAGATGTTCTTTTCGAAAAGAAACTTGCTGTTCTTACCTAGTCTGGCCTATACATGACTGCAAACCCACAAACAATCTGGATGATTCTCAACTACCTTCTGAAAGTCATGCAAGTCACTTAATTTTATCATAGAGTTATAGAGATATACAACATAGAAACAGACACTTCGGTCCAACTCTATCCATGCTGACCAGATATCCTATATAAATCTAGTTCCATTTGCCAGCATTTAGCTCAAATCCCTGTAAACCCTTCTTATTCATATCCCTATCCAGATACCTTTTAAATATTGTAATCATACCAGCCTCCATCACTTCCTCTGGAAGCTCATACACACACCATGCTCTCATGAAAAAGTTCCCCCTTGGGTCCCTTTTATATCTTTCCCCTCTCACCTTAAACCTATCCCCTCTAGTTTTGGACTCCTCCACCCCAGGGAAAAGACCTTGCCTATTTATCCTAGTCATGCCCTTCATGATTTTATAAACCTCTGTAAGTTCAAGTATCAGATGACAAAACAGCATCAAAAAAACTCATATAAACCACTTGTTACCAACTTAGGCATTGGAAATAATACTAAAAAATGCAACCCTGTCCAACCTGCAACCTCCTTGCTAATGTCTAGGGGATAGTGCTAAGTGAGAGCGCTGCTTTACAGAGTGGTCAGCATCAGCCTGACACTGTCATGCTCTCAGAATTGGGTCTTGCTGACCATGTCCCATTCAACAGCATCACCATTCCCGCCTATGCCCAGATTACTGGCAGGACAGACGTAGCAGAAGTGATGGCACTGAGGGTATGCTGTTGGGAGTGTATATCCTGAAGTCTTCAGTATGATTCTGGGTCCGGTGAGGTCAAACATGGAGAAGAAAGCCCCCTGCTGGCAACTACATACTGTGCCCCCTCCTGAGGAATCAGTATTCCTCCATGTTGAAAACCACTACAAGGAAACACAGAGGATGGCAAGGGCACAGAATGGACATTAGGTGGGGACTTCAATATCCATCACCAAGAGTTGCTTGACAGTGCCACTACTGACAGCACTGGCCAAGTCCTACAAGGTATAACTACTAGATTGGGTCTGCAGCAAATGGTGAGGAACCAATAAGAGAACAAAACACACTTGACTCATCCTCACCAATATACCTGCCAGATGATTCTGCCCATGATAGTCTTGGTAGGAGGGACCAAAGCTAAAGCCCTGATTTTCCACTGTGTGTTTTGGCACTACCACTGTGCTAAATGGGATTGATTTTGAATAGATCTAGCAGCTCAAGACTGAGGCATTGTAAGGTATAAGCAGCAGCAGAACTATACTCCAACATAATCTGCAACCCCACTCTACCACTACTGTTAGGCCAGAGATCAAACCTATTGAGTGAAGAATGCAGATTGAGATGCCCGGAGGAGCACAAGGCATTCCTAAAATGAGGTGTCAACCCGGTGAAGCTACAAAACAGGACTGATTGTGTGCATTGGCAGGACTAAGTGATACCGTAATATCCAGTCATGAACAGCACTAGACAAAGGGAGTTTTGGACATAATGGCTGACTCATATTATTGCTAGGATATTGATCCAGAAACCCAGGTTCAAATCACACTATTGCAGATGATGAAATTTGAAATTAATAAAAATCTAGAATGAAGAGTCTAATGATAACCATGAAACCATTGCCAATTATCGGAAAACTCCACCTGGTTCACTGAAGTCCTTTAGGGAAGAAAACTGCTGTACTTATTTGGTTGAAAGAAATGCCTTAGATAAGGGAACCAAACCCACTCAGTATTCCAGCTGTGATCTTATTAGTCCCTTGTATACTTTTAGCAAGACTTCCCATTTCATTACACTCCATTCTGTTTAAAATGAAGGTCAACATTCCATTTGCCTTCCTTATTAGCCACTGAATTTGGATGATAGCTCCTTATGGTTCATGCATGATTGCCCTTTGAAATGGCCTAGCAATACTTCACTTGTAACAATCACCACAAAATTTCAAAATAGAAAGAAACCAGATGAACCACGTGGCATCAACCTAATGACAATGGCAAAAACCGCCCTGTCGCCCCCATCAAAGTTGTTGTTGCTAACATCTGGAGGCTAGTGCCAAAGTTGGGTGATGTTGGCTCATAGACTAGTCAAGCAACAGTCTGACATTGTGTGTAACGTATAATTCCCGGAATATGACAATGTTTCAAATAGCAACACCATCACTGATCCCATGACAAGGAGCACTGAAAGTGGTTACCACATACTGTCCTCCCTTGGCTGCTGAATCAGTACTCTTCCATGTTGAATACCACTTAGAGGAAGCACTGAAAGTGGCAAGAGTGCAGAAATTACTGTAGTTGGGGAATTTCAATGTTCTGAACCAAAAGTGGCTCAGCTGCAGTACTATTGATTTGAACTGATCACTTCCAAAAGAACATATCTGTTAGACTGTATCTGTGGCAGGTGGTGAGGGAGCTCACAAGAGGGAGAAACATATTTGATCTTATCCTTGCCAATCTGCCTGCCATAGATGCATCTGTCCATGGTAGCATTGGTCAGTACAGCACAGTGCTTATGGAGACAACATACCACCTTCACAATGTTGTTACCTTACCTGATCCTGTGTGGCATTATCACCATACTAAATTGTGCAGATTTCAAACTACTCACGACTGAGCATCCATGCATGAGGCACTGAGGGCCATCAACAGCAACAGAATTATATGCTCACTACAATCTGCAACCTCATGACCTGGCATATCCCCCACTATCAAGCTAAGGGTATCAACCATGGCTCAATTAAGAATTCAGCAGGGCATGTCAGAAGCAGGACCAGGCATACCCAAAAATGAGATGTCAACTTGGTGAAGCTACCGGATTGGTCTACTTGCATGCCAAACAGCATAAGCAGCAACTAATAGAGCTAGGCGATCCACAACCAATGAATCAAATCTAAGCTCTGTCGTCCTGCCTCATCCAGTCCTGAATGGTGCTGTGCAATTCTTCAACAACTTATTAGAGGAAGAGGCTGCACAAATATCCCCATCCTGAACAGTGGGAAAACTCAACACATCAGTGCAAAGGATAAGGCTCAAGCATTTACAACAATCTTCAGCCAGAGGTGCCGAGTAAACGATCGTTCATAGAAATAGAAATACAACGTGGAAGCAGGCCATTTGCCCATCGAGTCCACACCAACCCACTAAAGAACATCCCAACTAGACTCATGCCCTATCCCTGCACTTCCCATAGCTAATCCACCTAGCCTGCACATCCCTGAACACTATGGGCAATTTAGCATGGCCAATTCACTTAACCTGCACATCTTTGGACTGTGGGAGGAAACTGAAGCTCCAAAGGAAACCCACGCAGGCATGGGGAGAATGTGCAAACTTCATATAGAATTGAACTTGGGTCTCTGGTACAGTGAGACAGCAGTGTTAACTGCTAAGCCACCCCTCTAGTAATACAAACTCTCATTCTCACTAGTTTTATAAATTAATGACAGTATTCAAAATAAATACAGATGTTGGAGATTAGGAATTGTACTTCATCAAATGAATTACCAACAATACAAAAAGATTCATCTACTGAGTAAGCAACAGAAACACAAACAAAAACAGGAGTAGCCCTCTACATGTTGATGGTTCACTGGAATTTCTCTTTACTGCTATATATATCATATGTTGTTTGTAACTATGGTTAAAACTAAAAAGGTGGGCCAGTTTAATCTTCTGATTTGATGAATTCATGAAGACTGAGTTCCTCCTTTTGGATTTCAACTACTCAATTTATCAGATTATGTAAACAAGATTTTAAAAATGTATTTGCTATATTGTAAACAGCAAACTTCATTATAAAAGTTTGTGATCTTGCTGCTTTCAGAGGTGCCAACATCACAGATTCAAGTCTTCAGACAATTCAACTCACTCACATGATATTAAGAAACAATTAGAGAAGTACTAAAGACTATGCTCCAGAACGTTCTGCTCCCCTAACCAAACTCTTCCAGTACAGTTACAACACTGGCATCTACCTGACAATGTCAAAAATTGCCCAGTATATCTTGTCCACAAAACACAGGACATACCCAACCTGGCCAATTACCGCCCCATTAGTCTACTCTCGGTCATCAGTAAAGTGATGGAAGATGTCATCAACAGTGCTATCAAGCAGCATCTGCTCAGCAATAACCTGCTCAGTGACAGTCAGTTTGGGCTCTGCCAGGGCCACACAGCTCCTGACCTCATTACAGATTTGGTTCAAACATAGACAAAAGACTAGAATTGCAAAGGTGAAGTATGAGTGACTGCCATTGGCATTAAGTCCGTATTTTTCTGCATGTGGCAATGGGTGACCTAGTAAATCTGAAGTCAGTGGGAATCGGGGAAAACTCTGCTGGTTGGACCTGGTGCGTTGTTATTGTTTTCGAAGGTCAGTTATCTCCGCTCCAGTACTCCTCTGCAGAGGTTCCTTAAGGTAGTGTCCTTCAAACATCTTCAATTGTTTCATCAATGACCATCCCTGCATCATAAGGTTATAAGTTGAGATGGGGATGTTTGCTAATAACTGTGTAGTGTTCGGTACATTTGCCACACCCCAGATACTTAAGCAATCCATGTTCGAATGCAACAAGATCTGGACAATATCCAGGCTTGGTATGCAATATAGCAAGTAATATTCACACTACACAAATGCCGGGCAATGACCATCTCTAAAAAGAAAGAATTTAGCTACTGCCTTTGGGATTCAATGGTGTTTACCATTGCTGAATTCTCCACTACCCCAGAGGTTACCATTGATTAGAAACTGATTGAATTTGCCATATAATTACAGTGGCTACCAGAGCAGGTCAGAACCTCAGAATACTGCAGCATTTAACTTTCCTCCTGACTCTTTGAAGCCTGTCCACCATCTACAAAGCACAAGTCAGGAGTGTGATGGAACATTCCCCACCTGCCTGAATTAATGCAGCTTCAACGCTTGAGAAGTTGAACTCCATCCAGGACAAAGCAGCTACATCCGCATCCACAAATGTCGACTTCCTCCTTCATTGACAGTACACTTTACTGCCATTGATTATCTACAAGATGCTCTGCAGAAATTCACCAAATATCTGTCTAGAAGGACAAGGGCAACAGATATATTGGAACGGCACCACTTGCAACTTCCACCCGAAGCCACTCACCATATTGACTTAGAAATATGCCACCATTCATTCAGTTCTGTTGCATCAAAATGCTGGTATTCCACCCTAATAGCATTGTGGGTCTACCTATAGCTCATGGGTTGTAGCAGATCAAAAAGGCAGCTCACCACTACCTTCTCAAGTGCAACAAGGGATAAGTGCTGGCCAGCCCCCAGCGATATCCATATTCCACAGATAAGTTTTTAAAAATATTTTTAAAAGGTGGTGTGCTTTGCATCTTAAATATGTAGTACATTCCATATGGTCATATGAATCTTATTTGACAGTCTATGGGGGTGTCATTATGATCATGTAGTTAGATCTGCTGTTGAAACCAGACAGTTGATTTGGAAAATTCAAAGGAATCAGGTATGGTCGATCATGGGTATCTCACTCTAACTGGGTGGAACCACTTGACACTTTGGCCAATATTTAAGCTTTCCCATGAGATAATTTAGATTATTTCAAATAGAGTTAGGTGTATCCAAAGTGCCAAAAATACTTTTTAAACAAGTGACGTGTGAGTTTGTAGTGCTAGTAACACCTAGGTTATTCCATGCAGCACAGATCCTTCTCATTAAAAGAATAAATGTTACCATAGAGAATTTAAAAGCAATCTGCTGTAGATAACCCTATTTGAGATCTTTCTTCATTTTTTTCAGAACCTATTTTGATAACATACTGGCAATAGATTCTCTGCTTGAACACATCATGGTGAGTACCCAATGATGTTTTCTCCACTGTCTCTGGGATAAAATTCCGACACAAGGAAGGAATCTTTGGTTTCAGTGAGAATCGATGGAACAAAAGTGTCATTTAATGGTTCTGCTTGTAGTTCCATGAGTCAAGCATACATATTTTTCTTAAGAAAAGAAATCTCACCATCTGTTGGACAGAAAAAGTTCAAATCAAGTATGACTATTCTTTTGAAAAAGAGTCATTAGACTCGAAGGAGAGTCATATTCAACTCAAAACATTAACTCAATTTCTCTCTCCAAAATGCTGCCAAACCTGCTGATTATTACATTGTTCATTTTTTTTTAAATTATAGATTTTTGGTTCCATATAGTTGGTTAGCACTAAGTCCTCTCTGTATGATCCCTTCATGAGATGCACATCACAGGGAGTAGTACCCTAATTATTTACACAAGTGCTTTTTTTAATATGTGATAACTATTGGAGGTGTGCAGGAAAAATAATTATAGATCCATAAATCTGTGTCAGTCATACTTACTTTGTAAAAGTAGGAAGTGAAGCTTGTGCAACTTATTCACACAGGATAGTGAGTATATAGAATAAATTGCCAGAGGAAGTGGTAGTACAGGTACAGTTACAACATTTAAAAGACATTTGGACAGGTACATGAATGGAAAGGGTTTACAGGGGTTTGGGCCAGATGCAGACAACAGGACTAGTTTAATTTGGGAAACCCTAGTCAGCAAGGGCGAGTTAGACCAAAGGGTCCGTTTCCACGCAGTGTAATTCTGTGATGAATTTTTCAAAATTGGTTTTAGTACTGTGCACAAGTTACTGCCACTAATTTCAACTTTAACAGTTTATTCATTTTCGACTTGATGTGCATGTTAGCGCAATTCTTGATGCACACACAGTAAAATTTGTTTGACCCTGTTATAATGTTACCAGGCAAACACATTACGTCAAAAACAAAGAAGATGTAGATCTTAAGAGTCAATAGCACTCAGAAATACAGCAGATCTATTTTTTAAGGCATGTTTTTGTTTTATTTAAAGTGGTCTTGATTTTTTTAAGGATATTGTCTCAGCTACTGAGACAATTATCAAACCTGTCAAAATGTAAGTGAAGTTTTCAGGGCAGATTTTGAATGTAAATTGGCTAGATGCTTTTTCACTGAAATGGATGTCCTTTTTTTGGCTTTATAGTTGTAGCAGGGAAAAGCCTCAAGGAAGATATATCTGATAATGTTAACTGACATAGCAAAAGTAGGCACTCTATGGAGTGCCCTCTTCACTTGTTCATTTCTGTCATTGATGCACCCAAGTAATTGAGGCTTAACTTTTCCACTTAGCGTCAGTGTGAGAACCAACTGAAGGATACCTCATTAACCCCTTTCACTTCTTTAACAATGCTCTTCTCCTTAATAATATCACATGTAAATGTAGGATTGGGTTTTACATGTTTACTGATGTCATCCAACTCTAACACTAACCCTAAACCTCCCCACAAAAAGGGTGATAATGTCACTGGATCAGTAATCCATAGAACAGTGTAGTGCCCTATAATCTCACCATGTAGATGGTGAAATTTGACTTCAATTCTATATCAGGCATTAAAAAGTATGTCTAATAGTGACCATGAAGCCAGTATCAATACTATCATTAAAACCTCTCTGAATTACCACTGTCCTTTAGCAAGGGAAATCTGTTATCTTTACCTGTTCTGGCTTACATGTTATTCCAGACCCACAGCAATGTGCTTAAATCTTAACTGGCCTTCGAAATGCCCAAGCAAGCCACTCAAGTTGTATTAAAATCACTACGAAGTCAAAGAAAATGATTGAAGTCAGACAGACGACCTGATTTCAATGTAGGCACTGCAAATGAAAAAGACAAATGCAGCCCTATTAACACTGCAAAGTCCCCCTGACTTAGTTTTGGGGTCTTATGCTAACATTAGGAGAATTGACTCACAGGAGAAAGTGAGGTTTGCAGATGCTGGAGATCAAAGTTGAAACTTTATTGCTTGAACAGCACAGCAGGTCAGGCAGCATCCAGGGAACAGGGGAATCGACGTTTCGGGCACAGGCCCTTCTTCAGGAATGAGCAGAGAGTGTTCAGCAGGAGAAGAAGTTCTTCTCCTGCTGAACACTCTCTGCTCATTCCTGAAGAAGGGCCTGTGCCCGAAACGTCGATTCTCCTGTTCCCTGGATGCTGCCTGACCTGCTGTGCTGTTCCAGCAATAAAGTTTCAGAATTGACTCACAAGCAAGTTAAGTACATTGTAAGGCATGATTCCATGAGTCTGGCTATGTCCCAGACACCATCATCACCTTCTCCGGGTATATCGTGTCCCACCAGTCGGACGTAGCCATTGGAGGCAACAGTGTATTGATGTACAGTCAGGTGTTCTCAACCTTGAAACTGAAGCCCATGGTGTCTCATGGCACCAGGTCAAACATGGGCTTGGATATTCATCCTGTTGATTAACACAGCCCTTCTGCTGCTTCCCTTCACTAATCAAAAGCACTGCTCTATGTTCAACAGCAATTGGAAGACACTGGCAAGGGCACAGAATATATTCTGGGTGAGAGACTTAAAATTCATCATCAAAGGAATATGATAACATCACAACTCACTGGGCTGGCCAAGTCCTAAAGTATGTACCGATTAGGCTGGATTGACAACTGGTAGAGAAAGAACCAATAAGAGGAAAAAATGTTTTCTTGACCTCGTTTACACCAGTTTATAATTGCAGATGTATCTATTTATGACAGTATTATAGGAATGAACACCAGACAGTCCTTTTGGAGACAAGCTTCTATCTTTACATTAAAGATATCCTCCATCATGTTGTGTGGTGTAACCCACTGTGATAATTATGACAGATTTTAAACAATCTACTCAAATTGTGTTCAGTCTCTATCTGTAACTTCCTGGCTTGGCATATCCCCACTGTATTGTTACAATCAAGTTAGGGATTCAATGAAGAGTACAGGAGAGCATGTCAACAACAGCTCCAGGCAATACCTAAAAAAAATTAGATGTGTGATCCAACAACGTGAAGCTGCAACATGGGAAAACTTGCATGCCAAACAGTGAATGTAGAATTCACTAGACTGGGCTAAATGATTCAAAACCAACAAATCAAATCTAAACTCTGTCATTCTGCTTTATCCATTGGGTATCTGGCATGAACAATTATCTCACTGGAGGAGGCATCTCCACAAATATCCCCATCTTCAATTATTAGATTTGATTAGATTAGATTACATTACAGTGTAGAAACAGGCCCTTCGGCCCAACAAGTCCACACCGACCCGCCGAAGCGAAACCCACCCATACCCCTACCCCTTACCTAATACTACGAGCAATTTAGCATGGCCAATTCACCTGACCCTGCACATCTTTTTGGACTGTGGGAGGAAACCGGAGCACCCGGAGGAAACCCACGCAGACACGGGGAGAACGTGCAAACTCCACACAGTCAGTCGCCTGAGGCGGGAATTGAACCCGGGTCTCAGGCGCTGTGAGGCAGCAGTGCTAACCACTGTGCCACCGTGCCGCCCACTAATTATGTCAGAGTCCAGTGCAACAGTGCAACAGATTTGCACCTATCGTCATCCAGAATTGTCAAATGGACTATCCTTCTCAGCAGTCTCAAGTCATATTTGCTAGCTGACTTGATTCTCCATTTAGTAGCAAGGGATAGCTAAAGACACTGGATTCTTCAAAAGTTCTTGGCCATTGCCAGCATTCTAGCAATAGTACTGAAAGCCTGTCTTCCAGAATTAGCTGCCTCACGAGCCAAGCTGTACCAGTACAGGGACAATACTGGGATCTCCCCAACCATGTGGAAAATTGCCCAGGTATGTCCTGTCCACAAAAAACTGGACCAATCTGGCCAGTTGTCATCCTATCAGTGTACTTCCAATCATCAGCAAAGTGGTGAAAGATGTCATCAACAATTCCATCAAGCAGCACTTCCTCAACAATAACCTGCTCACTAACAAAAGCTTGAGTTCTGCCAACCCCACACTTACCTTCTGACACTGATGTAGCAGACCAACGATGATCCTATTGACTAACAGGACAAGTTCAGGGTGGAATGGTCTATTCCTGTTTCTCTGTTCCTATAAAGCAGCCCTAACAAAATTCAGAACTAAGCACAGAAGAGGATGGTGTCTCAGTCCAAGGACCTCACTGCAGGGGTTCTTCAGGGTAGTTCCCTGGGCTCAGACATCTTCTACCTCATCAGTGGTCTTCCTTCCATTATGAGGTCAGAAGTGACAATGTTTGCTGACAGTTGCCCAATATTTAGCACCAACAACCGGCAGAAGGGATTAATTTAATTTGGCGTCATGTTTAGCACAATATCATGGGCTAAAGGGCCCTGTCCTGTGTTATACAGTTCTATATTCTATTCCGCACTCCTCAGGTAATGAAATACGTGTGTCAAAGTACAACAAGATTTGGACAACATTCAGTAGCAAATAACATTTGTGCCACAAGTGTCAGGTGGACTTTGGTGGGTCAAATCCCTTTGATTCCCTTCCTAACAGCCTCTCTGCAAGGGCAATAGGTGGTGGCCTAGCCAGTTATGCTTGCATCTCAAGGACAAAAAAGACCTTCTCCATAGAAATGCTATCTAACATCTGGGCTGATTTAACTTCTCCACTGAATGGAGAGTATGACAGCATAACAAATTTCTTCTTCAAGTTCTTTCCGTTGTCAAGCATTGGATGCAATGTTACGATAGCCGCTTCTACTGCGAGCCGTCCTCTTTACCTCTTGATAGCTCAGTTTCACTAATTTATTTTTACCGCTTATTCAAGAAACTCTTAGTTTCGCTTAGCATTGATGGAGCTCTTTCCATCATAAACGTGAGCATATCGATGCATAGTAGGAAAGGTTTATAGCAAGTACATGCAATTACATTATTCTTTTAATCATATTATTGAACATGCAGGCCAAATTTTCCAGTTGCTGAATCTTTTGAAACCTGATATATGACTAAAGATATGCTTCGGGACTCTGTGAACCCTGATGTGAAGACCTACATTGGAATTGACTGAGGATGGAAAATTCCTTGCTGCAGGGAATCTCTGCAGATGTTTTTGACTCTGTTAGAATTGGAGATTTTGGACAGTTCAATGTTACCTGCTTGGATAGTTACTAAGGAATTGCAAGATAGGTTAAGACCTAGTTTAACACCTAGATAATTCCATATTTGACCCCTTCTGCAAACACCGTCCTCAACTGTCCTTATCCCATTCCTGAAGAAGGGCTTATGCTCGAAACGTCGATTCTTCTGCTCCTTGGATGCTGCCTGGCCTGCTGTGTTTTTCCAGCACCACATTTTTCAACTCTGGTCTCCAGCATCTGCAGTCCTCACTTTCTCCTAGTTGTCCTTAACCCAGTACCTCTTGAACCAATTCAACTAAATTCTCAACCAGACTACTTCTGACCTGACCCAATTGCTCCCTGACTATCTTCTAGGTCTGACCGAGAGCCATCTCATAACTCCATGCCATCTCCATATCACCTTATGTTTCCCCCATGCATCTCAGTTCCCATGCCACTCTAAAGTCACTTAGCAAGTATCCATAATGAGAAGACCTCCAAATCTATTTGGAAGTGAAAATAAGTTATATTTTTTGAATTTGTGGTGTCTACACAAGGCACTAGTCAGACCACACTTAGAATTCAATGAGCAGTTTTGGTTCCTTTATCTAGGGAAAGTTATACTGATATTGGATGCAATCCACTAGGTTGATCTTAGCCATAGAGGAATTTCTTATGAAGAGAAATTGAGTCGATTGGGTGTTTACAATTGTAATTTGGAAGAATGAACAAAATTATTGAAATGTATAGATTTCTTGGGCTTTGCAGGATAGATGTGGAAGCAGTATTTCTCCTTGTGGGAGAGTCTAGACAGAGGGCATCATCTCAGAACAAGCGGTTGCCCATTTAAGACCAAGATGATGAAGCATTTCTTCTCAGAAGATTGCGAATCGGTGAAATCCTTTACTGGAGAAGCCTGTTGTGACTGGATCATTAAGTATCTTCAAGGTTGACATAGATGGATGTTTAATCACTAAAGGAATCAATGTTACAGAGATCAGACAAAAAAATGGAGTTGAGGATTAACAGATCATCCATGACTTCATGTAGCAGATCAGACTGGATGCTCCAAAAACAAATGAGTATTCAGTAACCACATTGAAGATAGCTAATATTTTAATTGCCATGTAAAACTGCTAATCAAAATGTGGAATTCGACTCCGACCTACCAAAATAAGTGATCTTGAAACTTATGAACTGCAACTAAGCGTCGTTAATTGGTTCATTTGTGATAAAACCTCTTGGAAAATTTCAGCTATGAAGTCTATTGCAAAGAATAATTTCAGATCATGACACTTAAACAGGCCTTATCTGCCTTCCAAAGTATTTTACATCTTTTTCATAAATGAGTGACTCCCACACTGTGGGTTCAGGCCTTTGGATTGTGAAAATGTGATCTGCTTAAACTCAACACTATTTTCATGTAGTCCAACAGATTTACCTTTCCTGCTTTTGAGGGTGATTCATGTCCTATTCCCCCACCTACCAGCAAAAACTGTATTGGCCAGGAATGGATGTGAGACTTCCATCTCCAGGTTTGGTCTGCCATTCTTAGCTCAAGAATCATCCTGACTCTGGAAAAGAAATGGCTTTGTGATTTTGCTTGTTGCTCATTACCTTTTTAAATTATTTTTCCAGATAAATGCAAAAAACTTGGTGAACGCAGATCGTTGTGCGTTCTTTCAGGTGGATCACAGTAACCAAGAGTTGTACTCAGACTTGTTTGACATCGGTGAAGAGAAGGAAGGAAGACCGGTTTTCAAGAAAACCAAAGAGATTAGGTACCAAGTTGTTGATTTACCTGCACTGAATATAACCTTGATTTTCCATTTAAAATATGACATGATGATGAAGAAAGGTAAGTATAATAGTGAAGATTAGCTCAAATTTTTGCTTTGTACTAAGTTACATCTGTTATTGAAACTGAAGTGAACTTTGTGGCAGTTTTGTAATAATTAGGAATTTTGCTTTGGATCATGCAGTGTGGTAGTAGCACATAAATGCTAAATGTGTATCTTTTAAATCTTTTCAAGAGCATTTATATATTTTGCTGACAAACATCAATTGATGCGGCATTGAAAGGAATTATAATTCAAGATGCTAACATTTGTATCATAAACATATCAATACTGTGCGGAACAGTTGTACAGTCATTATTTTAAACACTAGAGGATCTTGAACAAGGCATCATTTTAAGAAAAGGTAGAAGTTGATACAAAAGCTTCCAAAATATGCTGAAACATTTGAGGCAAATTGTGATTATTCTTAACCTTTGTAACATAGTTTGGTATACTGAACTAAGATATTTTGTATTACATTACATTACATTACAGTGTGGAAACAGGCCCTTCGGCCCAACAAGTCCACACCGACCCGCCGAAGCGAAACCCACCCATACCCGTACATTTACCCCTTACCTAACACTACGGGCAATTTAGCATGGCCAATTCACCTGACCCTGCACATCTTTTGGACTGTGGGAGGAAACCGGAGCACCCGGAGGAAACCCATGCAGACACGGGGAGAACGTGCAAACTCCACACAGTCAGTCGCCTGAGGCGGGAATTGAACCCGGGTCTCAAGCGCTGTGAGGCAGCAGTGCTAACCACTGTGCCACCGTGCCGCCCACTAAGGGGCACTCCCTCACCCCAGGGAAAAGACTTTGTCTATTTATCCTATCCATTCCCCACTATTGTTGTGGTTCTGTTCGCCGAGCTGGAAATTTTTGTTGCAAACGTTTTGTCCCCTGTCTTGGTGACATCCTCAGTGCTTGGGAGCCTCCTGTGAAGCGCTTCTGTGGTGTTTCCTCCAACATTTATAGTGGCCTGTCCCTGCCATTTCTGGTTGTCAGTTTCAGCTGTCCGCTGTAGTGGCCGGTATATTGGGTCCAGGTCGATGTGTTTGTTGATGGAGTTTGTGGATGAGTGCCATGCTTCTAGGAATTCCCTGGCACTCATCCACAAACTCCATCAACAAACACATCGACCTGGACCCAATATACCGGCCACTACAGCGGACAGCGGAAACTGACAACCGGAAGCGGCAGGGACAGGCCACTATAAATGCCGGAGGAAACACCACAGAAGCGCTTCACAGGAGGCTCCCAAGCACTGAGGATGTCACCTAGACAGGGGACGAAACGTTTGCAACAAAAACTTCCAGCTCGGCGAACAGAACCACAACAACGAGCACCCAAGCTACAAATCTTCACCCAAACTTTGAATATTTTGTATTGTTCAAAATATTTCAGAGTTGGTAGAACAATTGAAATTTGCTGATTCATTGATATGCGAGCTTGTCTTCAAAATGCAGAAAACTCCCAAACCCTCTCTTTTCTGTTGCATAGATTTTCAATTGAAAAAGGAATTGCTGGGCAAGTAGCACGAACAGGAGAGGTACTTAATATTCCTGATGCCTATGCAGATCCTCGCTTCAACAGGTAATCCGTTTGCAAAACACTTTGGTATTTTCAATGTTTGAGACCGTATCAGAGGATTTCGACAGCACAGTCAACCAAATTATGAGTCGTAGAGTGAAAAAGTTGCCCCTTAGGTCTCTTTTAATTCTTTCCCCTCACACCCTAAACCTATACCCTCTATTTCTGGACTCCCTCACCCCAGGGAAAAGACTTTGTCTATTTATCCTATCCATTCCCCTCATGATTTTATAAACGTCTGTAAAGTCATCCCTCAGCCTCCGACGCTGCAGGGAAAACAGCCCCAGCCTATTCAACCTCTCCCTATAGCTCAAATCCTCCAACCCTGGCAACATCCTTGTGGATCTTTTCTGAACCCTTTCAAGTTTCACAACATCTTTCTGATAGGAAGGAGACCAGAGTTGCATGCAATATTCCAACAGTGGCCTGACCATTGTCCTGTACAGCTGCAACATGACTTCTCAACTCCTGTACTCCATACTCTGACCAATAAAGCATACCAAACGCCGCCTTCACAAATATATTTTTCTGTGGGTGTGTCTTTGTACAAACCGATTTTGAACTTTATTTCTATCTTTTCAATTATTTTTGTCACACAGAGCACTCTGGGAAGCTCAGGTTATAGAATCATTAAATCAGCCAAGAAGGAATGGTCACCAGATTTATAAGGTGTAGAGTGAATTTTGTTTCTGATTTGTTGGAGGTCTTGAACAGCAACTACATGGGTCTGATTTCAAACATTTAGAATTAGGAGCAGAGTAGACCACCCCACCCCACTTCTTCTGGCAGCTCATTCCATACACATACCACTCTCTGAGTGAAAAAGTTGCCCCTTAGCTCTCTTTTATATCTTTCCCCTCTCACCTTAAACCTATGCCCTCTAGTTCTGGTCGCCCCTACTCCAGGGAAAAGATTTTGTCTATTTATCCTATCCATGCCCCTCATGATTTTATAAACTTCTGTAAGGTCATCCCTCAGCCTCCGACGCTCCAGAGAAAACAGCGCCAGCCTATTCAGCCTCTCCCTGTAGCTTAAATCTTCCAACCCTGGCAACATCCTTGTAAATCTTTTCTGAACCCTTTCAAGTTTCACAATATGCTTCCAATAGGAAGGAGACCAGATTTGCACGCAATGTTACAAAAGTGGCCTAACCAATGTCCTGTACAGCCGCAACATGACCTCCCAACTCCTGTACTCAATACTCTGACAAATAAAGGAAAGCATACCAAACGCCTTCTTCACTATCCTATCTACCTGCGACTCCACTTTCAAGGAGCAATGAACCTGCACTCCAAGGTCTCTTTGTTCAGCAACACTCCCCAGGACCTTACCATTAAGTTTAAAAGTCCTGCTAAGATTTGCTTTCCCAAAATGTAACATGTTCCTGCCTACTTCCAATAATTTTAACCACCTTGCTTGTCAAGAATCTATTTACCTCTGCCTTAAAAATATTTAAAGACTCTGCTTCTACCACATTTTGAAGAAGAGAATTCCAAGGACACTCAACTTTCTGTAAGAAAAGAATTCGGCTTATCTTTGTATTAAATGGGCAACCCCTGATTTTTAAACAGTGACCCTAAGTTCTAGATGGTCTCTAAAGTGGAAATAATTCTTTCCACCAATTCCTAGAATTATTCTGGTTACCCTTTGAATTGCTTCTAATGCACTTACATCAAATTCCTGAAAGAAGAAAGTCAATATGATACACACTGCTCCAGATGTGGTCTCATTAATATCTTATATAACTGAAGCAAAACCTCCCAGCTTTTGTTTTCAATTGCCCCCTCAATAAGCTATCACATTCTATTAGCTTCTTAATTATGCCTGCATTCTAGCTATTTTGCGATCATCCCTAGAGCAGCCAGATATCTCTGCTACTCAGACCTCTGCAATCTATCACCACTCAGCTAATATGCTTCTTTTTAACTCTTTCTATCAACACAGATGGATTCACATTTTCCAACATTTTACTCAATTTCCTACATCTTTGCCTGCACTCCTTCATTGCCTCCTTATGTCCTATTCACAACTTAGCTTTCATACCTGTCTTTGTGTCACCAGCAGTTGACAACCATGTCCTTGGTCCCTTCATTCATGTCATTTATATAAATTTGAAAATGTTCAGACATCAGCACTTGTCCCGATAGCACACCAATCATTACATTTTGCTAGCTACTCTGTTTCCTGTTAGCTGGCCAGCCTTCAATCCCTCGGAATATATTAGCCCTTCTGAGCTTTCTGAGCATCTGTTTTCTGCAACTTTCTCCACTTTTGATGTGGCGCCTTGACCAATTCATTTAATTTATCCTCCTCAAAGAGCTCCAATAAATTGGTTAAATGTGATTTTGCTTTCACAAAACGTTGTTCAATCTGCCTGCTTACCTTGAGCTTTTCTAAGTGTCCTTTTTTTGAATAACAGCTTCTAACATCTTCCCTGTGACAGATATTAATTGAACGGACATGCTTTCTGTCTCCCTCTCTCATTTTGAATAAAGAAAATTACATTCATTAATTTCCCATATAATGGAACTTCCTCAAATTTGGAGCTTTTTGGAAAATTAAAGCAGACATATCAATGATCACACTGGACGTTGTTAAGACCCTAATATAAAATACATCAGGTCCTGGGCACCTATTAGTCTGTAGCTGCAACTTATCGCGTCCAGGAGATTGCATTTTTTCTCCCTATCTGCTTTCCATTTCCTGATTTACAACTATTTCTGGGATATTTCTTATATCCCTGTCGTGAAGACTGCTGCAAAATACTTGTTAAATTCAACTGGCGTCTCCTTAGTTTTCATTATTAATTCTCCAAACCCTACTTATAGGATCTTTTATTTTTAAAATTCGTAGAAACTCATACCTTTTCAAACATATTTCTAGCTAGCTTTCTTTCATATTGTGTCTTGATTAATCTTTATAAACTCCTCAGCTTGAATACCTGTTTTTCCAAACTATATGTAGGTTAAAATCCATATTTCTGACACTGCAAATTATTTCTTATGGTATATCCTGTCCTACAGTGTGGTTGCAGTTAGGTTCGATACACCATTCTCACAAGTGATCTTTAATTCATTCACAAGATGCGGATGTCTCTGGCCAGGCCAGCACTTATTGCCCATCCCTAATTGGTCAGAAAAACAGTCAAGTGTCAACAACATTGCTAAGGGTCTGGAGCCACATGTAGGCCAGACCAGGTGAGGACCAGTTTCCTTCCCTAAAGGATATAAGTGAGCTCGGTGTGTTTTTACGATAATGACAATGCTTACATGGTCACCATTAGCCTAGCTTTCAATTTCAAATTTTATTCAATTCAAATTTTACCATTTGCTATGAACGTGGATTCTGGATTACTAGGCCAGTGACATTACCGCTACGTTAGTACCTTCCTCAGGTAATGATGCTTCTATCCTGTGACAGTCCATATTGTTGCAAACTTCCAGCCACCACATGTAGGGCAGATCAGGTGAGGACCGGTTTCCTTCCCTAAAGAATATTACTGAACCAAGTAGTTTTTCTGACAATCAACATAGTTTCATGGCCATCAGTAGACTCTTAATTCCAGATTTTTATCAAATTCAGATTCCACCATGGTGGTGTTTGCACCTGGATCCTTAGAAGATTGCCTGGGTCTCTGGATTAATAGTCCTAGCAATAATATCAGTAAGAAATCTCCACCCAAACCACTTCTACATACTGGTTTTGTGAACTCTGGTCACCTGTCTCTTGGGTTAATATTACCTGTTATTAACAGAGCCTCCCATTCACCTTTTCCTAACTTCCTGTCCTTTTTAAATATCTTTCAAGCTTCAATATGTCACCTTTATAATGTCTATCAGATCATACTCAATTATTTCTATTTGCACTATCATATATCTTTTGTTTGAATGCTAATTACATTCAAATACAGACCCTTTAGCTCTGTCCTGTTTTTATTTTTGAAAGCTCTAACCTTAGCTGTTAATTTAGATTAAATTAATCTCTATTCCTTCCTGTCATGGTCTGTTTATCATTTCCCAGATTAACACCTGTCCTTTTTGGCCTGTCATTACTATTGGATTTATTCCATCTCCTCCAAATTTGATCTTGCCTAATTTTAGGCAGTTGTTTTTAAATTGGTCCTACTGAAGTTAAGAATCTTCTTTTATCTACTCATTCATCTGGGGCTGCTCATATAGTTGAAATGTGTGGCATTTGTCATTTTATAGTTTATAATGTGGCTGGTGAATATAATGTTAAAAGTAATTGTTTTGTATTTCTATCTATTTGCAATTATATAAAACTTCACATAGTAAATTGCCCCAAATTATTTCATGGAAGCAATATCAGAAATCGTTTGACACCAAGCCTTTTTGAATAAAGGGGTAGATTTTAATGAGCATCTCACTGAAAAAGAGACCCATGTGGTGAAGACCATACTTAGGGAGGAAATTATAATCTACAGAATTGAGCTGTAACTGCTAATGGTAGGATAAAAGAAATAGGTAATACATGAGGCTAGAATTGGAGGAGTGAAATGTTCTCAGAAAGTTAGACAGCTGGAGTAGGTCAGAGAAGGGGAGGGAACAAAGCCTAGAAAGATTACAAATACAAATGTAAAGGTTTTAAATGTGATCTGTTTCTGGTTGAGAATGGCAGGTAAGGGGTGAAGAAGTGTGGTGGAAAGCTGGCAAGATGACAAATAGAGTTTTGGGTGAAAAGAAGAATGATAGTTTCAGCAGCAGAAGATGGGAGAGAGGAGCAAATTATTACAAGTGTGAATAGTTGATATTAGTGTTGGAGAATGCACGAACATAGAGGGATGGGGAGGATTTTTCGGATGTTTTATTCCATATCACAATCACACCCCAGAAAAATCCATAGGTATAGGAAGGTGAGGTTTTTACTTAGTCAACAGGATAGGGAGAACTGAGGGGAGATGGATGTCTTGCAAATATCAGCTGCCTTCAACAGGTATAGTGTACTTGCTATTTTTTGAGGATAAGGAGAGAGACTGTGGAGGTCAACTGCAATGTTGCGCTAGGCAGTGTAAAGGTAGAGGCTATCCAAAGAGGAAGAAGCAAACATGGTAGTTATAGAGACAAAACATTGGTGTGGGAATGAAGGATTTCATAAAATATTGACACTAGTATTGGCACAGATAGGAGATATTTTCTAATCAATTTGTTCAAAGAAGTTCTTATACATCTCTGGAGCAGGTGGGCCTCCTAGTACAGGGACACTATCATTGCACCACAAGACCACCATCGCAGGTAGAAATTCTGTCACTTGACTTGTTTTAACCTGAAACACAATAGGACCAAGGATTGCCGAAAGTACATTAAACTAATAAAGAGTACAGACGAGGGAGGGCAGGGAGAGGTCAGGAGAAGGTCTGGCTCAAACAAAACCAAAAGATTGAAAATGGGGTGACAGCAAAGTCCTTTTCCTCTATGACAACTTGCCAGATACTAAAGCAATCCAATTTCAAATGCAACAAGACCTAGACGATAATTGGGCTTTGGCTGAAAAGTGGCAAATAAAAGTTTTGCCACACAATGCCATGCTATGGGAGAGCCGTCTCTCAGACCAATCAAGCTACAATCTGACATAGGCGAAAGTGAGTACTGCAGATGCTGAAGATCAGAGTCAAGATTAAAGTGGTGCTGGAAAAGCACAGCAGGTCAGGCAGCATCCAAGGAGCAGGAAAATCAATGTTTCAGGCAAAAGCCCTTCATGTGGAATGGACCCGTTCCTGATGAAGGGCTTTTGCCCGAAATATCGATTTCCCTGCTCCTGGGTTCCTGCCTGTCCTTCTGTGTTTTTCCAGCACCACTCTAATCTTGACTACAATCTGACATAGTCATCCTCACGGAATCATACCTTACAGACAATGTCCCAGACACCACCATCACCATCCTTGGATATGTCCTGCCCCATTGGCAGGACAGCCTCAGCAGAGATGGAGATACGGTGGTATACAGTTGGGAGGAAGTTGCCCTGAGAGTCCTTTAACATGCAGTCTCATGGTTTCAGGATAAACATGGACAAGGAAACCTTCTGCTGATGACCATGTACTGTCCTACCTAGGCTGATGAATTAGTACTCGCCCATGTTGAACAACACTTGAAGGAAGCACTGAGATCAGCAAGGACACAAAATATACTCTGAGTGGTGGATTTCAGTCTCCACCATCAAGAGTTGCTTGGCAGCAACACTACTGATCAAGCTGGTCAGGTCCTAAAGGGCATAGTTACTAGAGGACATACTACTGAGTCTTGCAGTGGCTGGTGAGGGAACCAACAATCGGGAAAAATATACTTGACCATATCTTTATCAGTAAGCTGGTTGCAGATGAATCTGTCCAAGGTTCGAGTGACCACTGCACAGTCCTTGTGGAGACAAAGTCCCAGCTTCACATTCAGAATCACCTCCACCTAGCAAATCAAGACTGGGCATCCATGAGGCAGTGTGGGTCATCAATAGCAGCAGAATTGTACTGCAGCACAGATGGACACAGGCCTGGTTCACATCATGAATCCCATCTACCAACCAGGT
Organism: Chiloscyllium plagiosum; assembly: GCF_037043375.1. Classification (NCBI taxonomy): domain Eukaryota; kingdom Metazoa; phylum Chordata; class Chondrichthyes; order Orectolobiformes; family Hemiscylliidae; genus Chiloscyllium; species Chiloscyllium plagiosum. The sequence goes on along the minus strand of NW_028270148.1, from coordinate 69,849,500 downwards.
CGTACCCACTACCTGTGTTCACCTATCAGTCCCTCACCACTCTGCCACTCTTCCCACCCCCTTTTTATCTTCAGCTACCCCTACCCCTGCCTCCATTCTTGAAGAAGGGTTATACCCAAAATGTTGACTTCTCTTCCTCTTGATGCTGCCTGGCTGGCTGTGTTCTTCCAGCTCATCTGTAAGCCATTAACTACTGCTTGACCCAGCAACTAAGTAAACAGCACTCACAGTGTGCAGCAGGTTATTTGCTTTCACATAGTGTTGCAGTCTTCAACAATTTTTTGGGTTTTTAATGCAATTCTTCTCCCATTTCAGTCCACAATCAAAGTGAACAGAGAAATAAAAAGATATGATCTTTACACGAAACATATGAAGAAAGTGAATCTAAACAATGAGCAATGTAAAGCTCTCGTTGAGTGGCTACTTTATGCCTCAATGTGCTCACAAGAGTGTAGAGGGGAGCTCCGGTCTAGGACAAATTTCTAGCACTTGAATTCCTCGTGTTCTGGAGCAACAGCCCAACTCTGAGTGACCATATGTCTTGACAGCCAGCTTACATTTTGAATGACAGAGTCCACATTCACTCTTGACTGCATTCTCCCTGCAGCACAGGCACCTGCCCATTAAAGGACTCCACATGCTGTTTTTGAACCACTTTTTCCTCCATGGGCAATTAGAATATCTTCACTTGAACATGACAGAGTAAAGATAGGACTAGGTCCTGTAAATTGTTTGATTTCTTATTTGCATAGCTGTAATTTTATTTGTGTGTGACAAGGTATACACAGAGAGTGGAATATTACTATTTATTTCTTCTTCTCTTGCTCTGGCTATTAAAGCCAAATATTTTTGCCACAAATGTGTGAATATGTGAAATGCTGTGTGTAACTATATTTCTAATTCAATTATCTGATTTATTTCTAATTCACTTTTTCATTTAAACTGGATATCTGCACAATATTTCAAACTAGTATAAAGCCAGAAGCGCTTCTAAAACTGACTTCCTCCTCCTCAGTATTGTAACATGAGATAGAGTCCATATGTATGCACAGACCCTGAGACTGGAGTGAGCCAAACAGGCATACATGTACATTGACATGGACGCACAGGCTACTTGCTGCGGACACACATTCACACATCGACAGAGGCTGCTTGATGGGGAAACACACGCATACACATTCTTTTGGTGCCTTTTGTCTGAATAGTCTTTCACACTGAGTTTCTGCAGCAATTTCTGTTTTTGCTTCACACTGATTCATTTGACTTGTTGACTCAGGTTCCAACTTCAAACCATGTCATTAGTGACAGAATTCCCACTCCCTTTGGTATGTAAGTTCATTTTCTATTGATTCTGAGGACATTCAGTTGCCACTACCATCATTACACTGTTAAAAGGAGTTCAAGTCCTGAGGGAAAGAACATAATATGAGACTGTGATTCTGACTTGACATGTGCAGTTATAGATGCAGGATTCACTTAATTTCATGGAAGTCATTTGTTCGTGTACGTGAAATTGTGCCTATGCAAATAAATTGCTGGGAGTGCACATTCCATTTCTTTGCATGTTTAGTTTGTAATCTTGTTTTTCCTTTTTGCTCTGTCTTTGGAATGCAATTATTCATTATTCTGCCATTGTCTTCTATGCATTTTACCTTCATTGTCCTGTTACCATTCCCAGTTCCCACAAACTGACTGTGTGGAGTTTGCACATTCTCCCCGTGTCTGCGTGGGTTTCCTCCGGGTGCTCCGGTTTCCTCCCACAGTCCAAAGATGTGCAGGTCAGGTGAATTGGCCATGCTAAATTGCCCGTAGTGTTAGGTAAGGGGTAAAGGTAGGGGTATGGGTGGGTTGCGCTTCGGCGGGGCGGTGTGGACTTGTTGGGCCGAAGGGCCTGTTTCCACACTGTAAGTAATCTAATCTAATCTAAAAACTCTTGTGTAATTTAATGTCAGCAGTCTTGCACCCTATCATAGACCTTCCTGTTTGTTTTTGTCTCCCTCCCCGTTTGTCCTGTTTAAATTCTAATAAAAGATCATTGACCTAAAACATGAATTCTCTTTCTGTCTCTACAGATGCTCCAAACCTGCTGAGTATTTCCAGCTTTATTTCATTTCAAATTTCTAATATTTGAATGATTTTACTTTTTGTAGGATCCATTTGCTGTGGTGTTCATTGTAAATTCATAAGAAGTTGGAGTTCCCTTCAATCTTGTGTTTTCCTCCTCACTTAATGAGGAGCATAGGTGCTATTTTTGTTTTACTTCTTTGGTAGCTGGAACTTTTAGAAGAAATGGAGCAGCAGTGGTGTCAGTTACTGGCGGTAGGTGAGCCTTAGAAGATAGCAGATAATTGGGAGCTGATTTTAGAAGACATCACCCAGCCAAGGTTTTCAATCATTGTTTGATGATGCCTAAAGTACCATTCAGGTTTATAATGGTGCATTACTATTTCTCTTGATAGGATATATTGCTCTTTGAAGTGAACATTTTACAACAATTTTAATAAGTTATACATTCACAGTTAAGTAGTTAATACTTCAGGAATAGAGCCTGCAACACACTTTGCTTCATGAACTTGTAAAATGCTCATATTCAATCAACTTAATACCATCTTGGTGTTTCTGAGGTTGGGCTTGGAAGAAGGACAGGTCTCTAAACATGCCCGCTTTGGCTGAAATTCAGTGATAGCAGTGAGCTACTGGAGCTTGTAAAAAAACAAAGCACAGATAACTAAAGCTCTGTTGTGCCTATTCCCTTTCTGGACAACGGGTAATTTTTTTCTCTAAGACTGAATGATGTTTATTTGTATATGTTCCACAATCCCATTTTATCTCAAAACACTCCACATCTGAAGAAGCTCTTTTGTTTTCATAGCCATTGTCGTAAGATAGGAAATGAATCGAGGACTTTATCCCTAAGGAAAGATTTCAGAGTCCTAAATTAGAAACTTATCTGAAGAAATGTCACAATGTTAATCATTTCTCATTCTCGTTTTGTATCATATCAGCTCTTTCATTCCACCCACAAACAAACAAAAACTTCTTCCCAATAGCAGATGGCCTGGAGGTCACGCTCATTAGTGGGCTTGGGAATGTTCAGTTTTGTGTGCTCAGCCAAAATCTACAATGCAGCTTTGCAGTTTATGATTTTGATGTTGAAGTGTTGTGTTGTACAATGTGCTGCACTTACCTATCCTGCCATAGTTTAAAATTTTCAGTCAAAATATATGAAGAGATTTAACATTTCTTCAAAGACATTTATTTTGCCTTAAGCTGAAAATGATCCGGGGAGCACATATTCTCCAGCTATTCCATTTCCATCAAGAGGAACTTTATATCTTGAGTGTCTTGTGCCATTTTCTTGCCAAGGAACAAAGATGGCCCTTAAAACATGGCTGATGTCACCCCTCTGCAACACCACCAAGCATCAACAATTGCAAAACAATTAGAGCTATGACACTACAGAAATTGAGCATGCATTGCTACTTTGAAGCACAGCCACAAATGCCATGATTGCTCCATATCCATTTACCAGTCAAGCTATGAAAGCTGTGAACATTGACTGCTATTGAGAGGATCTAGCTGTAGTATATGAGAGGTGTCATTCTCCTGAGTAGACTGCAGAGAAAACTCCTATCATGGAAGAGATTCATCAATATTTTAGTCACGATTTTGAAATTGTTTGGCAAGCCTTCTAGTATTTGGCATATTTGCTCATATGAGGCAAAGAATTTTCTATTTGAACCTTTCATTATCTTTCATCAGTAAAGCTGATGGAAGACTTCACTTTCTAGTGAGATGTCTCTTCAACTTTAGCACCTACTGCCACTCAATAACACCTTGTGCAGGTATCTCTAACTTCTCTCTGCTGGTGATCATGACTGGTGCAACATGTGTCAGTGCTGCTTCAGAAGGATTTTTCTTTGTGGCATCTGTAGTGCATGGCTTCTCCCCATTCTGAGCACCCATGTACTGCAGATGTTTCGCATTGTAACAGACTACTATAATCATTCGACAGATAACTTATTACAGTATTCAAAAATTTGCAACATATTACTGGTTTTCTAAAACATCACTCAATGGCTAAAAAAGGTACAGCACTTGTACAATATTTTCTTTGGCAACATTAGGGTAGTATGGAAATTTATTCCAAGAAACAACCAAGGATATTTCGTGCTGATTCTAAGAACTAAGTTTAATTTGAAATGAATATGGCAAAACTTAGCATATTAGTAGAAATTAGATTAGATTCCCTACAGTATGGAAACAGGCCCTTCAGCCTAACAAGTCCACACCAACCCTCCGAAGAATAATCCACCCCAGAACCATTCCGCTCCCCTGTATTTACCCTTGACTAATGCACCTAACACTATAGGCAATTTAGCATGACCAATTCACCTAACCTGCACATCTTTGGACTCCAGGGCACCCAGAGGAAACCCACCCAGACACAGGGAGAATGTGCAAACTCCACACAGACAGTTGCCCAAGGCTGGAATCAAACCTGGGTCCCTGGTGCTGTGAGGCAGCAGTGCTAACCATTGAGTCACTGTGCCGCCCTGTGAAATGTGTGTTTTGTGAAAAACTTAGCATATTAGTAGAAATGTGTGTGTTTTGTGCAATGAAATATGGCAAATGTCAGCCTGAATGTTTACAGTCAGTGTTGATACACCTCTGAAATTAAGTTGCGGATTTGCCAACATGATGGTGAGAGGGAGAACTTGCTCAGTGTTGTAATACTCTTGGCCACAGTGCCCTGCTAATGTGTATTAATACAATTGATTATGTTAAGGAAAATATTACCTTGCTTTAAGAAAAATCTTACTGTGTTTTCATCTTGCCTTGTGACATTATAACGCTTCCTGTGATTATGTATACTGTGTCTGATTAGCATATCACACAGTCAGGCTTAAATCAAAGACTGGCAGATTAAGAGATATTAAAGACATCTAGAGATATGGGTCGAAAAGTGTGGCGCTAGAATAGCACAGCAAGTCAGGCAGCATCTGAGGAGCAGGAGAGTTGACATTTCGGGCATAAGCCCGAATGTGGGTAGGGGGAGAGGGGGCTAAAAGATAAATAGGAGAGTGGGGAGTAGGTAGCTGGGAAGGTGATGGGTAAATGCAGGAGGGGGGTGATAGTGATAGGTCAGAGGGGAGGGTGGAGCAGACAGATGGGAAGGAAGATGCCCAGGTTCAAGAGTTGAAGGGTTGGATCTGGGATGAGGTGGGGTGAGGAAACTAGTGAAGTCGATGTTGATGCCGTGTGTTTAGTGTAGGAAAATTGCATTGCATCAGTAGAAGATCAGCCACCAGTTAAATGGCAGAACAGAATTAAGGGACTGACAGACTTACTCTTGCTCCTATTATCTACATTCCTATAATTTTCCTGGTTTTGGTTGATGGAGAACGTTTAGGATTCCACTGAGGTAAAGACGACATTAGCTTTACTGAAGAAAAACCTTACTGGTGCCTCCTTTTCCTGTTAATTGTTTTAATTGTCCACCATCATTCATGGCTGGCTCTCACAAAGTGGCTTTAGAACCTTTAAATTATGCAATATAGCAGCTATTGCCACAAAAGAAGGGTGTAGTTTCAACGTAGGTCCACTCTCCTTCTCCCTGTGGGCTGCTTCAGTTGGTAACGTTCTCCCTTGGGGGTTCTGCCAGAAAACTCCTGTAAAGGTAAGTGGGCAACTCTCTGATCTGGGTCAAAAATAGAGATTCTGACCTAGTTGGAAGATGTAGGCCACTGTTTGCTGATATGATTAAAAAGCCAATTTGGAGATGGTAGCGCAAATTTGAGTGCACTCGTATAAGATTCTTGTGTTAATTAATTAATTATTCCTCATTAACACAGATTTAGCCTCAAACACATTTAAACTAATAGTAATATGTTTTATTTCCTTCAATAGGGAAGTAGACCTATACACTGGGTACACAACACGAAACATTCTCTGCATGCCTATCGTCAGCCGAGGAGTTGTCATTGGTGTTGTGCAAATGGTGAACAAAATGAATGGAACTGCCTTTACTGAAGCAGACGAGAACAACTTTAAAATGTTTGCTGTTTTCTGTGCTTTGGCCTTACACTGTGCAAATGTGAGTAATTTAAATAATGTCTCCTTTTAATGTCTGAAAGCTATGATCATTATCTAGTATCTATCTTTTAAAATTTCTAATTGAAACATATGCTTTATTTGTATTAATACACTGTTCAAGTTATAACTAAAGAAATTAGCCATTCTGAGTTTTTGCCACTGATTTATTTTAGATCTTGTATGTGTTAATTTATAAGTAAATGTGCCAGGCACAAAGCCTTGCAGCTGAGAATTTCAATGCAAACAGCTCATATCTTTGAGTCTATATGAGTTTAATGGTGAGAAGATTATTATAAATTATGTCAACTTGTATGACTGTCCAAATTATTTGAAAAACCAGTACAAAATTCTGGAAAACTGAAATAAAAATAAAAATACTTGAACTACTGAGCAGGTCAAGTGGCATCTGTAAAAGAGTGAGGAAAGGTTGAGTTTCAAGATTTTTTTAAATTTTGTTAAGTTCTAATGAAAGGACATGCAGCCTGAACTTATCCAATCCATTTTCCATTCTCCACAGACGCTACCTTACCTGTTGAATGTTTTTGTACTTGTTTGTATTTGCAATTATTGGCCCAGATCCTCCAGTCAGTTTCAAAGAGGGTGTATCTTACGCTGACTGCACTTTAACATGTCCACTTAACCAGTTTACATCAGAGCCCTTGGCATAATCCAATCCCAGCTGCAGGAGGAATGCAGGGGTGAATTGAGGAGTGCGACAAATTGTCAAGCGTTATTCCAACATACCTATACCACTTAAGGTCTGTCTTCACTTCATTGACTCAAACTGTTTATAAATGGAGCTGTGAAAGCCCCAACCTCCAACAATATTCAGCAAACTCCGCACCCCCCACCATCCCCCCACCCACCCTGCACTTCCTGACAATGCTAATCCTTGCGATGTTGGATGTGAATATCACTGGGCTTTGGGGCAGGTGGGGTGGTAAACATTGCCAAAAACGGGATGATCATGTAACAGGATGAACATTAATGAGGACCTCAACATTATTTAGGGAATGGGTACTGAACATTTTCGGGAATGTTCAGGAAGCAACTGAACACTTGGTATTGCTGTAGTGCTTTGACATTACAGTCGATGTACATAAGAGTTACACTGACTTTATAACTGCTGTGAGAAGTTCAAAATAAAGCCTTAGAAAAACCAGGGTAAGTGCAGAATAATAGCCTAAGTCCTCCACTGTCTTAGTAATTACAGAACAATCTGGGCAGGGTAAAATCAATTCATGGAAATTTAAACTTAGCGCAGAAGTAGCAAGACAACGCAGAAGGACACACTGGACCTCCCCAGGAAAAGAAACAAAATTGCAGATGCTGGAAATCAGAAAAAAAAAACCCAGAAATTGCTGAAAACCTCAGCAGGTCTGCAGCATCTGTGAAGGAAAGCAGAGTTAAAGCAGAGTGACCCTTCTTCAGAACAGTTCTGAAGTCACAAGTAGTCCAGACCAGAATATGGCTTGCGGATTTTCCTTCCCTAAAGGACGCGAGTCAGCCAGATGGGTTTCACGATAATTGAAAACAATTTCATGATTAGCATTAGACCAGCTCTGTGTTAAACTCAGGATTGAATCAAAATTTCACTATCGAACATGGTGGGATTTAAACCCAAATCCCCAGGACATTAACCTGGATCTCTGGATTAGTAGCCCAATGATAATACCTCTCTCTGCAAAAGTGGAGGGATTATGCCAATGTATTAGGGGAGGCAGTGGTGTGGCACTATTATCATTGGACCATTAATCTGGAAAGACACCACTGGTTCACTAATGTCCTTCAGAGAAGGAAACAGCCATCCTTACCTGGTCTGCTTTACATGTGAGTCCAAGTCCATAGCAATGTGGTTGACTCTTAACTGCTCTCTGAAATGGTCTAGTAAATCATTCCATTGTAATAATCACACCTGTAACAGTAAAATAGAACTAAAACCAAAGGACCACCTGACATTGACCTAGGTACTGCAAACTGCAACAAAATCAGCATGTCAACTCTGCATGTTTCTCCTTAGCTCTGAGGGCTAGTGCAAAAATTGGGAGAACTGCCTCATAGAGGATAGTGAATTATTTTCAGGGGGAACATAGAGGAGATGTATGTATTTGCTGCTCTTGCCCTTCTAGCTGACAGTGGTGTGGGTTTAGAAGGCACTATCTAAAGATCTTTGGTGAACATCTGCAGTTCTTATAGACGATGGATCACAGTGCAGCACTCCCTCTCCTCAGGTCATGGCATGGCACTTCCTCCCCCCGGGGCCGCAGCAGTCTCGCTCTCAGTTGATCTCTAACACTCAGTCAGTGTATTACTCTCTCTCAGTAGTGTATGACTCCCTCCCTGTCAGTAGGTGTGTACTTCTCACTGTCAGCTGAAGTGTGTCACTCTCTCTCGGAGGTATATATCTCGTCTCACTTTCAGTGAGTGTGTACCATTCTCTGTCCCTCTCAGTTGTTGAGTATCACTTCCCTCCCTCTCAGTGGGTGCACATCACTCTTTCTTTCTCACTCACTCAAACTGTCTCTCAACCCCAGCTTGGTGTCTTGCCTTCTCCCTCTGTCACTCTGGCCTGCTCAGTTGCATGTGTAGCACCAGGTTGCTGTCGTTCAGTTTGTAGGTTGGTATGTAACTGTCTATCTCAGTCACTGCATAACTGCCTCTAATGACTGGTGTTTAATTCCCTCTCTCTCTCTCTCGAATGGTGCGTTGCTGACTTTGTAGATGTTTAGCTCGTCTAAACTGTCCTTGTAGTTAATGTCTTTCATTATCATGTTTCCCCTTTGAAGTGAACCTCTCTATCTATTTTACCATCTTGTATTTGACCCAATATTGAAAATTTTGGCAGAAATTGCAGAAGATTACTAATTTTGAAGCTCTTGTAATGTTGATTGCCTTAGTCTGTATAAACATGGTATTTTCACATCCATACAATGAAATATGTACTGGTTAATTCCTAAGTAGAAAGGGATCAGTTAGATTTCTTTCCTAAACTGAATTTACTATCATGCTGTCTCATATAAGTCAGTAGTTTGATGAATTACAGCAGTAAGTCAGTGTCTATAACACCATACCATATTTAAGGAATAGGAAAATCTTGCTAAATTTTAGAGAGTAAACTATGGTATTCATAATTGTATTAACTAGATTTGTTGGTATTTTGCTTAGCAAAATAAGGCACAAGGTACATGAGGAGTTTTATGGATATTTTCTAATCAATCTGTTTAGAGGGAGATTCTAACATAATTCAGGAGCAGATGGTACCTTAACCCAGGCCTCCTGGCTCAGAAGTAAGGACACTATCACCACCACAACAGCCCACGTTTATACATTGTGAGTGACTTGACTGATGTAGCTGACCCATTATGGAATATCCGTGTATGAATATTTCTTTTCCATGTGTTTAACAGATGTACCACAGAATCCAACAGTCAGAGTGCATTTATCGGGTCACAATGGAGAAGTTGGCTTACCATAGTATTTGCACTAATGAAGAATGGCAGGGCCTCATGAGATCTGTACTGCCTAAATCTATTGCTAACGACATTGACCAGTAAGTGAATTTTAATTCAATCTCAGGGATATATTGTAAGAATAAAATAAAAGCTTGTCTGCTATACAAATGTGTAATTTGAATTTCAGTGTCAGTACAATGCCAGTTTCGAGGGTTGTATGTCCCAATAGCTAACAGATGATACCAAACCACACATCCCTTAAACTATTTTCAGTGGGCAGGGTACTGGTTGTAGTCAATGAATTTGTGCTTGTGAAACCAAAATAGTGTCTGATGTGGATGTGATTCTATGATTATCAGCATTTGCTGAACAATCTTACACATGCTAAGACTTGCGCTAACTGCCTACCCAGTCAGTACACAAAATGATTCGCTTAGTCTGGTTTCCAGCTACATATATATTTATAAGCAGAGACTGTTTTCTGCTGGAAGAAGGAACATATCGAGGAATTGTGATTCTTTTAAATTAACAAAAACAATTGTTTGCTGGTTTATTCTCCATGACAATGTCTCAAACAATTAATCAGCACCCATTTATCATACATAAATTTTTACAATATAAATTTTTACAGGCTTTGAAATTTGGCTTTCTTGCATCTGTCCTGACGAGTGCAAGTCAAAAAGCTTCAACAGCATATTTCTGTTAGTGATATATCAATATTTGTTAACTCAATGCCAAATTAGTGTGCCATTAATAATACTAACAATGTAAAAATATAACAATGAAAAGAAATAACTTTACCTCTGAAACTGTTGTTTATGTATTTTTTAACAAGATCTTAGATTATATTTCTCTATGACTGTAAAGCATTGGCATATAACACCATTATGTAAAACTCTAATCCCCTAATACATTCCTCCATATTTACACACATATATAAAGAGACAAACAAGTTGGGAAAATTGGTGGAGGTAGAGACAGACTGGAAAGTCAGCTGAGCTGTCTTTGCTTGCCAGTTTCGATGTTAAGTTGATCCTATTTCAGCTAGCTTCACTCTTGATGTTTCTATCTCTGGAAATAATTATTACATGCCTGAAGGAGAAAGAAACACCATTTCAAAATGGTTTCAGTGAAAATATGTAATATACAACAACAAAAACTAAGACTTGCATTCAATCATTCTTCTTTCTCCCCCCTACCCCTATACATGCTAACACAGCCTTAGAATTTCTGAAATTTTAACTCATTCTAACATTTAATATTCAGGCTTATGTATCTGCAATTACATTATATTTTCCATCAGTGTGAGCAATTTTTATATTAAGTGGTTGCAATGAAAGGTTCCATCTGAATAGTCTCATCTTCCGATTTTTAAACTTTTCAATGAAAGCTAGTGGATTGTGAGCAATCTAAATTAGTGTTTCCTTGTTTCCATATCGGATATAGACTTCAAAATTCACAGGTACACAGGAAAGCCACACACACCAAGTCCTGAACTATGAAAGCAACCACCCCAATACACACAAACGAAGTTGCATCAAGACACTGTTCAAAAGGGCCACAACACACTGCAGCACACCAGAACTGCAAAAAGAGGAAGAGGAACACCTATACAAGGTATTCGCAAAAAACGGATATCCTCGCAATTTCATCAACAGATGCCTAAGGGAGAGACAACAGAACGAAGACATGCCGCAGCCCAAAGGACTAGCCACACTACCATACCAAGAACATCTCTGAAATGACAGCCAGACTACTGCGACCACTAGGACTTATAACAGCACACAAATCAACAGCCACTCTCAGACAACAACTCACCAAAACTAAGGACCCGACACCCAGCATGAGCAAAACTAACATAGTGTACAAAATCCCATGCAAGGACTGCACAAAACACTATATAGGACAAACAGGAAGACAGCTAACGATCCGCATCCACGACCATCAACTAGCCACGAAACGACACGACCAGCTATCCCTAGTAGCCACACACGCAGACGACAAGCAACATGAATTTGACTGGGACAACACTACCATTATAGGGCAAGCCAAACAAAGAACAGCCAGGGAATTCCTAGAAGCTTGGCACTCATCCACAAACTCCATCAACAAACACATAGACCTGGACCCAATATACCGGCCACTACAGCGGACAGCTGAAACTGACAACCGGAAGCGGCAAGGACAGGCCACTATAAATGCCGGAGGAAACACCACAGAAGCGCTTCACAAGAGGCTCCCAAGCACTGAGGATGTCACCGAGACAGGTGACGAAACGTTTGCAACAAAAACTTCCAGCTCGGCAAACAGAACCACAGCAAAACTGAAAGCGTTTCTTACTTATGCAAGAAACAGTTTAATATAATTGAGGCATCAGGGGCCTCTGATAACTGAACAGACCCCTGTTGTACTTTGGCCTAAAGACTTTAGTCAATGATCATTCTCCAGTGCACCTTGGCAGCAGCTGCCCCAAGCTTTAGTGCATCCCTCAGCATGTAATCCTGGAATTTGGAATGTGCTAGTCTGCAACCAGAGAAAGTGAGGACTGCAGATGCTGGAGATCAGAGCTTAAAAATGCGTTGCTGGAAATGACAGCAGATCAGGCAACATCAAAGGAGAAGGAGAATCGACGTTTTGGGCATAAGCCCTTTTTCAGGAATGATTCCTGAAGAAGGGCTTATGCCCGAAATGTCGATTCTCCTTCTCCTTTGATACTGCCTGACCTACTGCGCTTTTCCAGCAACGCATTTTTAAGCTGCACCCAGAGAAGTCAACTCTTTGCTCTGGAAGACCAATACATTTCAGGCAACTTTCTTCTTGGTTTCTAAAGGAATCTTGATTCATAAAAAATATCTTTGTGTATATATACAATGTCACAAATGCAGTTCGATTCTGTACAATACCATATCAAGTAAACTCTGTCCAAAGCCCATCCCAGGCAGAGTTGGGAGTGAGTTTCTTGCACAGCATTTTGCAATTGTTTTTGAGAAGGCTTTAAACTAACTCACCAGGGTTGTGGAAACCAAGAGAAAGTCACAGAGAGGAACAGCCAGGGTGCTCAAAATACTTGAATTGATGGATGGCACTAACATTGAGAATAGAAAGTCAGTATTGGAAGTTGAAGTAAGGGAGAAAGAAATGGAGTGGAGAAATTAAATCTGCAGGAAACTATATTGAGATGTGTGTTATATTTGGGTACTTTTAAAAATTAGATAGCGTTAAGGGTGGAAATTGTGTTCAGGAAAGTTTCCTACAGCAATATGTGTCCAGTCCAACTTCAAAGGATGTTGGGCCTGCTTTTTGGAAATGACATGGTCAAGGAGGTCACATGTTAGTGGGATATCATTTAGAAAATGGTGATAATTGTATCATAACAATTAGCAATGCTAGAAAAGGACAAGAGGCAATCCAGAGTAAGAGTAATTAACTGAGAGAGAGCTGACTTGGTAGACTGGAACTAGAGGCTAGTGGGGAAAAAGTGTAGTAATGGGGAGGTGATGGCTTAGTGGCGTTATCATTAGACTATTAATCTGGAGACCCGAGTTCAAATGGTGGAATTTGAAATCAATTTTTAAAATGTCTGGAATGACGAGTCTAATGAATACCATGAATCCATTCGGAAAAACCTATCTGGTTTACTTATGTCCTTGAGGAAAGGAAACTGCCATCCTCACCTGGTCTGGCCTACATAAGACTCCAGACCCATTGCAATGCGGTTGACTCTTAACTGCCCTTTGGGCAATTAGGGATGGGCAATAAATGCTGGCCTAGCCAGTGATTCCCTCATCCTGCGAATGAATAATTTTTTAAGAACTGACAATTGATCTTCAAAGAGGAGATAATGCTGGCACAGAAAAGATACATTGTTTCAAAAGGGAAATGGAGGACAAGACAAATCTTGAACAAAAGGGGCGATAGATTAAAATTTTTAAAAGTGTGCTTACAGCCAATGTCAAGTAAAAAAAAATACAGTTGAGAGCCAAGAGAAATCCAGTAAGTTCAGAAGGGAGGTGGAAAAGTATATCTGAGAAACTAAGAAAAGACTGGCAGCCAGCATAAGGGAATCCCAATGTCTTCAGTAAGCATATCAATAAAGGATGGCATAGGCCGCATTCGATACAAAAATGGGATTTACACATCGAGACAAAAGCATGGCTAAGGTGTTAAATGAATGTTTTACATCTATCTTTACAAAGATCAATTCTTTCAGACCATGGTGATAGAGGAGGCAACTCTGTAACTGGAAAGCTTCAAAATTGGTGAATAGATAGACTATCTATATTTCACAAGCACTGGGGTCAGATGAAATAGATTCAAGAATATAGAAGGAAGTGAAAGTGGAAATTGCAGGGCCCTGCTGTAATTTTTCAGTGTTCCCTAGAATCAAGGGAGGTGCCAGACAACTTAAGAATTGCAGACTTTATGCCTTCCAGAAAAGGTTTCAAGCATAATCTCTGTAATTAGAGGCCAATGAGTTTAACTTCAGTGGCGGGAAAGTTTCTAGAAACCATCATTCAGAATAGTATAGTAGTCATATGGGGAGAAAAGTGAATTGATTACCAAGGCTTTATTATCATTTGGCTTTAACTGAAGCGTCACAGAACATTTTACAGGAATTGGACTGTGTTATATGAGGTTTTATTAAGGAAATTTTAAACTTGCCACTTTATACAACCAACAGCATTTTATATGCTAGAAATAGAGATGGAAGTCTAAGGATCCCCAAATTAGAGGTTCAGATCTGCAATTAGGAAACGCAAAGCCGTTGAATCCGGTACAGATAAGGTTATCTGAGCTTCCTTTCATTATTGCAAAGAGAACAATATTGAGACCATCAGAACATTGTCCAGACTGAGAAGTCTTCAAGAGATTACTACTTTGAAGATCAGAAGATCCAAACTAGCTACAGAACAGGCAATGAGAAGAAGCTGGAACTAACAAGTATGAGGAATATTAATTATAACACTTGGAGGAAATTGGAGCTATTGAAATGGATTAACCTCCAAAGTCAAGGGCTGGGCATTAGATATTTTAAAAATGATAATATTTCAAATTTGTAGATCAATGCATCTTATAGTATCAAATTATCTAAGCTAATTAACAGCCTACCACTGCGATGTATCCCACTAAGACAATTTTGATGTATGGAATACTCCTTTTAAATAAGGAGTGCCATCAGTGTAAAGCCCCATTCAAGATGTGATCCCATATTTCTGGTTTATGTCCCTTTGTTCAGAACACTAGAATCAAGTGACATAATAAGGTTATGGAGAAACTACACTTGTATTTGGCAAATATGGCGGATTACTTATATCGAACCTCAGTTGAGAGAGAGAAGGAAAAATGTGGAAACCTGATGTAATATTTAAGGAAGGTTCAAAAACTGTTGTCAATGTAATAATCTGTTTTGAAAATGAAGACAATTCAATACAGAACCCTGGACCGAAAAAGCTAATAAATATAAGCACCTAAACGAAGAAATTATCAATTTAACAAGTGAAACGGAGCTTTCTTTCTTCAGATTTGTCATGGTTGTTGGAGGCAAACAGCTGAGTTAAACAATAACCTTTTGAATCAGTTAGGTATTCAGAAATATCAGTCCTTTGCTCAAGAAATATCAAGACTCATAATCTCTCTTACTTTAGAAATGCTGCATATTTTTAACAATTAGTAAAAGACTGTCTATACAACAGAACTTTTATGACATCCTTAGGATACTATTTTAATATTGGATAGTTTATGGTTTTAATATTTATTCATTGTTTAGTAATTTAGAACATATTAGTGTTTTAAGATTACTGTTGATACGTAGTTTTAAGTACATTTTTAGAATTTGATCATTTAACTAATAACAATTCAATTTTAGATAAGCACAGGTAAAGGTAGTGGGTAGTGTTAGGTGTTAATAATTAAATCTCAGAAACTACACATCGAATGATGTCAATATCAATGGTCTATAAACTAACCGAACAGTGTTACCTCACGCTGTAGTACAATCTGTCCTAGCTTGATGAGCTGCTTCAGGTCCATATGTCCCTACCCATCGCTGTATCACCTAGCTGTGAGATAGCTACATAGAGGTGACACATAGATCAATGAGCAACATTAAAATTTGGAAGAAGTACTATACTTAGAGCTAGTGTATTAAATTTACCAAATGCTTTGTCATCTATTTAGTAATGCACATGAATGGATAAACGAGATTCCCGCTGTTGCTACCTACTATCTAACGAAACCACAACCAGGGGAGTGGGCTTGGCAGAACCAGCAGGGAAAGGAGATCCTGTTGAGCTTAACTCTAGTCTGGCATTGTGAAGAGATATGAGAGGTGTAGAATAAGGGTCATGGGTAAATAATGTTTAATTAACAAAGCCAGAGATTTTTGAAGAAGTAAGAGAAAAGGTATATGAAAGTAATGCTATTGATATGGTATACACAGATTTTCAAAAATCTTTCATTACAGTACCACAGAACAGATTTGAGAAAAATTAAAAGCTCGTGGAGTAAAAGGAACAGAAGCTACATTGAATACTAAATTGACCTAGTAATAGGAAACAGAGTATCGTGGTTAATGTATATTTTTCATGCTGGCCGAAGGTTTGTAATAGAGTTCCCAGGGATCTGTATTGTGACCTTTGCATTTCCTGTTATATATTAATAATCTGGATCTTGGCATGTAGTGAATGTTTGAAAGTTTGTAAATTATACAAAACTTGGGAACATCGTAAATTGTGAAGAAAATATATAGAACTCCAAAGTGATCTGGATAAGTTGATGGGCAGATAGGTGACAGATGAAGTTCAATGCAGAGAAATGCGAGGAGATGCATTTGGTAGGAAAAATGTGGAAAGTCAATTCAAATTAAGGGGAACATTACTTAAAGGGTGCAGGAGGAGAGGGAGTTAGATATATATGTGCACAGATCATTGAAGCTGGCAGAATAGGTAGAAAAAAGTAATAAAGCATCAGTCAGGACATAGTACAAAAACAAGAAGGTTATGCTGAATATATGTAGACACTTACTTGACCTCAGTTGGAGTATTGTGTGTAATTCTGGACACCACACTATAGGAAGGATGGGAATGCTTTGGAAAGAGTGCAAAAGAGAATTACAAATAATGGTTCCATGGTTGAGAAACTTCAGATATGAGGATAGTTCGGACAGAGTGGACTGTTATTCTTGGACTGAAGAATGCTAAGAGGAAATCTGGTAATTTTCAAAATTATGAGGGGTCAGGATAGAAAAGATCTCCCTTTAGATTAGAATTCTCTGTGGTATAGGGACAAGTTGTTCTTGTTCATAAAAGAATTGAAAATGAGAGGGCACAGATTTAATTATGAATGTGATATGAGAAAACAGCTTGCCACGCAATGAATGGTTCAGGTTTGGAATGCATAGCTTGAAAGTGTGACAGACAGAGGAAATTGAGGCTTTTAAGGGAGCATTGGAAGATTATTTGAATAGAAAAAATGTACAAGGATAAAAGGAAAGGGAGGTGAATGGCACTAAGTTATAACACATGTTGGAGAGCCAGTGATGACATGACAGGCCAAATGACTTGCACCTCACAGCGCCAGAGACCCGGGTTCATTTCCCGACTCAGGCGACTGACTGTGTGGAGTTTGCACGTTCTCCCCGTGTCTGCGTGGGTTTCCCCCGGGTGCTCCGGTTTCCTCCCACACTCCAAAGATGTGCAGGTCAGGTGAATTGGCCATGCTAAATTGCCCGTAGTGTGAGGTAAAGAGGTAAATGTAGGGTAATTAGGTGGGTTGCGCTTCGGCGGGTCCGGATGGACTTGTTGGGCTGAAGGGCCTGTTTCCACACTGTAAGTAATCCAATCTAAAAAAAATAACATTTCTGTGATTCTATGACTATCAGGTGAAGCCTGTGGCTTACTCACCAAAGCACAAAGTGGATAGTATGCCATCTTCAACCAAATCTCAATTGCCCAATAAGACACTAAAATGGCTGTCAACACATTCAAAGTGTGAGGAGTAATTTGTGAAGTGGGGTTGACATGTTTGAGGCCCTGCTAGGGGCAGCTGGATTGTTCAGGAATACATAGCGATTCAGTAATGTCACACATCTGTCATCCAGCTGCCCTTCATGTGGAGCTCATACATTGATCAATAATGCCATTACAATCTTCGTCTCAAGCAATAATGACCATTCCATTGTTATTACAATTCAATCCTTAACATCTCATTGATCTCTGAGGTAATCACAGCATAGTTTAAAAGTTTACCAATTCACAAACAATTTTCATATGTCCCATGACTGCACAACATATCTGAGCGGCAATCTTTGCTCACTGAATGGGAAGCAGACAAGGGAGGCGCGGTAGTAGTTTGGCGCACCGACCTCTACACCTCTGAGGCCAAATGCCAGCTCGCAGATACCTCCTCCTACTGCCTCCTTGACCATGACCCCACCCCCCACCACCAACCCATCATCTCCCAGACCGTCCATAACCTCATCACCTCGGGGGATCTCCCATCCACCGCCTCCAACCTCATAGTCCCACAACCCCGCACCGCCCGCTTCTACCTCCTGCCCAAAATCCACAAACCTGACTGCCCCAGCCGACCCATTGTCTCCGCCTGCTCCTGCCCCACCAAACTCATCTCTGCCTACCTTGACACCGTCCTGTCCCCCTTAGTCCAAGAACTCCCCACCTACGTTCGGGACACCACCCACGCCCTCCACCTGCTCCATGATTTTCGCTTCCCCGGTCCCCAACGCCTTATTTTCACCATGGACATCCAGTCCCTGTACACCTCCATCCCCCATCACGAAGGACTCAAAGCCCTCCGCTTCTTCCTTTCCCGCCGTACCGACCAGTACCCTTCCACTGACACCCTCCTTCGACTGACTGAACTGGTCCTCACCCTGAACAACTTCTCTTTCCAATCCTCCCACTTCCTCCAAACGAAAGGAGTAGCCATGGGCACCCGCATGGGCCCCAGCTATGCCTGCCTCTTCGTAGGATATGTGGAACAATCCATCTTCCACAACTACACTGGCCCCACCCCCCACCTTTTCCTCCGCTACATCGATGACTGTATCGGCGCCGCCTCATGCTCCCACGAGGAGGTGGAACAGTTCATCCACTTCACCAACACCTTCCACCCCGACCTCAAATTCACCTGGACAGTCTCAGATTCCTCCCTCCCCTTCCTCGACCTTTCTATTTCCATCTCAGGCGACCGAATCAACACGGACATCTACTACAAACCGACCGACTCCCACAGCTACCTGGACTACACCTCCTCCCATCCTTCCCCCTGCAAAAACGCCATCCCATTCTCCCAATTCCTTCGACTCCGCCGCATCTGCTCCCAGGAGGACCAGTTCCAAAAACGCACATCCCAGATGGCCTCCTTCTTCAAGGACCGCAATTTCCCCCCCGACGTGATCGACGATGCCCTCCACCGCATCTCTTCCACTTCCCGATCCTCCGCCCTTGAACCCCGCCCCTCCAACCGCCACCAGGACAGAACCCCACTGGTCCTCACCTACCACCCCACTAACCTCCATGTACAGCGCATCATCCGCCGTCATTTCCGCCACCTCCAAACGGACCCCACCACCAAGGATATATTTCCCTCCCCTCCCCTATCAGCATTCCGTAAAGACCACTCCCTCCGTGACTCCCTCGTCAGATCCACACCCCCCACCAACCCAACCTCCACTCCCGGCACCTTCCCCTGCAACCGCAGGAGGTGCAAGACTTGCGCCCACACCTCCCCTCTCACCTCCCTCCAAGGCCCCAAAGGAAACTTCCATATCCGCCACAGATTCACCTGTACCTCCACACATATCATCTATTGCATCCTCTGTACCCGATGTGGCCTCCTCTATATTGGGGAGACAGGCCGCCTACTTGCGGAGCGTTTCAGAGAACACCTCTGGGACACCCGGACCAACCAACCCAACCACCCTGTAGCTCAACATTTCAATTCCCCCTCCCACTCCACCAAGGATATGCAGGTCTTTGGACTCCTCCATCGTCAGACCACAGCGAAACGACGGTTGGAGGAAGAACGCCTCATCTTCCGGCTAGGAACCCTCCAACCACAAGGGATGAACTCGGATTTCACCAGTTTCCTCATTTCCCCTCCCCCCAGCCTGTCTCAGTCAAATCCATCAAATTCAGCACCGCCTCCCTAACCTGCAATCTTCTTCCCGACCTCTCCGCCCCCACCCCAATCTGTCCCATCACCCTCACCTTGACCTTTTTCCACCTATCACATTTCCGACGCCCCTCCCCCAAGTCCCTCCTCCCTATCTTTTATCTTAGCCTGCTGGACAAACTTTCCTCATTCCTGAAGAAGGGCTAATGCCCGAAACGTCGATTCTCCTGTTCCCTAGATGCTGCCTGACCTGCTGCGCTTCTCCAGCAACACATTTCCATCTAAGAAAGAACATGGCCTGTTATAATCAGTAGGGTGTTATAATCAGTGGTGTCAATCTTGGGGCATTGTGAGGGGAGGTGTGAGTAATGAGGCTGTGGTTCTGACAGACTTAACCTGTCACTGATGCTTGATGAAATGGCTAGTTCTTCAGGCCTCTGAATAAAGTGAAATAACTCAGAGGTCCATACACACTTACTATGTTGCCCTTCTTAGAGGCCTCCATGCATAATATATTGTTGCCTCATTTGGGTTTGTTGTGGCTGTTCAGGAACCACATCACAGAAAAGTTTTTCTCATTCTGATATTTTCCACATCATCCCAACATATTAATTTCTGAATTCATTCAAGAACTAGTGCAATTGTTCCTTACCATATACAGAATACGGTGGAGGAGTAACATTAGTAAACTCCTCCAGCCTTCGATCCAGTTTACTAAATGTCTCTGATAAGCTTGATTGCTGTTGCTGTGCCTGTCTGTGCATGAACTTATAAATTGCCAATGCGATCTTTTGCCTGGCCTGAGTTGGTGTCTGGTCTCTGGCCACTCTTATGAGTGCCTGCAAGCTGAAGCATTTCCTTCTTCTTCCGTTTGCAATGTGGAACAAACATACAATGCAGCCCAAGCTTCTGTCAGGGCCATAGCGGAATAGACTACAGGACCTCTTAAGTTTAAGTTTGAATCCTGCAGAGCATTGTAGAATAGAGCAGAAAAGGTTTCCTGTACCATTGTGGCATGCTGTATCCTTCACAACTGGAGCTGACAATCAGAATAAGGATTAGAACATAGATTGTGAAGGACATCGAAGGTAGTGTGAGAAATCAGTGCTTTGCTGAGTACAAGAAGCCAAGAGAGCTGAAATGAAATTTGTTTCCTTGGAAGTTTGTTCTTCCTTTCATTGTGTAACTTTCTATTGGTTATGTGGCAAGCAGTCCTCGCTTAATGTAAAATACACATGGAGCTGGTGATTTTTGCAATTGTTAACTTTGGCTATTGCTGAGTAAAATGCCTCCTTACCCACCTGATTGTAGACTTGGTATCTTCAATCAATCCCTTTTCAAGTTTCTACATATTACAAGCCCTACTGGCCATTAGGGAAACATTGCAGTCAGGTGGCTCTAAGGTTCGGTAACTCTTAAGGCTTCAATTATCAAATGTCAACCAGGTGCTGTACAGTGAAGCCTGGTGTGAAAGGCAGGTGGTTGAGTGGAATCCTGAGATGTCTCCATGCATTGAACATTTCACAGTTAGCATCATCTGCTAAATTGCCCTGAAATTCTTGACCATCCTATATTTAACCTGAGATAGGCAGTGCTTAGTGCAGCTTCTCTTGCCAGACCACTGCGATCTGAGGGAGAGTGGACATGTGAATTGTCCATTGTACACTTCCCAGCCTTGGGACGCTTTCTTGAGAAGCTAATGGATAGAATGAACCTTTCCCTCCAAAGATGAGTGTTATCACTGATTCCATACTGTTATTCATAAAGTAAGTGAATACTTTATGAATGGAAAATTTGTTCCTAGCACCCAGACCCTAGCATAAACCTTGCATGTTGCTTTTAACTTTAGTGTTGTCCACATTAAATACAACACTTTGGCTATAGTCGTCAACATCACAGTTCAAAGATCCTCGATATCTGATGCTATCTGCAATCAAGGGGTCTGTAGCCTGTGAGAGATGAGAAATGCTTGGCCATTACAATATCTTTCATCCTTGTGATACCTGAAAGGCAGCTCATTTTCCACATGGGTGCAGCTTAACCAGGTCCAATGGTAATAAAGATGCTGGAGCAGACATTTTAAGTGCACAAGTCCATATATACTTCTACAAAAGAATAAGATCGTTTACAGTGAAATTTCACCCATGCTCCCCACGTGCCTTTATTGAGTTTGTTTATAACTTTGCTTCCCTCTCGCTGCTTCTGGTGCATTCCCAACTGTTGCAGCTGGGCTGGAGGAACCCTGCTGTGTAGTTGGCCCTGTTGCCTTGAAACTATGAGAGAGTCATCTCGGGGAGCATTTGGATCTAGAATGATGGCAAAAATGAGAAATCAGCCCCTGAAAACAAAAAACATTAGCCCTGAGATACAAAAAAAGCAGCCCCCAAGAAAATCTCAAAGAGAGTCATTGGGAGAAGAAACATTGTTTTCACTCTTGACTACATGGCTAAATGTAAACAAATTCTGCTACCTGATCAACAGTCTCAAATGAAACAAAGCTCAGTGCAGAGATATTAGCTTGTCTAGGTAGTGCTGCTGCTACATTTTGAAAATTTCAGGCAAAAACCCCAAGTTGAGAATTACCTCTTAATTATGAAACAGTAATGCCTGCCTGTGTATGAAATGGGCCACTGCGTGGTGCTGAAAATTGGACTACATACCAGAAGTAGAAATGCAGATGGAATTCATTTCACATGTGATGGTGCGGAATGATCCTAGGTATCACTTGTCAACATATGACTACTTTCTAACTCAAAGCATCTATGGTAATGATCAAGTGAAGTTGACTACAATGCTTTAGTCCATGTTATGAGAATAGATGCTTCTGTCTCCCAAACAATGCACTGTATGGAGACAAAACCAAAATTGCTTCAATAGCTCAGCTGGTTTGGCAACATCTGTGAAGAGGAATCCAAGTTAATGTTTCGGGTGCAGTGACTCTTCCCCAGTTCTGTCATGCAAGATGGTGGGGATCTAGGCAGCTTTCGGCCTCCTGTGCCCATGCTTGTCCACCTTGTCTGCATTTTTCTTTTTCCTCCTACCCCTTTTGTTCCCCCAAATTTACTGTATAAAGAGAGCTGTTTGGCAGGAGGTGACTGCGATTGGCTCCGGAGCAGTGGTGGTGCCTTCAGAGGCAGTGGGGCTGCAGAGTTGGTTGGTCAGCTTGTGAAGCCTGGAGTGGAGTCTCGCTTCCAAGTGGAGTGGGTCTCTGACGGCGGTCCAACATGGACTGGTATAGCCCAAAACAGGACACTCTTGGCAACATTGAATAGGCTGGAAAGCCAGAAGTGGGACACTGACAGTGGTATGCTGAAGCAGTAGCAGTGAAGGAAAATGTTGGACTCTATTTTTTATTCTATGAATGGCGTTTATGTACATGCAACAAGTACACGCTTTTCACTGTATTTTATATAAAATGCACATAACAATAAAGGATATTCATTTTTTTTTTAAATTAAAGAAAAAACTATTTTACAAGGATTCATGCAATTAAGATATCAATTCATGCCAGATTGATTTAAATAGCTGGGAACAGTCTGCACAAGTTTATACTAATTTGGGTCACTGTCTCCAGTATGAAGCAAGGTGATTTGAACATCTGCATCTTCAGATTCACACAGAAAAGCACCATCACTGGAAGGTGCTTGCAGCTGTCATCCTTGTAATGGTAAAAGAAGACCCTTGATGCCCTCACTCAGGTTAATTGAGGTGAAGAGACCAATTATAACATATCCAAGTTTGCTAACAGAGTTGGGTTGGGAAGTATACTGAGGACACAAAGAGGCTGTAAAGGGATATAAATAGGTTAACTCAATGGGCAAGCACATAGCAATTAGAATATGATGTGAAGAAGTATGAAGTTATCACTTATAGAAAGAAAAATGGCAAAACAGATTTATTTTTAAATTTTGAGTAATTGGAAAATGCCGGAATTCAGAGCGAACCTGGTATCCATATACATGAATCTCAAAAGGTTAATATGCAGGTACAGA
Source organism: Chiloscyllium plagiosum (assembly GCF_037043375.1). Taxonomy (NCBI): domain Eukaryota; kingdom Metazoa; phylum Chordata; class Chondrichthyes; order Orectolobiformes; family Hemiscylliidae; genus Chiloscyllium; species Chiloscyllium plagiosum. The sequence continues at coordinate 69,825,826 of NW_028270148.1, read as the reverse complement.
AGGTAATTAGGAACGTAAATGATATGATAGCCTTTGTTTAAAAGAGATCAGAGCATTAAAGTGAAGAAATCTTACCAAATGCTTGAAACGTTGGTGAGATCACAGTTTGGAGTATTGTGTGCACTTTTGAGTTTGCTTACCAAGAGAAGGATGTACTAGCCTTCGAAGAAATATGAGAAAGTTGACTAGACTGACTTCTAGAATGAGGGTATTGTCCTGAAAGGAGCAATTGTGTAGATTGAGCCAAAATTCCTTGTTATTTAAAAGAATGAAGATTAATTGCACTGAACCATATAAAATTCTTAAAGTACTAGATGCTGGAACTCTCTCTCCCTTGCTGGACGAACTAGAATTAGGAATCACTGTCCCAAAACAAGGGATCAGTCATTTAGAACTAAGATGAAACATTTTTGTCTTGAATCTCTGGAATTCTCTTACCCCAAGTGTTTTAGGTTCTCAGACATTGAATATATTCAAAGCAAAGATTGATAGAATTTTGTATATGGGGAAATTAAGGAAATGATAAAACTTGAAGCAAAAGGTCAGCCGTGATTGTATTGAATACTGGAGCCGGCTCAATGGACAAGGGCATATTTTGCTTCTTTTAAGATGTTCTTTTATCCAGTTCACTCTGCTCATCTAAAGCCCCAAGCCTACTTTCTTTCAGAGTATAATTACTGCTGTTATTTCCTACCATATCTTTGACAAAATGATGATAGCTCAGTGGACTGGGACATTTGGGATGAGTCGTATAGAGAATCAGGAAAAACAATGAATTATTATTATTATTATTATTACAATACTAAAATCATATTCAGCAAAGAAGTTGTACTGAGAAATTGGTAGGATCTGCGAGCTTACAAGTATCCTAAGATTTAAAAGAAGTGACTAGTGAGATAGTTGATGCGCTGGATTTTATTTCTCAAAAAAAAAATCCTTTGATTTGAGAATGGTCCCATCCTATTAGAATATTGAAAATGTCACTCTTTTATTCAAAAAGGAAGAGAGATGGAAAGCAGGAAATGACAGACCACTTAGCTTAACATCTGTCATCATGAAACTGTTAGAAGCTATTATGAAAGAAGCTGTGACAGGGAACCCAGATAAGGTAAAGGTAATCGTGTGCTGTGAGTGTACTGTACTGTACTAGCTTTCCAGAGGCCTTTGATAAGGTGCCACATTAAAAGTTATTGCAGAAAACAAAAGTTCATGGTTTTGGGAGTTGACATATATTGACATGAATAAAAGATTGGCTTGCTTAGAGGAAGCAGAAAGTATATGTAAATGGATCTTTTTCAGGATAACAAAATGTAATCAGTAGTGTGCCACATGAATTAATGCTAGGTCCTCAACAATTTATCATTTAATCAATGAAAGGGCAGCGGGTGTGGTTGCTAAATAATTTAACAGCACTAAGGTAGGTAGGAAAGTAAGTTACGAAGAAGACACAAGGTGATCACAAAAAGATATTGATAGGTCAAGTGAATGGACAAATATGTGGCAAACAGATTATCACATTGGAAAATGTGAAGTTGTGTATTTTGTCAAGAAGAATAAAAATCAAACATATTATCTAAATAGTGAGAGATGGCAGAGGGATCTCGGTGTTAGGAGTGTGAAATGTGGAAGCAGAGTCTGTGAATATTTTTAAAGCAGAGATAGATTCATTCATTTTAAGCAAGGGATTGAAGTGGGAGTTGGACATGGTCTATGTGGCTAAAGGAATCAAGGGCTATGGAGAGAAAGTAGGAGTGCGATGCTGAAATTGCACAACCACCTATGATCACGTTAGATGGTGGTGCAGGCTCAAAGGGCTGAATGGCCTACTCTTGCACTTTTTTTTCTCTGATATCAGCTTGGGCAGGAATGTGGATATGAGGTTACATTCAGAACCTCCATGATCTTGTTGAATGCTGAAACAGACTGAAGGGGCTGTATAGCCTTCTCCTCCCAATTCACATCGCTTTTGACAAATATTTATAAATATTGACAACTTCTGTGGAAATACCAATATATTGTACTGATATTCCATTTTATATAATTTTATCTCAGGTTCCATTTTGATATCACTCCCTATGAGGATCTCTGGCCAACAATTTTTGTTTATATGATTCACAGCAGCTGTGGAAAAAACAGGTACAGATAATAAAAAAGATCAGTTTTTTAAATTAGGACAGAGAATCTTGACCAGTCACAATGGAGATGAAATCAACATTCTGTTTTTGTAACAATAATTTTGTCTTAAAATTGTATCATTTTTGATGGAAGTTCTGGATAAGTGTCTTCAGCTTAATTCACCAGTATAGCAGTTATGCTGCGTTTGGCGCTTTATGTTCCATTATTAAGCCCCAGTTATCCACTTGCATGCCACTACAGTGGGTAGCATCTTAGTTGTCAATGAAATTTATTGTTGGTGAGCTTTCATAATTTCCCCTGTGAAAGTTGTCTTAGGTTTCATAGAAAATTAATGAATAGGTATTTCATCCAACCCATTAAAAGCAACATATGCTATAGAATCCTGACAAATTACAAAAAGATAATGTTAACTCTTTGGTATCTTGGATCACTGACATTTCTAATCTTTATTTAGTTGCTGTCTTTCTGCTTCTGCTTTCTTATCTGTCTAGCTTTGATCTGGAAAAACTGTGTCGCTTCACTATGTCAGTAAAGAAAAACTACCGCCGTGTGCCCTACCACAACTGGAAGCATGCAGTCAATGTGGCACATTGCATGTATAATATCCTACAAAAGGTTCAAGGGACATTCTCACAACTAGAGGTAGGTGAATGAAATGTTTGTGCCATTGCCCTGGGTATGCACCTCTCATGGCCATTTATTCACATGTATTAATCTTAAAGGCAAATTACAGACCCAACCAAATAACACCGAGTTTAAAAACAACTCTTTAAAGTGGAATATTTGGATGATTAAGAAACACCTATGTGAATTATGAATCCATTACTCTTTTATTATATAATGATCCAAAATGCACCTTGCTGAAGATTATTGTAATATGAAGCATTTTATTAATATCCCAATTGTATGTGCAAAGACAATTCATGGTACATTATTATTTTTTAAATGTGGGTTTGAAAGTGGAAGAACCATGTATAACTAAGTTTGATTTGTATTTATTGTGTGTTGAGAGAGGAAAACATAGTTCAGTTTCAGTTTAAAATTATTCTGTCAGTGGTGATGAGGTGGCTCAAGATTGTTGACCCATCCAATTATATTGAGGGCTTACATTAGAATAGAGCTTAATGTTAACAGTTTGGTGCATGAGAAAAAAGGAGAGAAAAGAAAGAAATCTGCTGCCTTGGGTCAGGAGTCTTGTATGACAGGGGATAGAATCATCCAGAGTGTCATGTAATAAGTGCAGTTTCAGTCAGAGTGATAAAAAGGTGCTATTAGTTTAGTAACTTTCAAAAACAGCCAAAGTTGGCAGAAAAATGTGAAATGTATGAGGAAATGTAGCTATGAAATGCAGTGTGCCTGCAGATACTAGACATTGGAGGTTGACATGCTAAGCTAGTAAGAAGACTGGCCAGAAAACTACTGGAAGCTGAGTGTACAGAAAACCCAAGTGTTTTTCCTAAATGTAATTGAAAGTTAGTAAAAAGGAGGAGCCAATATAGCCAAGCCAACTGAATCAGGAATTGTAAAGTGGAGTCAGGTTTACCCTTAACTGTGATTTGTGTTTCTATAAGATTGTAATTGTGAGTAAAAGGATTGAAACTTTATTTTTGACATTTGTAATTATAGCCTTTCAGCTAGTTCATGTACAGCACACCATATTTTCTGTTTTTCTTTTGCGTAACAAAGATTCATGTTCCTTTGATAAGAATACATTGACAACACCTTATGAATATGTTCAGTGACTGACCATCATGGTGAATGAAAACAAAAATAAGGTCTCACATTGGAATCTGACTTGTTCAGTATTACCTTCAGCTCAGTCCATAACATATGCAAACCTTGGGAGAAGATTTGTAGCTCGGGTGCTCGTTGTTGTGGTTCTGTTCGCCGAGCTGGGAATTTGTGTTGCAGACGTTTCGTCCCCTGTCTAGGTGACATCCTCAGTGCTTGGGAGCCTCCTGTGAAGCGCTTCTGTGATTTTTCCTCCGGCATTTGTAGTGGTTTGAATCTGCCGCTTCCGGTTGTCAGTTCCAGCTGTCCGTTGCAGTGGTCGGTATATTGGGTCCAGGTCAATGTGCTTATTGATTAAGCACATCGACCTGGACCCAATATACCGACCACTGCAACGGACAGCTGGAACTGACAACCGGAAGCGGCAGATTCAAACCACTACAAATGCCGGAGGAAAAATCACAGAAGCGCTTCACAGGAGGCTCCCAAGCACTGAGGATGTCACCTAGACAGGGGACGAAACGTCTGTAACACAAATTCCCAGCTCGGCGAACAGAACCACAACATATGCAAACCTGCCGACAACTAGAAGATACTTGATCACAAGCCATTGCAAAATTAATAGTAATGAGAGAATAAACAGCAAAGCACCTCACATGCAATTGAGCTGTGTAAGTCTTGTATGTATGTAGAACAAATTATGAGGGATAAATATTAATGAATGGTCTATTTTTGTCTTTGAATTTTATAGTGTCAGAGTTCACCAGAATATTCTGTTTGACATAATGTAGAATGAAATGTGATAATGGAGGAACATCTTA